>NC_052049.1:130540346-130840346 GCF_903992535.2 Arvicola amphibius | reverse complement strand
CTGAGCTCGAGCAGCTCCCCCAGACTCCTGCCCTGCTACCTTGCCAAGGTTCTGTTTCCACTGGAGAGGAAACTGAGCTCAGAACCATGCCAGGCTGACAGTCTGGAGCCATTGCACACGCCATCTTTGTGTCCTCTCTCTGTGTCCCAAGCTGGGTGTTGAACACTCATACGAGAGAACCCTCTCCCCCTGGGCCTGAAACCAGATGTTGAGGAGTCTCTGACAGGCCTTCCTGCTCTCAGATCTCCTGGACTTCCTCCGACAACCCATTCCAGCCTGACGGGCATCTTAATGTGCATCATACTGCAGAGGTGGGTCTGGGAGGACCACAGGCATGCCAGACACAGAAGCCCCTAGCAGGACTCGGAGCACCATCCTGAAGGACCCCACAAAGAAGCCTTTGCTGCAGTCTGGCTGGCCCTTTTCCCTGGAAGTATGCGCCCATCCCTCACCGAGCCCATTGTTCTCTGGTCCCAAAACATTCAGAGGATGCTGAAGGGAGACAGGGAGACTCCAGCAGCTCCTCCCCATCCCTTGCCCTAGGGACATCTTCAGCACAGGCAAGATTGCTGTGTCCCTAGGGATCAATTCCCCTCCTCCAAGGCTTGAGAGTCTTTTGTAGTCTATCCGCCTACATCCCTGCAGGATTCAGAGAGCCTGCCCAAGCTTCTTCCCCAGAGGCCTCATCCTGGGGGAGGGAAGGGACCATAACTCTGCCTGGCATCTGGCAGAGAATCCAGTTTTTTTTTTCACCAGCCTGCTGGGTGATGTCACCTATTGTTGAAGGGCTGTGCTTTTTATAGCTTCTGCTGCAGCTAGGGAGGGCAGCTGGCTGGCAGGCAGGGAAGGGCAGCTTTCTTTCTAAGGCTCAAGCTCCCAGACCTTCACAGGGTAGCCCCCTACTCAGAGGGAGATGGTAGAGTATGAGAGAGAGAGAGAGAGAGAGAGAAAGAGAGAGAGAGAGAGAGAGAGAGATTGTGTTCAAGGAGTGGGGAGAAGAAGATTGCCAAGGGAAAAGAGGGACAGTGAGCGAGGTCCCTCTTGCTGGTGGGCCAAGCTCAGCATCTTTTCTTTTACCTTCTATTCAAGCTCCTCCATTGCATCTGCTGTCTGCAACCCAAAGCTAATGCCCTATCTGAGGGGCTCAGTGGTAGATTCAGTTCCCTGCATACAAGGAAGGAAGGAAGGAAAATATATCCTGGGTGCCCATTCTGTGCCAGGCAGTGATCCCCCTCCTGGGGAGGCAGGGAGAGTGGCCTGCACAATGGAGCTGGCTGTAAGTGGGTGGTCTCCGTACCCCCAAAAAAGGAGAGTACATAGTGGCATATCCATTAAGCATGGACAATGCAGCTTACGTGCCCACAGGAACTTGCTGTGGCCTGGTGGCTCTGTAACTGCCATAATGCCACAGGACAGTGCATGTTGATGCTGATGTCGACAGACTTGCTATACTGCCTTTCCTGTGAAGAAGAGCAAGTACAAAACCCAGCATGGCCTTTAAGCCCAACACTTGGGAGGCAGAGGCAGGCAGATCTCTATGAGTTTGAGGCCAGCCTGGTCTACAAAGTAAGTTCCAGGACAGCCACGACTGTTACACAGAGAAATTCTATCTCAAAAAACAAGATGGATGGATGGATGGATGGATGGATGGATGGATGGATGGATGGATGGACAGATGGATGGACAGACAGACAGATAGATGAGGGTAACCAGGAGATGTGTCACTGGGCAGTAACGCTAACTGTGCAAGCATGAGGACCTGAGTGCCAATCCTTAGGGTCCACTAAAAACCGCACACACACACACACACATGTACACAGACATACATGAAACAAAATCAACTTTAAAAATGAAAACACAGCACATAATGACATCAGCACGTGACACTTGGCAGTGACAGTAAACCACCTTGTTCCTGATCTGTGTGCTTGTGCATAATTTTAGTTGTTATTTTAGAGTGTACCCCTACTTTTAAAAATCAAAGTTAACTGTGGAACAGCCTCAGGCAGGCTTTCAGGAGAGAGGCGCTATCGTGATAGGAAGCCATGGCTGCATGTGTTACTTTTCTCAAGACCTAGACACTGCAGGGACAAAAGATGCAGAGGCCAAAGACAGAGGTAACGATAATCCTGACCCTGTAGGCATAGGCTTGTGTGGGAATTGTGCCTTAGTTTTGACAATAAAATAAAAAGACAGGAATAGCAGATCATACCTATAATCCCAGCATTGAGAAGTAAAAGGAGAACAGGGTTCAGGGTCATCCCCAGGAACATGGTGAGTTCAAGGGAAGCCTGGGCCATATGAGACCCTGTCTCAAAACACCAATTCAAAATGAGAGAGAGAGAGAGGGAGAGGGAGAGGGAGAGGGAGAGGGAGAGGGAGAGGGAGAAGCATTGGAGAGATGGCCCAATGACTAAGATTGCTGTTGCTCTTGCACCCTGCACCCTTGTCAGGTGACTCACAATTGCCTGTAAGTCCAGTTCCAGGGATCCAACACTCTCTTCTGCCTCTACATGCATCTGTATCCACAGACACACACGTACAGATACAATCGCGCATACACACACACACACACACACACATAATGTAATTATTTAAAAAAATAAAAAGGAGGGCTGGAGAGATGGCTCAGCATTTAAGAGCACTGACTATTCTTCCAAAGGTCCTGAGTTCAATTCCTACCAACCACATGGTGGCTCACAACCATCCTTAATGAAATCTGATACCCTCTTCTGACCTGTAGGCATATATGCAGGCAGAACATTGTATACATAATTAATGAATAAATAAAGCTTAAAAAATAAAAGAAAGAAAAAAAAGAGTCACATCTAAAGTTTGATCTATAGAGAAGTTGTCTATAGGGGACTGGAGAGATGACTCAGGGGTTAGGAGCACTGGCTATTCTTCCAGAGGTCGCAGGTTCAACTCTCAGCACCTACATAGCAGCTCACACCTGTCTGTAACTCCAGTTCCAGGGAGTCTACACCCTCATACAGACATCTATGCAAGCAAACACACCAATGCACATAAAATAAAAATAAATCATTAGAATAGTTGTCTATGATTTTTAATTTTACATAAGCATTACTTAAGTATGCATTATAAACCCATGGTCATTGGCTTAGTTAGGGTTTTTCTTGCTGTAATAAAACACTGTTACTGAAAGAAGTTTGGAGAAGAAAGGATTTATTTCTATTACACTTCACGCCACAGCCCATCATCCACGGCAGTCAGGACAGGAACTCAGGGCAGGACCCTGGAGGCAGGGACTGGCTCAGATGCCGTGGAGAAGTGCTGTTTTTCCCCAAGGCATGCCCAGCCTGCCTTCCTATAGCACCCAAGACCACCAGCCCAGAGGAGGTACCACCCACAGCGGGCCCTCTCACATCAAACATCAATCAAGAAAATGCACCATGGGCCGATCAGATGGAGGCGCTTTCTCAGCAGCAGTGCCCTCTTCCAAAATGAGCCTGGCTTGTGTCAAGCTGACATAAAATTAGCCTGTAGTCATCTTCCTGGGGGAGGGGTACATATAGAGTTTTTCTTCAGTTTTCGTGGCCATTGTGTGGATGAGAAACGTAGATGAGAAGCAGGTAGAGCTACCCTTTAGCTGGGAAAAGGTGCTCAGAAGATCTAAGAAACCTGGCCACAGGCACCATGGCTGAGGTCAGAGCCTGAATTTGCAGGGAGCTTTGCGAGCTCACGGCCCAGCTTTGTTAGCTAGCTGTCCTGTCCATCCATGCACACACTCGTTTTGAGGCTTTCTCTACTGTCCGTAGTGCACCATCTTGCACTCACTTGTCTGCGCGTGTCTGTGCTCCTGGAAGCCGCCCCCTACACCTTAGCTAATGGATTAAGTGTGACTGAGTGTGGCTAGGTTCTGGCTCTGGACTGGAAGGGGACTGTCGGGACAGCTGGCTTGCTGGAGAAGCCACTCTCCACACTTCTCTCCACCCCTTCCTTCCCCAAATCCTGTTTGGCAGACTCTTGTTTCCTGTTTTATTGAAGTAAGCTCTCAGCACACCCTCTCCGCAGAACCACAGTGTTCCTCCTGTGTCCCAGATACACTTTGTTTCCAGCAAATTCCATGCATTCTAAGGGACTAGAGTCCCCTTCTGGGTGTTTTAAGCCCACCGTGTACAGCAGCTCCTCTTCAGCTTTTTAAAGTATCTGGCGCCAACTTTTTGCTGTGGGTCAAGCTGAGTGGTTCCTTCCCTCAGGCATTCACTCAGCGATATCAGATACACCTAGGAGATCAACTAACTCAGCTTAATGTGTAGAAGTGTGTGCACAGATTCCCAGGCCTGTCTCCCCATAGACGAGAAAACTGGGCTCAGGGAGAAAATTGCCAGGTATCAAATAAAATTTGACACCTCTCATTGGGGTATTGATTCTCCCTGGTCCCAAAACCCTGCTTGGGATCCTACATTTAACAATCACTGGCATCCACCTATAGCTCTGTCTGTCTGTCTGTGTCTGTCTGTCCCTCTCCCTCTCCCTCTCCCTCTCCTTTTCCCTCTCTCTCAGAGGCTTAAATCCTTCCCAAGGGGCTGGAGCTGGGGTCCCACCTCCCTTACATTACCTGGGCACAGCCCAGCTGCCACGCTAACAGATCAGTTCACATGACTCTGAACCCACAAGCCCCTGCAAGGCACCTGACTTTATTTTCTAGACTAAGTGTCAGAACCTCTGAGGGGTTAATGGCTCATCCAGTGTCACTCAGCTAGTAAGCGGGGTTGGACCCTAGCTAGAGGCCATGGGTCAACTTTCTGCCTCATTACACATGAACATACACAAAAGAACATGTATATACATATGTATTCACATTACACACACAAACATATAAATATATATGATATATATGCTGATACATGTACATGTATAATCTGTGTGTACAAAAATACTACCTGAAGTCACATGAAAAAAATAAGTTGATGAATATGTAGTATGAATATAGTATGAATAATAGTAGCCTTTGGGGACTAAAGAAGAGTGTGTGTGTGTGTGTGTGTGTGTGTGTGTATGTGTGTGTGTGTGTGTGTGTGTGTATTACACATGTCTTCCAAGCATTAGTCTTCTCAACTCCAGAATCGCCTTCTTGTAATACATTTTGGGGAGCAAAGGAATGTGTGCCTTCCTGGTCATCACCCTGACTCCACTGTCCCCATTATTTCTAAACTAGCCCCTATTCCAAAGTCTTTACACAGACCTGTTGGAAGAGAGTCAGTCATGATGCCAAGTTTCTTTTCAGCCACTCCTGCACACTGGCAGGTGGTGGTGGGCACTGGGCTTTAGGAAGAGCCACCAAGGGGTGCCCATGGGGAACCTTGTTCTCAGAACTGAGGACGGTGTTCTCAAGTCCTCCCTGGGAAAGCTTGCTTTCTTACCAACTTGATAGATAGGTGCTTTAAGGAAAGGGCCTTGTTTCCATAGTCTGAAGAAGCTCAGGAAACTTGACAAAGGAGTTCCCGTCAAGAGCCTCAATTCCAGCCTTGCTCCTGGAACTGGGGTCTGCCTGCGGTTCCCTTTAAGATGCTTTCTGTGGTTGACATGACATATTGACATCACATTGCCCCACCAATGTTAGTCACTGTGTTCTGTCTAGGAGACGTCACAGGGAATATCTGCATGCCTTCCTAGGTCTACTAGTTACTTTTCTGTCACCACAACTAAAACAACTTAGAGAAGAGTTTATTTGGGCTTAGGAGTCCAGAGGACCCAGAGTCCATCATAGTGAGGAGGCATAGCCGTGGCAGCAGGAAGCTGAGGGCTCATGTCCTTTACCACAAGCATGAAGCAGAGAGTCAGCTGAAAAAAAAAGAGTCTTTAGACACTCAAAACCCTCTTCTAATAACATACGTCCCCCAATAAGGCCACACCTCCTAAAATTCCCCAAATGGCATCACCAGCTGGAGATGGAGTGTTCACAGAGCCTATGGGGGACATTCTCATTCAAACCAACTCACTAGATTACAGAGTATCACAAGGGACTGGAGAAATGACTCAATGGTTAATTAAGTGTGCCTACTTCTCTTCCAGAGGATCCAAGTTTGGTTCCTAGTACCCATATCAGGTGCTGCAAGTTCAGCTCCAGGTGATCCAACACCCTCTTTTGGCCTTCTTGAGCACTGCACTCAAGTGTACCTACCTACACTGACACAGATATACATACACAGACACACATTCACAGACAGACAGGCAGACAATTTAAAATAAAATAAATATATTTTTAAAATAAAATATTTATTCTCATACTGGGTGGACTTGTCCAGCCTTAATACATGGGGAGGTGCTTAGTCTTACTGCAACTTGATATGCCATGTTTTGTTTATACTCATGGGAGACCTGCCCTTTCCTAAACAGAAATGGAGGAGGAGTAGATTGGGGATGGGAACAGTGGATGGTGTGGGGAAGGGACTGGGAGGAGAGGAGGAAGGGGAAACTGCAGCTGGAATATAAAAATAATAGCAAAAATTGAGAAGCATGCTTGGACGAAGCCACCGAAGTCCCTTGGAGTGAATATCAGCAACCAAGGTCTGTCTATAGCCCCTCTCTGGAACTGTGTGTGCTCTTCTCTGTAGCTCTCCACCTGGACCATTCTTGGCCCATCCTTCTCTCCACAGACCATCCTTTTCAGCCTCTTCGCATCCACAAGACACAAATAGCAGCTCCACCATCCAGGCTCAGGCCGCACCTCTAGACAGATACTCTGCCCTTGATTGTCTCCTAGCACAGACCAGAGCCTCCCTCTGCACAGATGTCCATCCAGGGTCAGGGACAGAGTAGGGGACCCACCATGGAGATGCTGGGGCAGAAGATTTTCTTAAGAGGTTGCTAGAGTGGGGAGGAACAAAGGCAGATTTTTTAACTTGGTATTTGCTAAAAGCTGCTGTGACATTCTGAGCTTGGCAGGAAGAGAACAGCATGCTGTCCGGGACTGGAGATGTGGCTCGATTGCTAGAGTATTTGTCTGGCATACATGAAACCTTGAGTTCAATCCCCAGCAGCCCATAAAATAGATGTGGTAAAAGTAGGCATGGTAGCATGTTCCTGTAATCTCAGTACTCTGGAGGTAGTGGCAGGATCCGAAGTTTCAGGTCATTTTGAGTTACATAGTGAGACCAGCCTGAGCTACATTAGATCCGAAAAGAGGGAAAAAAAATGAAGACAAGGTTTATTGTCTGAGAACCCCTGAGGTCAAAGATGAGGTCAACCAGGGATGCTCTTCACTGTCTCTAGTGCTATGGCCTCCCTCAAGGTCTCTGTCTACCACTCTAAGCCGGCAGGTACTTCTCTCAGCGTGACCTAGGAACAGGGCCCTCTGTGGCACTCCTTGTCTCTGCTCATTCAACCAATGCCCAGACTCTCTTCTGCAGGTTCGGATCTGGGAGATCCCTGAGGGCGGGCTGAAACGGAACATGACTGAGGCGCTCTTGGAGCTCCATGGACACAGCCGGCGTGTGGGGCTGGTTGAGTGGCACCCCACGACCAACAACATTCTCTTCAGCGCTGGCTATGACTACAAGGTGTGGGGCCCGGGTGTGGGGCAGCCCGGCTAGCTCTGGCTCAGTGAGGAGGGATGTGGTGGGGGTGGGGGGGGAGGATGATAGCCTAAGCTTGTTGACTGGCGTGGTCCATTTGCTCAGTCATTCATCCAATCGCTCGTTCACTCTGCATGAGACTGAGCATCTCCTGTGCACACTTCTCCCCCCCCCCCCCCCCCGGGGACCTGGGGCCTTAAGGCATCTTTCCTATCTTCTCTGGAGTTTTGCGGACTAGAAGAGAATGCTCATATCCTTTGCCTGGTAACTTCCTAACCAAGAGATAGCCACACATCCTGGTAGGAAAAGTAAGCAACCCAAGCTGCAGGGGTACAGGGCAAGTTGCAGCCCCAAACCCTATCATGCCCACCATCTGGGTCCAGTCCTGGGATGTCTCTCTCTGTTTCTTGAAGGAACCAAGTCAAGAATGGTCCTGGGACCTGTTGGGGAAGCTCAGTGGATATATGCTGGTTACTTTTCTGTCTGTTCTGACCAAATACCCAACAAGAAACAATTTCAGGAAGGCATTGTTTTGGCTCACAGTTGGAGGGTATATCCTTCCATGATGGCAGGAGCATGAGGTAGCTGGTCACACCGCGTCTGCTAGGAAGCAGAGAGGCATGCTGGTGCTTAGCGGGCTTTCTTCTTTTCATTCAACTGCAGCCCACGGAGCAGAACTGTCGACACAAGGTAGATCTTCCCACCTCAGCTAACCCGGTCCGAAAACTACCTCACAGATATGCTCAGAGCATTGTCTTCTAGGCAGTCTTCAGATCCTGTCAGGGTGATGATCATAAACATTGGAGTGTAGTTGAGATGCATCTGCCTCTCTATACAGAACCCTCGGCAGTATGCCTGTATCCCACCACAGCCCAGGCCTTGTGCGGGCAGCTCCTGCCAGGTCTGTTGGTGTGGATGGAGGGCAGGCACCCAGGGCCACGGCAGCTGCTAACGTTACCTCCTGCATATCTGCCTTCACAGGTCCTCATCTGGAACCTGGACATAGGCGAGCCAGTGAAGATGATTGACTGCCACACAGACGTGATCCTCTGCATGTCCTTCAACACAGATGGCAGCCTGCTCACCACCACGTGCAAGGACAAGAAGCTTCGAGTGATTGAACCCCGCTCAGGCCGTGTGCTGCAGGTGGAGCATTTTGTTGACGGGGAGGAGGTGTTAAGAGGCTGTAGAGGAGAAGGGGGTTGTGCCCGGCCCCATTTGCGCTCCTCTCCCACACCTGCTGCTCAGCCTGTTGGCTTAGGGCCGTTCTCAGCCTGTAGGAATGCTGACTTGTTCTGAGCAGGAAGGAACCAGAGGACTAGAAGACTCTTTCCTGTCATAGTGACATCTCCTCTAAATGGGGTTCTTCAGCCTCTGGCAGTAGACCTGAGTCCCTGGCAGTAGACCTGAGTCCCAAGGGTTAACCAAGTCCCATCACCGGTAAAGAGGGAGGGGACTTTGAATTCACCACCCAGCCACCTGCACAGGATGATCCTGGGGCAAATGATACGTGACTCCAGCTCCACAGATGGCTCCACACGGGGAGCCTGGTGGTGAGGTTATTCCCTGAGTCTCAGATTAAGAGGTCTGAGTGCTATTTGGGAATTACCAAGGATGGTTTCTTGAGTTCTTACCACATGGCAACCATACAGCTCCAGAGGATGTAAAATATGGATGGGCAGGACAGGGGATGGGGAGTGCTTGGTTAAGAAGAAGAGGTTGATAGGTTTGTGCCTACCATGCACAAAGCCCTGGCTTTGATCCCAACACTGTCTGAAACTGTATGTGTGGTCCATGCCTGGGATCCCAGCACTTGAAGACAGAGGCAGGAAGATGGGGAATAATTCTTTCCAGGAAATGTGTGGATTAATAAATTAAACTCACCTTCCCTATTTCTGCTGCTCTGGGTAATGCAGGGCTCTTGCTTCCTGATTCCAGGGGGTTCTTGGGGAACTGCCATTCCTTTCAACTCTGTACAGAACCACATGTTGAGGGTCCTGGCTCACCTATAGTCTCTGTCCCCACCAGGAGGCAAACTGCAAAAACCACAGAGTGAATCGGGTAGTGTTCCTGGGCAACATGAAGCGGCTCCTCACGACAGGGGTCTCCAGGTGGAACACGAGACAGATCGCCCTCTGGGACCAGGTCAGCCACAGGGATGCCAGCAGGAGGGCAAGGAGAGGCAGGCAGCCTAGATCTGAGCAGAGCGAGGTCTGTGGTCTGGGTGCCTGGGGCCTCCATGCTGGTGGAGGAAAAACACACCAGAAAAGAAAAGGGCTGGAATGAGGCCTGTGTGGAAGAGGGACCAAGAAGCGGTGCTTCCAAAGGTCTTATCATCAGTCCATCCTGTGCGGAGAGTGGCCAGGACAGGGCTGCCTCAGGTGGAGCTTAGATGGTACTCACAAACCCACCTGGACATGGGCGTACATCTGGGGCCCCCAGGGGCCCCAAGCCACTGAGTCGTTTTTACATTACCAACAGGAGCTCGGCTTGGCTTCACTGCCCCAGCTCCATGCCCATTGGCATTTCTGTGCCACCCTCCAGCAGGCCTGGCTGGTCTCCTGGGTTTGTAGGGTGGTGGCCACCCTTCTGCCGTCTTCTTCCCTGTCCTCTCACCCACCTCCCCTCCCCCAACCAGAGCGGTATAATGGGCTAGTGACCAGGCCTGGAGGTCAGCAGTGATGGCCAAGTGAATGCCAAACCCCTTGTGTGGCTTGAAGACAGGCCCATTTTCTGTTCTCAGCTAACACAGAGGACAAAAAGCCTTTCCTCAGGTCCATCCGGTTTCATGCTGGCTGTGTTCTGAAGAGAGCTCCCCATGGCCCAGACAGGTAGAACTGGGAGTGGGCTAGAAGGCCATGTGGTGAGAAGCAGGAGTGGCCATCTGGGTTTGGGTTAAAGGAGGCACTTCCTGGGAAAGCCAGGTCCCTGCTGGCACAGCCTCTGATGGCATCACCAGCAAGGACCAGACAGAGACCTCAGGAGATGGATCCTGGGACCAGAAAGGCTTCCAGACCATGCCTAGCCCACCTGCGAGATGCTTGCAGCCTTTCTTCCAACCCATGTCATTCCAGCATCCTGGGGAGTCTTCAGAGAAGGGGCCAGTAGCTCTGGTGGCTGTGCTGGGAAGTGGGAGGGGGCGTGCTCTCCTAAATGCGAACTGACCCACACCCCTTCCCTACAGGAGGATCTGTCCATGCCAATGATTGAGGAAGAAATTGATGGACTCTCAGGCCTCCTGTTCCCATTCTATGATGCGGACACCCACATGCTCTACCTGGCTGGAAAGGTAGTGGGGTGAGGGAAGACAATCAATTAATGGGAGACTTCAGTCCCATTAGATCTTCATTCTTGCCTTGCCCCTCAGAAAACCAACCTAATCTTTGTGGCTACCCACAAGAGTCCAGCCCCTGGCTGTCACCACTTCCAGCTACACCTCTCTCGTTTAGCGTCAGTCACTGAGAACTCCTTACAGGACAAGCTGGGGCGGAGGAATAAAGATCTAACCCTGACGTGTAGACAGTGACGAATGGCAGAAGAGGAAACACCCGACAAGAGATCTTTGAATATGGACACTTCAGAAAGTCTCTGCCTACATGATAAAAACCAACTACACCACATATAACACAATGCACACCACACTGCACATATACATTCCATACAGACTGACTGCACTATACATACATACCACAATATATGCTACGCAGCATGTCACACAGACTATACATACATACATGTCACATAATGCACACAAGCCACACACCACACCATACATATACACACACCAAACCATACATACTTGCCGTATCACACGCATCCCATACATCACACCATATACATCACAGCATATACACACCATACAAATATACCATGTTACACACAGGTCACATACAAACACACAGCACACATATCATCCAGATATCACACATCATACAGATACATACTGTGAGCACACATACATACATATCACATGTATACCATCCTATCTCCACCCCTGCCTCCAGTAGAGCTACCAAGGTCTAAACTACAGGTCTCCTTGGTCTCCTGGCCACTTCCGAAGCCCAAAAGCAGCTCTCTTCTATAGCCCCCTGGGGCTGGGTTTGCTGGACCCTGCCCTCCATCCTCACTGCCTTTCTGCTACCCTCAGGGGGATGGCAACATCCGGTACTATGAGATCAGCACAGAGAAGCCCTACCTGAGCTACCTCATGGAGTTCCGCTCTCCAGCCCCACAGAAAGGCCTAGGTAAGGACCTGGCGATCCCTGGGATCTCAGCATTCTGCGAATGAGATGGCGTTGGCATATACCTCACTCCCCTTGACACAGTAGTCAGACTCCAAGGCCACACTCAATGGGCTGGTGGGAATGGGACCCACAGGTGCTATTTTAGCCAGCAGCTGCCCCTAGAACCAGGGCATCACTCATGGCACTGCTTGGCCATCTCTGTCCAGCAGCAGCCTGCAGGGCATGGCCTCTGTGTCTTCTTCTCCATCTCTGTAGATGGGGACACTCACTCCAGAGTGGGTCTTACATGGTATGAGGTTGCTTAGTGGCTCTGAAGTCAGGACTCCAGCCCCAAACTGCAGCCCTGGCCTGTCCAACAGAGCAGGCAGAAGTTCCACCATTATCCTAAGAGTCCAGCTTCCAAAGAGGGAAACAGAAGATTGTGAGTTCAAGATCAGACCGGGGGCTGTGAAGTGAGACCCTGTGGCAGTGAAGAAAAAGAGAGGAGGAGAGCTAGTTGGAAGAGAGGGCATTCTAGAATTCTGTTTGGAAGAGCAGCGTCCATTCTGGTGGGAAACATCAAGAGCCCTCACTCACACCCACATTAAGAGAGAGACCTGCCTGCACTTGCTGCCAGTCAGGTGTCTTTGTGCTTCATTCTCCAGTGGCCTCACCACACGGGGCCATTTCTGCCCAAACAACCAAAAGTTCAGAGTTAGTGATTCCCCCGAGGACTTCTGTGTGGAAAAAGACAGAGTCCCAGTTCCAACTCAGTTTGTGGAACCGCAGGCTGAGCTCTGAGTACCCTGCCTCCTTGGAGAAGCCATTCTACTAGGGGCATCATGGCTAATGAAACACAGACAAGACACACATGTACTGTTGGTTCTAGAAGATAAACAATGGAAGCCCTCTCTTGGGCTGTATTGAAGCCGCTGAATGAGTGGGGGATGGGCTTTGCCCTCCAATTTCTTCAGACTGAGATTCAGAGCTTAGAGAAGGACAGTCATCCCAGAAGGTGCTGGGCCCTGCAGCCTTGCTATAACTTTACATGTTGCCTTTGAGGCCAGCCTGAAATATGTAACCTTGCCTCTGCCCTCCCCACTCAAGGAAGTGACCATCTAGAGTCAGAGACTGACTCAAGACATCATGGTCACCCTCAGTCCTCTGGATGGATTGCTGCCCCCAGATAAGAACATTAGGCAGTGAGCAGGAACAGAGAGATTCCCCATAAAGCCATGCCTCTCTTCGTAGGTGTCATGCCCAAGCATGGGTTGGATGTGTCTGCCTGTGAAGTGTTCCGCTTCTACAAGCTGGTGACACTCAAGGGCCTGATTGAACCTATCTCCATGATTGTGCCCCGGAGGGTGAGTGGGGCTGGGCTGCAAAGGGTCCCATGCTGAACTGTACAAACCAGAAGCCAAGAAAGAGCCAGATAAAAGGTGTCATGGACTAGAATATTCAGGCTCTACCTGGGGCAGAGGGTGGAGGACACTCTCGGGTGCCGGATGGTTGATTTGCATAAAAGGGGAAAGTTCTAGAAGGGAGGCACGGGGAGGGCAATGACAATGCAGGAATGTGCCTGGCTGGATGGCCAAGGCTGTCTCCGCAGTCCCCAGAGATCCTTCTCTTCTCCCTCCTTCATGCAGTCAGATTCCTACCAAGAAGACATTTATCCCATGACACCAGGCACGGAGCCGGCTCTAACCCCAGATGAATGGCTGGGAGGCATCAACCGAGGTACCTCAGCAGGCAGGCTCCACAGAACGGCCCAAGAGGCTACAGGCTCTGCCTGTCCCTAGTTCACCCTGCTTCCTCTGCATGATCCCCTGTCCAGATGTCGCTTCCTTCCCACACAGCCAGCTCGGTGCAATGAGGCCCCCTCACTCTACGGTCCTCCCTGTTAGATGACACTGTTTCCTTTGCCTTTTTAGATCCTGTGCTGATGTCTTTGAAGGAAGGCTATAAGAAGTCTTCAAAAGTGGTGTTTAAAGCCCCCATCCGAGAAAAGAAGACCGTTGTCGTGAACGGCATAGATCTGTTAGAAAATGTCCCACCCAGGACAGAGAACGAGGTAAGGTGCAGGGTCTCTCCCACGGCTCGGGAAGAGCCAGACCTTTATGTAGCTACTATGAGCTTCGGGCTTAGAGGCCAGCTCTATTCTGGGACATTTTTCTTTCAGTGACAAATTCTGGAAGTAGCATGTGGTTGGCTTCCTTTGCCTCTGACCTCAATGACTAGAAGCTGGGAAGTCAGAAAGATCTGCCCCCTCCAACCTCAGATTCACTGACACAGTGAATTCATTGAGCATCTCCTCATGAATCCACCACGGAATGTTACTGTCAGGTGTTGCCATGGGGATTATAAATTACCAATGAACAGGATCCAGCCAAGCCTCATCATCAGAGCCCACTAGCCTTCCTGTCTGTCACGTTTGCTGCCTCGGTGCAAGAGGATGAATGTCTTTGAAAGGCTTTTTGTACCACCTAGAAGGGGTGCAAGCCCATTGTGGGAGAGCTAGAGCGGAGCCATTCTTGACCATGCCCTCTGAAGTCATCTCCATTCAGTTTGTACAGCCAGGCCCACATGCCAACACAGCTCAGCTCAGCTCAGCTGGCGGCTTCAGATTGCCTACTCTGTGCCAGGCCCTTGGCCTGATGCAGCTGGAAGAGTGATTGGCTGAATGAGCCCATCTGTGTGTGGATACTGGCTCTGCCATTTCCTGGCTGGGACAGAGTGAGTTTCCTGACTTTTCCAACTGCTGTGACATTTAAGAGACAGGGCATGAATACCCAGTAGTCTTTGCAGCTCATGCTAAGTGCTCAGAGAGGCCAGCTGTGCTAGCTCTGTATTGCTGTGTGATAAAGTCCCCCAGAGAATATTAACTTCACTCCAAGTATTAGCCACTTGTCTCATTGTTGTGACCAAAATACCTGAAGGAGCCAGCAGAGAGTGTTTATTTGGGCTTACAGTTCGAGGGGATATGGTCCATTATGGTAGGGAAATCATGTCAGCATTAGTAGGAGACATCTGGTCACATCACCTCCCCAGTCAGGAAGCAGAGAGTGAACAGGAAATGCAGCAGTTATAAAACTTCTGCTGTCACCCTAGTGACCTACTTCATCTGGGGCGACATTGCCTCCTAAAGACTCCACAACTTCCCTAAATAGCACCACCCATTGGAAACCAAGTATGAAACACATGAGCCTCTGGGGTGCATTCAACACTCACTTAAAGCACAATACCTCACAAAGGTTCGTCAGCTCATGGAGTCTATGGGTGCCTGTGGTTCAAGTCTCTCATGAAGCTGCAGTTATGTTAGCTAGGGCTGCAATAACATCCCAGACCCTAGGTAAGGAAGGACCCGCTTGGATACTCATTCACATGGCTGCTGTCACATTGAGGGCCTCAGTCCTCACTGTCCTTGCCATATGGATTTCACTACATGCTAGCTTTAACCTTGGTAGCCAGCTTCCAATAGAGCAAGAGAGGAGCCCAAGGTGGAGCCAAAGTAGTTCTGTAATCTAATCTGGGGAAGACACATCATTGTTCCTGTCATACCCGATTAGTAAACACAAGCTCTTAGGTCCAGTTCAATCTCAAAGGGGGAGAATAACACAGTGCCATCTTAGACTAGGCTGCTGGTCCACAAATGTAGGCTCTCGCCATCATTAATAAAAACCAGACTGCATTCGACCTCAGGGATCGCCTTAAAAGAGAACTTCACAGGCAACTTGATCACTGGCATGAAATGTGTGTATGTGGGCTGAGGATGTGGCTCAGTGGGTAAAATCCTTGTCTAGCATGCTCAAGGACCTGGGTTCAATACCCAGTACCATATAAACCGGGCATGGTGATAGACACCTGTAATCCCAGCTCTTTTGAGATAGAATAGCCTGAGTTAGAGACCTGGGAGAAGGAGGGGGAGAGGAAGAGAAAGAGATGTGGGGTTATGTAGATGTAGAATATTTCTAGAATGGATGAAGTCTTGTGATAAACAGGATTCTTTTCAAAATAGCCAGGAGGAGGGTAGCACAGGGTAGTGGTGGAAGAATCGGAGTAGGGGTGAATGCAGGCACTATGGAGTTTCTGGTACTGTTTCCTAGTTTTGTTTATACTTAATATTCAGTCTTTAACACATTTTAAAGTACTCTGCCTTTTGAATGTAGAAATGTGGGTTGTTGAGATTGCCCAGGTGAGAAATAGCAAGGGTTGGAACTCTGTCTCAGTCCTGAGGGTGGAGAGGAAGGGCTGGAGGGGATTAAGTGGAGTGACATCTGGCTACTGAGATGTCCATCTGGATGGACCTATGGATGGGAACATTCACAGGTTCTGTCTTGAAGAGCAAAACAAGCAAAAGTTATTAGGAGCTGGGCAGGGTGGTATATACCTCTCTGTACCCCAGCACTCACACTCGGGAGACAGAAGCAGGAGCAGATGACATTCAAGCTATCCTCTACCTCATAACTTGAACCATAAGAAAGAAGAAAGCGAAGGCAAGGAGGGAGAGAGGGAAAAGAGAGAAGAAAGAAAAGAAGTAGAGGCAGGAGAATCATGGGTTCAAAGCCAGACTCAGCTATATGACAGAGTGGGCTATGCAGTGAGATCCTATCTCAAACAAAGGCTGTAGGTTCAGACCTAAGAAGGGGAAAGCTTGAGATGCTAGAACCTGGGCTCTCTCGGGCAGGTCAGCTTGGCCAGAAGGCTTTCTGTTCTCTCCTCAAGGGTAGCTGGGAGCCCTGGAGGGATGAGCCTGGAGAATAATTGCAGGGAGCTCTGGGTTGGCTGTCCCAGGGTGGCAGGAGGCATGGGAAGGTAAAGAGGCAGGGCAGGCCTGGGTGGGGTGGGATGTCTGAGAGCCCTGGTCCTCCAGAGTCCTCCTCACCAGCTTTCTCCCTGCACCCCTTGCTGCACCCCAGCTCCTCAGGATGTTCTTCAGGCAGCAGGATGAGATCCGGAGGCTGAAAGAGGAGCTGACACAGAAGGACATACGGCTCCGTCAGCTCCAGCTGGAACTGAAAAACCTGCGCAACAACCCCAAGAACTGTTAGCCCCTCCGCGGGCTGTTTTCCAAGCCAATCTCTCCGTTGTTTCTACTGGTCCCTAAACTGCCCCTTATCTATGGAGCCCAGAGACAGGGCCTGAACTGGAGCTGGGGACCAGCCGGTAGACCCCGTCTACCACCTCAAGAACTGGAAGCTGACCTTTGACCTCCTGACTTCATGCTAATACCAGTCCCCTTGCCTCTCCTGGAGAGCCCACCCCTGACTGGCAGCCCCTTTCCCTGCAACCCCATGAGCCAGGTTTCCCCTTGGCTCCCTGCAGGATGCCCTCCAAGGGATGGAGAGAGCAGGATTACATCCCGATTTAGAACTTGAATCTGTCCCCTGCAGAGGGGCTCCCAGGACCTGTCTACACAGGGATTAGTTGCTCCCGGTTCCCAGCGTCACATCTGAAGCACAGTGAGGTCTGGGTTGAGGGTGGAGTGCTCTGCCCACCTCCCGCCTCATTCTGCTCCCAGCTGCCCTGCAAGCTCAGTTTGTCTCAGCCAGTGGCGAGCACCTGGCAGCCTGCCCTTTTCTTTCTGAACTCTCCCCCACCCGCTTGTCTTCAGGGAACGAAGAGGACACTCTCCAAGGCCATAATGACCCCTTGCCTTTCCCCCGTGATTCTCTTCAAAGCTCTTACGCCCCTTTTCCATTGACTTTGTGATCCAGGCAGGGTAGGGATTAGTGGCCCCATTTGTCAAATGACAGAACTGAGGGTTGCAATCAGGTTTCAACTTAGGAAATCATCCAAAGGGGCAGCAGCAGACAAAGTACCCTTGGCATCCAGGCCCCCTGGCCAGGGCCTTTCCCAGTGTATTGAGATGCCAATCCCTTTGTGGACTTCCCTAGAATGAGGCCTGGAAGCCGCTTCTATCTACTGTCTGCCCAACACCAGTAGTGCCAACATGCCATACTGCCCGGTTGAGGCCCCTCACACTCAGTGCCCCTGGGTTCTCCTGACCTGTTCTCTTTGCCCTCATCGCCCCCCAGGGGGCTCCATCTGAGATGAGGCCTCTTCCTGGAAGCTGAGGCTGAGAAGGGCAGAGCTTGGCCCTAGGGCAGGCAGAGCAAGGGTCTGGTAGCTTCCAGGGATGTTCTGCCTGTGTCTCCGCTGCCTTCCCCTTCCCACTTTCAGCCTTACACACGCAGGATGACCACAGCCACTCCATCCGCACTGCACTTTGAAGTCTCCCAGATTTGTGACACATAGATCTCACTGACTCTCACATCTGCCCTACTTTACAGTGACGGAAACAGGGACATGGCCCTCGGGTGCACAGCTCTGAGATGCTACGTCTCCTTTGGTCTGCTACAGGCTTGCTTTATTCCCTTTTCCCATTCCCCGCCTACCACACGGAACTCAAAAGCACGATGGCAGTCACCGCCATCTGGGCAGAGGAGATGTGGGTATCTCTATTATTGCCTGGGATCTGCTACACACAGACGCTCCTTGCCTGCCCTTCCTGAGGCCACCCTGCAAAACTTCCCAACCACAGTGGCCCTGCTGGGGAGCTGGGAAATGAGATTCCCCAGTCTTGGGGGCTCTCCTCTTCAACCAATGATGTTTCTGGCTCCCAGCCTGCTGAAGTAGCTTCTCCTCCGGCACCACCACAGCTAGACTTCCCGCTTTCATCGCCTCCTCCACACTTCTGGAACTTTCTTTCTTTCCATCGACCTTTGTGGTCTTCTGTGATTATTTATGCTGCCTCCCAAGGATAGAATTGAAATAAAATGTTTTCACTTATTAAGCTAAGGCATGGCCATGTCATTTAGCCCCAGGGAGATCCTACTTTGGTCACCACACTATCCCTATGGTTAGCCTCACACTCACGGCTTCTTCGTCTTTCTGAAATGACAGCTACCGGACAGCTCTCCCGTCACATCTGTACAGCTCTCCCGCCACATCTGTACAGCTCTCCCATCACATCTGTACAGCTCTCCCATCACATCCTGTACAGCTCTCCCATCACATCCTGTACAGCTCTCCCACCATATCTGTACAGCTCTCCCACCATATCTGTACAGCTCTCCCACCACATCTGTACAGCTCTCCCATCTTATCTGTACAGCTCTCCCACCATATCTGTACAGCTCTCCCATCACATCCTGTACAGCTCTCCCATCACATCCTGTACAGCTCTCCCACCATATCTGTACAGCTCTCCCACCACATCTGTACAGCTCTCCCACCATATCTGTACAGCTCTCCCACCATATCTGTACAGCTCTCCCACCACATCTGTACAGCTCTCCCACCACATCTGTACAGCTCTCCCATCATATCTGTATAGCTCTCCCATCATATCTGTACAGCTCTCCCACCATATCTGTACAGCTCTCCCATCATATCTGTATAGCTCTCTCACCACATCTGTACAGCTCTCCCACCACATCTGTACAGCTCTCCACCACATTCTGTTCATCTGGCACACTTGTTATCGTGGGACCAACAGTGCTTTGCTGTGGGGCCTGCCCTGTACACTGTATGAGTGCTGGTCAGTGTCCCTGACCTAATACATTAGATGTCATAGCAATCTCACATAGTACCTCTGTGGATATCAGAATCACCCCAATTCAAAACTACTGTTCTGGGGTTGGTGAGATGGCACAACAGGAAAAGGGACCTGCCACCAAACCTGACAACCTGAGTTGTAGGAGGAGAGAACTGGCTCCCTATAATTGTCTTCTGACCACCACACTTTTGACACGGCACTCTTGTGCACTTGTGCACAAATGAATACACACACACACAAATATTACAATTTTTAATGGGCTACTTCCTACAGTTACTCAAAAGGTATTTTCTATATAGGGACTCATACCTATGATTCTACCACTCAGAGGCTGAGGCAAGAGGATTATCAAGAGTTCCAGTCCAAACTGAGATACACAGCAAGATCCTATCTGAGAAGAGGTCTACTCTAGGGAGTAGTTAGGTTGGTAGGGTGTTTACCCAAAATACATGAAGCCCTGGATGTGGTCATACTACATAAACTGGGGACGGTAGCACATATGTGTAATAATAGCCCTTGGGAGGTGGAAGAAGATCAGAAGTTCAAAGGTAACCTTGGCTACAAAGGGAATTCAAGGCCAGTTTGGGCTATATAAGACCATGTCTGCTCAGCTTCAAATCCTGTATTGGGGGCTGGGAAAACTAGTGTCTTACATTGGAATGACACTTCACAGTGCAAGATACTAGTCCATGTGTTTGACTCTCTAGGTTCTCTACTGTGCTGGTGGCACAGTGATGTGCCCAAGGTCACTGAGCCAGTGTTGTAGGAAAACCGAAAGGTGGGGATTTTCTGGATCTATGGACAGGGGAGCTGAGTGGAGTCTGCTCTAGGAGGATGCTGGGGTCCATCATGACATCAGAGATGGTGGACATCAGTACTCCCTCACCAAGCCTGTCTCTCTGAGATGAGGGGTGTCAGTTTGCCAAGGGGATGCCACAGGTAACTCAGGGAGCCAGAGGAACTAACACAGCAGGGAACATCGGAGGAATGTAGGGGAACTGTGCACAGGACACTGAGCAGATGAGGGTTTAGATCCCATTCTGAGCCCATGGTGGGAAATCCTGCACACCACTTTTCTGCACTGGGCCATATTTTCCTTATCAGTACAATAAAGAGTGGGAGCAATTCCCAGGGTCACCTCCTGATGGAACACCTGGAGGTTTCCATGATGCCAGAGAGGGTGGACAAATTCCCAAGACCACCCAATGCCTGGCACAAGTGATAGAAACAAGCTCGCCGGGGAAAGGGGAAGCAGTAGGGGCTCCTGGAAGGGCCGAAGGCAGCATTGCAAAACATGAGTTTGAGCAAAGATACACCTGGAGTTTCTGCTTCTAGATCAATTCTCCAAGCCTAGGTTTTAAGAAACCCTGAGTCCATTCAGAGTATGGGCCTCATAATCTCCTCATCCGATGTCAGGAAAGGAAGACAGAGCTGTCACCCGGTTGGGCCCTGCTCGGTAAGTGAGTGAAAGGGTGGTCTGTTTGTTCCTCCGGCTCACCCATTCTGAGCACAGCAGAACTCTTTAATCACTGCTTATAATGGTAAATTAGCTAAGGTCAGTATCACCTGTGCCTCCTCCGCCTCAGCGGCCCATTTTCCTAACTCTGTTTGTTGTATAATTAGCTTTCCATTCATTCCCATGCATCCTTTAATTCTTCATGTGCTGTGCCAGGGCTGTAGCTCAGCAGAGTACTTGCTTAGAATGCCGAAAACCCTGAGTTTGGTCCCCATCACTGCATAAATCAGGCACGATAGCATATCCCTGTAATCTCAGCACTTGGGAGGTAGAGGCATGAGGTCCAAAACAAAAAGTTTGAAAACATTTTATACTATATAGTGAGTTTGAGGCCAGCCTGAGTTACATGAGACCTTGTCTAAAAAAAAAAAAAAAAAAAAAAAAAAAAAAAAAAAAAAAAAAAAAAAAAAAAAAAAAAAAAAAAATCTGTAATGGTATCTTCTACACCTAGTCTGTATTGCTGGTCTCTCTGCCAATGATGACTCAACCCATCACACAGCTTTAATTACTTAAAGATGGGGAGGGGAGGGGGCCCTTCATGGCTCTTTGCACCATCTCCATCGACATGCTTCTCACCAGATGCTACTCCTGTTTTTCCCCCAGGTAAGGATGTGCTGGGCTAAATTCCAGGTCCTTCTCGTCTTTGAATAGGACTTTATGTCTCTACAGGTGAGATAGCTCTCTTAGGCATGACTAGAACCCTTGCCCTTCCCTGAAACCTGACTGGATTTCCAACTCGGTTTAGCACACACCAACGGAGCTGGATAACTGGGTACTGGGCACTGAGCCTCAGGGATGCCTGCCATATCTGTCTATGGCATCTAACCACCAACGGGACACAGCACTGGACATGGAGGGCATCCCTCTGGGGTGGGTTCAAGATGGCATGGTCATCAGTCTGGGGTGGTGGCTGGCTTCTACGCTGCCTTCCAGCCAGTCTCCTGAGACCTCAAGATGGGTTCAGGCATTTTTAGACTCCTAGCACTGGGCAGCCATCCAAGACTGTCAGAGGACCCGTGCAGAACCTGACTGCTTCTTCACTGTGGGAAACGATTTCATACTGAAAACATCCCCAAGCCCTGCCCTGCCTAGATGCCATAACAGGGGCTGCACACAGCAATGGCAGACACTTAACCTTGGCCACAGGAAGAATTACTAGAAGCCCTGGAGCCTGTGGGCCTGTGGTGAAGAGAGAGGAAGGAAGACACACACACACACACACACACACACACACACACACACACACACACCACTGGCGAGGGAGGGAGGGAGAGAGGGAGGGAGGGAGGGAGGGAGGGAGGGAGGGAGGGAGGGAGAGAGGAAGAGAGGGAGGAAGGGGGAGGGAGGGAGAATCCAGGCTCCTGCTGGGACAACAGAAGCTCCCAATTCTGAGGAATGTTTTTTATTTTGAAATAAACTTCAGGTTATTTCAACCTGAAGTTTTCTATTTCAATTCAGTAACAAGGACGGTGTTAGCTTTATTCTGACCCCCTCCCTGACACCTGAGTCCCTAGGGGTTCACTGTCCGGCAGTTCCATCCCTTAAGGTTAGCCATTGACTTCCTAGAGCACAGCACCCACACACACACATACACACACCCTACCATACTACACACGCTGGTATGAACAGGTTAAACGATGGGACCTAAATGAGGAAGAAAAGGGGACTAAGAACTGAGGGTACAGATCTTAGGTTTCAAGGTCATAGTGCTCACCCAGCAAGAGTCAAAGACCAGGAAGAACTTGCTAGAAACTTGAACCTAGACAGCAGGTGGCAGATTACAGCTTTTCTATGAGTCTGTTCTGAACTGGGTGCCTTCTGTCATCTCTCTCATCCCACTTCCGAATGAATGACCCAAGCATAGACCACCGGTCCTCCTGGCGAAGCAGGTATTCAGATCTGAACCAACCACGCGTGAGGAAGGGAGGCTTTCTAGGGATCCGCAGGCTCCTAAACCCAGGAAGACGGCGTAAAGAAAGCGGCCAGAGGAGGGCGCTCGCTTCCCCTTCCGCAGATTCCGCTGTCACAGCGCGCTGGGCGCCTACTTGCCTGGGAGCTGGAAGGAGGCTTCCAGTCCCAGCGCGGGTCTGACCTGTTCGGTGACCTTGAGCAAGGTTCCCACAGTGACAATAACTGGGAGGGGCCCTTTCTGCCCAGAGACTCCGCTGCTGTTTACGAGAGGTTTAGGGCAGAACGGGGAAAATAGAAAAGGAGGGCTGAAAGGAGCTTGGGGGAGGAGACAGCGGTCCAGGGCAGACCCTGGCAGCCGAGGGTCACTACCCAGCCCAGTCCTGAGGCAGGCCAGTTCCAACGTACACAATCTCCAGGAAGCTGCTGGTGAGAGAAACAGAAGCTGTTCTCCCCAGCTCTTGCCTTCCGCCCTGGAAAACAAAAAATGTCCGGGACCAGAGATGAGGTGGAGCCAGCCAGATATCTGGCTGCACCCCTCTCTCGGGTGAGAAGCAGAGGAAGGGCCCGGAGTGAGATGATACTAGTCCTGCTGCTTCGACCGGAAGGGATTAAAGGGCAACAGTGAAGCAGCAGCGACAGCAGGTGGGGGGGGAGAGGGGGAGGGCTAGTGGCCTGGGTAAGGGTGAAAGCTATGGCACTGACCTTGATTGAGGGAGACAAGAGGGCACAGGGACACATTAGGAGAATGCTTGGGAGTGGAACTAGAGATGAAATGAGGATGACCCCTGCTATGAAAGGGGACACAGCATGGAGCTTAGCAAATGTCCCTAGTGATACACAAAGGAGAAAGAGAGAGTCTTAGAAAATATGCAGACTGCTTCTCTCTCTGCTTTTTAGATCAGATGTAAAATATTTGCCAAGTACTTTTTTTTCTTGAGAGACGGGGGCTGGGTCTTGGAGGGTCAGAGTGCCCTTGAACTCAAAAGGTAGCTGAAGATCACTTAGATGACTTCGAACTACTGATCCCTCGACTTCCACCTTCCTAGTGCTGAGATCATTGGCTTGAGCAACCGCACCTGACCTATGGAGCAGGAGAGCTACCCCAGGGTTTCTTGTATTCTAGACAAGCACCCTACCAACCAAGCTACATTCTAACCCTGCTGGCAACTTTTATCACTGAATGACTGGGGCTACCCTCTGGGGCTTCCTAGCGATAAGATTAGAAAGTCCCCTCATACCTCATGGGTCTCCTTCCCTAACATCATCTCCCATCGACTTCTTGCCTGAAATTCACATTTCCCCACAAATCATTTGCAAAAAAAGTTCTCCCCCCCCCTTTTGTGCCCTCTGGATTTTGGATAATTCTCATTAAAAATAATTTTTTTTAGTCAGATGCTTCCTCCTCGAATGTCCCTCTGTACCCTAAACTCTCCTGGATGCTGAAACTAAGGAATTAGGAAGACTCCATTGTTGGTCTCAGAGAGAGTGCACTGAAGTGTGTAATTCAGACAGAGATGCCGTCTGGCAGATAACTTAAGTGCATATGCAGAACATGTGTGCAAGGACTAAGATAGCAGGGGATATCTCAACACGAGGGCGAACAGATTGAGCCCAGAAGGCTGAAGAGATGGCTCAGAGGCTAATGTTCTTGGGAAGGATTCCAGTTCCCTTGTAGCATCCCTGTCCCCTGGCTATAACTCCAGCACCAAGGAATCTGATGCTCTCTTCTGGACCCAGAGGGCACATGCACACACATACACACATACTTTTTTTAAACAAAAATCTACATTTTTCTACAGCTCACAACTGTTTTCCAGAGGAGATGGGTTTTGATTGGTTTTGCTGTTGAGACAGTGTCTCGTGTAGCCCAGATTGACCTTGAATTTGCAGTATAGCCTGGGCTCTTCTTGATCCTCCTGCCACCACCTGCCAGGCCTAACTCTCAGTCCTTGGATTTTTGAGACAAGATCTTACTAAGTAGCCCAGGCTAGTCCCAAACTCATGGTCCTCCATCCTCAGCCTCCTTTGTCAGACCCCAAGTGTTGGATTCACAGGTATGTGCCACCACATCTGGGGTTACCTGGATTGTTTTTTAATGAGTGTTTGCCTGGATGCAAGCCTATGCACCACAAGCCTACAGTGCCTAAGGAGGCCAGAAGATAGTGTCAGACCCTCTGGAACTGGGGTTACAGATAGTTGTGAGCCATCCAGTGTGATGTGGGAGTCCCCTCTGTGTGCTGTCATTACCATTAGTGAGTAAAGAAACTGCAGTGGCCTGTTGATAGAGCAGAACTTAGGTAGGCAGGGGTGGGGGTGGGGGAAGGAACTGGACTGAATGCTGGGAGGAAGAGGGGCAGAGTCATAGAGATGCCATGGATCCGCCAGAGACAGACGCTGGGAATTTTACCTGGTAAGCCACTGCTACGTGGAAATACACAGATTAATAGAAATGGGTTAAATTAACATGTAAGAATTAGCCAATAAGAAACTAGAGCTAATGGGCCAAGCAGTGATTTAATTAATACAGTTTCTGTGTGGTTATTTTGGAGCTAAGCTAGCCAGGCATCCGGGATGAACAAGCGGGCCCTCCTGCAACACAAGTGGATACTGGGAACTAAACCCAAGTCCTCTGAAAGAGCAGGCATTCTCCAACCCCTCCCTGGGTCTTCTTAGTGTATATTTGCTTGATGGTCTCAGCCTGTTCTGCCCACTGTTCCTTTCTCCCTCTTGCCTTTAGAGGATGGAGCACTGACTGCATCCACCCACTCCCTAGCCTACTGTGTGTGGCATAAAACCCTATGACCTCCTTTCCCTGGCAATGGGCCCTTTTCTTCAAGTCAATGGCCTTGTCTTCCAGTCTGTTGCATAATGTCCCAGCCGTGACCTTTGCTTTTGTTTTCTCTTTGGAGAGTATCTCCAGCTAGCCTCAAATTCACTGCAGAGCCAAAGATGAAACTCCTGGCCCTTTTGCCTCCACCTTTTTATAGGTTTGTTTTGTTTTTAAAGACAGGGTTTCTCTGTGTAGCCCTGGAACTCATTCTATAGACCAGTCTGGCCTTGAACTCAGAGATCTGCCTGCCTTGGCCCCCGGAGTGCTGGTAGTAAAGGCAAAGGAAATGCTACCACCAACAACTGCCTCTCCCTTTTGAGTGAGTGCTAAGGCCAAGCTTGTTCCCATCCCCAACTGTCAGCCATGAACTTCTGAAATCTGTTCAGAAACTAAAGGTTGAATATTGTCTATGCCTTCCAACTACCAAAAATGTGATTATCAGGCTTGGTGGGGTGTAGTTCAGCAGGTAGAGTGCTTTCTGTTATTCTTTTGGTCCATGCCCCTTTCCACGCCCACTCCCAGTGACCTCTGGTCTCTCGGAGTCATCCTGAATCTTTTCTCTTCCCTCTCTCTCTTCTCACTGTCCTCTTTTGCGTGTGCACACACGCCTCCGTCTCTCCCCCTTCTCTGTTTCTCTCTCTCTCTCTCCCCTCCCTCCCTCCCTCTCTCTCTCCCTCTCCCTCTCCTCTTTAATAAAGCTTTATGCCTATTTTCTGTGTCTGTGCCGTTAAGCTAACCTGCTGCCGTTTGCTGCTACCTGTTCACGTGTGCTCACCCGCCGCCTTGGTCACATGTGTTCTGTGAGTCTCTGCGAGCAGCTACGCCAACCCGCTGGGCTGGCAGCTGCATCAGCTAACAGTTTTTAAGAACAAAACTTCCCCAGGAGCATAAGGGCCTGGGTTCGATCCCCAGCACTGCATAAGCTGGACAGTAATGCTCGCCTGTCTTTAAAAAAGAAAAGAAAGAAGAGGGACAGGGGGAGGTGGGAAGGCTTGCTGACTTCACTGAGAGGAGGGTGCCTCAGGAACATAGAATCAACAGTTGTGATCATTTCCAAAGCTACCTTTAGAAATAATTCACTACCTCCTCCCACCATACATATACAACTGGATCATTAAAATGGCCAAAGAGATTACAATCATATAAAATGCAGGGGGTTGTTGTTAATTAATAATGTGGCGGTTTGAATAAAATGGCTCCCATAGGCTTATGGGGAGTAGCATTATTTGAAAGGATTAGGACATAAGGTCTTGCTGGAAAAGGTGCAGCCTTATTGGAGGAAGTGTGTCCCTGAGGGTGGGTTTTGAGGTTTCAGAAACCCAAGCCAGGCCCGGTGACTTGCTCTCTCTTCCCACTGTCTGATGGTCTGGATGCGCATGCCACCATGCTTCCCACGGTGACATCAATGGACTAAACCTCTGAACGGTAAGACAGTCCCAGCTAAATGTTTTCCTATATAAGATTTGCTGTGATCAAACTGGGCAGTGGTGGCGCATGCCTTTAATCCCAGCACTCAAGAGGCAGAGGCAGGGGGGATCTCTGTGAGTGCGAGGTCAGCCCTGCACAGCTAGAGCTAATCAGTAAAACCCTGTCTCAAAAAAAAAAAACCAACAAAACAAACAAACAAACAAAAAGATTTGCTCTGGTCGTGGTGTCTCTTCACAACAATAGAAGAAACCCAAAGTAAAACAAATGATAAATACAAAACTAGAGAGCGTTTTTTTTTTTTTTTTTTTTTTTTCTGTTCTGGGGTAGGTACCCATGAGGGAGATCAGACTGAAAAGCCAGGCTTAGTGCGGCAGGCATGTATGCGTCAACAGATTAAGGCTGCCCTCAGCTACTTAGTGGCTTTGAGACCAACCTGGGATACATGAGATCCTATCCCAAGTGGGGAACAGAAGACACTGAGACACATCACTTGTTTAGTGAGAGATGCAGGTATGGGTTTCAGGAAGTACATTTGGTTCATTGAGTAGGCACCAGAGCAGCCACATTGCAGAGGGCAGAGGAAAGCGATGCCCCAGAGAGAGAGAGGCCTTGGAGAAACGGGAAGGATAGCCGCTGGCACCAAGTGAGCCTGGGATGGTCAAAGACAAGGGGAAGTCTGGCAAGCGCTTAGAAGCTAGTCTTCAGGCCTGGAGAACCTTCAGTAGTTTTGCTCCAGGCTTGCTGTCTGGAAAGCTTCCAGGATTCTCCTGTTCAGGCCCAACCCAGCCAAAGTCCTGTAGGGATTACAGACACTTGCCACTGTGACCAGTTCTTTTTCTTTTTAAGATTTATTTATTTATTATTATGAATACAATACTCTGCCTGCATGTGTACCTGCACCCCTGAAGAGGGCACCAGATCTCATTATAGATGGTTGTGAGCCACCATGTGGTTGCTGGGAATTGAACTCAGGACCTCTGGAAGAAGAGTTAGTCCTCTTAACCGCTGAGCCATCTCTCCAGCCCTGTGACCAGTTCTTACATGGCTTCCATGGATCCAGACTCAGGTCCTCAGGCTCAACCCACCCACAAGCACTTCCACTCACTGAACCATCCTTCGGGTCCACCCCTGGGAGGTTTCCAGGCGTCCACATGAGCAAATGAGATCAGAACACTTTATAGTGTGTATCTTCAGATAGAGCGGGAGGAAAGTGAAGATGCATTTCACAAGCTCACCTAGAAGAGGCTAGTAGTGCCGAGCAGGGAGGAATGGCCATCAAGGTTCCCAGGAGAATGCCACCATGCCCAACATCAGGGATGACTTCTGAGGGAATAGTTGCTAATAGGAACTAAGCCTTGAAGAGGCTCAGCTGTGGATGGAGCTCATTGAGAAGCAAGACAGGGAAGGAAATCTGAAAAGAAGTCTTGGGAGCCACTGGCGCTGGTTCCAGGACTGGGGTGTCCAGGGTCCCTCTCCAGCCAGTGTAGTTAGATTTTCCTTCGGGCCCCCAGCTCACAAATAACACAGAGACATATTATTAATTATGAAAGCTTGGCCTTAGCTTGTTCCTAACTAGTTCTTATAACTTAAATTAACCCATATCCCTTAACCTATGTTCTTTTACGGGGCTCAGTTACCTTTACTCTGCACTGCCCATCCTGCTTCCTCAGTGCCCAGATGGCAGCTCTGCCTTTCTTCTTCCCAGAGTCCTCTCCTCCGCCCAAAAGTCCTGCCTATCTCTCCTGTCTAGATATTGGCTGTTTGGCTTTTTATTACACCAATCCCAGCAATGCATCCTCACACAGTATGCAAATACCCCACAACAAACCATCCCTTCCTCGCAGCCCAAGATGGCTAATTTAGGGAAATGACATTCCAAACTTTGTGACAAAAAGAAGCAGGCTCTGCTGACAGCCCTGTCTTTTCCTTGTGCGTTTCCCTACCACCTGTCTACCAAATAGCTCCTCTTTTCCTGGACCTTCCTCACAGGAACAGATGGCAAGTTTACCCTCAAAAGCTACTCGCTTGACTAGCAAGGAATACTTTCCATTTTCCTAGAAACTCTCCAAGTGAACCAACTGAATAGGTTTAGGCTCTAGCTCTTCCTTCATAAAATGGGCTACAGTGTTGCATAACTAGACTTGGTGGCTCAGCACTCTGGTCCCAGCACTTGGGAGGCAGAGGTGGGAAGATTAGGAATTCAAGGTCAGTCTCAGCAACAGATTGAGTTTGAAGCTTATTTGAGCTACTTGAGATCCTATCTCAAAAACAAAAGAAAAGAAGAAAGAAAGGAAGGGATGAAGGGAAATAGAGAAGGGAGGGGAAGGAAAGAAGAGAAACGAAAGTAAAAAGGAAAGGAAGGAAGGAGGAGTGAGGGAGGGAAGGAAGGAAGGACAGACAACAACAACAACAACAACAACAAGAGTGATGGGTCCTGAAATTGCAGCATTGAGGAGGCCAAGGCAAGTGTATTACCATGAATGCAAGTCCAGCCAGGAGACTAAAAAATAAATGATAAAACAAAATGTGTTAACTGGAGCTACCCAGCCTTCTCAGATAGGAGAGGTCCACTGAGATGGTGGCTTTTGAACAAAGCCACCAGGAGTGTCGTACTAACCATTGGCCAGAAGTCCCAGGAAAGCCAGAGGCCAAAGAGTAATTACATCAATTACAACTTGGCAATCTTGTAGCAGATGGGAGAGATTAGTTACTACTTTATCAGCTGACACCAGAGCTCCTTTAAGGGAAGGAAGTCTCTTTGTTTAGGAAAAATGCCGTGATGGGTAAGGATGAGGACGGGTTGGGAGGAAAAACAGCAAAGAGCCGAAGACTCTCCTGTCTGTGGAGTGAGCAGGAATCTGGGATGAGGAAGAACAAAGGAGAAGGAGCCTGAAGCTAAAGTCCACTAAGGCAGACACTATGGCTTCAGCGCTGAGAGGCTGGGGCAGGAGGATTGGCAGTTAGGGGCCAGTCTGGGCTATACAGTAAGTGAAAAGTTTCTGCACCCCATAAGCCTCTCCACCAACACAATAATCTGAATCAGACCAGATCAAACCAAATTAGAAAAATCAGGTTTAATGGATACCAACGCTCCGGGATGACTTTCCAGCTCCCCAGAGTGGAGACAGAAAAGGAAGACCAGAAAAATAATGTGTTTGTTCTCTGGAGGGGCAGTTTAAATACCCTGTGGGAGTGGTCTTGAGCATCTCTGGAAAGGGTTCATCACTTAGTGGGCTTTCTTGGGGGTAGAGTCTGGACTGAAGCAACTCCCAAGGGAGGGGGCTTGGGATGGAACATTCCAGACTCTTTGGGTATATGGATACCCGGGGCTGGGGTGAGGCTTCCACCCAAACAGTAAGAATTAAATTCAAAAAACAAAACAACAACAGCAAACTCACTGGGCGCTGGAGGGGTGGCTCAGTGGTTTAGGTCCTTGCAGCTCTTACAGAGGACCCAGCACCCACACAGTAGCTCAGAACCACTTGTGACTTTAAATCCAGGGAGTCTGAGGCCCCTCTTCTGACTTCCTGAACACTACACACATGAAGTACACATAAGTTTGTGTAAGCAAATACACATGCATATAAACTGATAAGTTAAAAAATACTAGTTAAAAAAGCCTTGTGGAAGCTTTCTACATTGTGGAAGCTCTTTTTTATTTGTTTAAGAATTGTTTATTTTGGGGGCTGGAGAGATGGCTCAGAGGTTAAGAGCACTGGCTGCTCTTCCAGAGGTCCTGAGTTCAATTCCCAGCAACCACATGGGGGCTCACAACCATCTGTACTGAGATCTGGTGCCCTTCTCTGGTGTGCGGGCATACATCGAGGCAGAATGTTGTATACATAATAAGTAAATAAGTCTTTTTAAAAAAAGATTTGTTTATTTCATGTGTATGAGTATTTTGCCTGGATGTATGTACCGTATGTGTACCTGGCTCCCACAGAGGCCAGAAGAGGGCTTTGCATCACCTGGAACTGTAGTTAAGCCATGGTGGTAAACCACCTTGTATATGCTAGGACCCCCACCCAGGCCTCTGGAAGAGCAACAAGTGCTCTTAACCACTGAACCACCTCTCCAGCCAGGGACACTCTTTAAGAACAGTAGTAAGAGTTAATCTAACCTTTTTCTCCAATATTAATACACATCTTCAAATTGCCAATAAATGCTATGCCAACACTCCCACCCCAGCAGCAAATGAGTGGGGATTAAGAGGTCTGTGTTCACTGTGGGGGCAATTCTGGGGTACAGATGAATGTGTGCCCATAGGACAGCTAAGAAGAAACTTTAGAAACCTGAGCTGGGGAATTCTCAGAGCTGGTGGGAGTATGTGACACTTTGCCTAGTTTGTGGCTTGGAACTTGCATGGTCCCCTGTAGTCACTGTGTTAAGATCAGCCCAGGAGACGGCTGGAGAAAGTGTCGGGGCCACAGTTCTTGTCTGCTGTCAGGGTAAACATTTTCTCTAGGCTTCACTGGGCTGAGGTCAGTTCTGTTGACTGTTCTGGCTGAACTTCAGCCCTGTCTTTGGAATCAACCAGATAAGAGACAACATTAGCTTCTGGCTTCCCTTTTCTGACTGCCTGGGGCTGCTATAGGCTCTGGGCAAAGCTTATCTGATGCAGCTGCACCAAGAGCCTTAGTGATAACAATCTACCGTACCTGTTAGCGGGTGAAGCCTCCTTACCTCTTATCTAGCTGAATCCTGGACAGTCAGAAGCCCGGAAGAGCAGAAAGGCAATGAGGAGAGCGGATTGCAAAGGCTCCAAACTCCACTGTGGATTAGGCCTGAGATGCAAACTCTGAAGAGACAAAACAAAAAGGCTCTTACCATTAAAGAAATACAAAAATATGTAGCTAGGCTTGGAGGCACGTGTCCATAATCCCAGAAATCTAGATGTAGCTGTGGAGGATCATGAGTTCAAGGCCATTCTCAGACACCTAGTGAATTTGGAAGTCAACCTGGGCTACCTGAAACCCTGTCTTTAAAAAAAAAATTCCAAGGCCTGTGAAATGGTTTAAGTGGGTCAGACGCTTGCTGGATAAACCCTGGTAATCTGAGTATGAACCTTGGAGCCCACAGTGGAAGGAAAACTGATTGCTTTGGTGGGGGGTAGTTAGAGATAGGGTTTCACTGTGTCACCCCAACTGGCCTGGAACTCACTCTGTAGACCAGGCTGGCCTCAAATTCACAGAGATCCTCCTGCCTCTGCCTTTTGAAGGCTGGAATTAAAAGTGTGCGCCACCACTGCTGATTCTTGTTTTAAAAAATATTTTATTTATTTATTATGGATACAATATTCTGTGTGTATATATGCCTGCAGGCCAGAAGAGGGCACCAGACCTCATTACAGATGGTTGTGAGCCACCATGTGGTTGCTGGGAATTGAACTCAGGACCTTTAGGAAGAGCAGGCAATGCTCTTAACCTCTGAGCCATCTCTCCAGCCCAGTCACTGCTGATTCTTGAAAGTTGTCCTCAGACTTCCACAGGTGACTATGGCATAGGTACACCTGCTTCCCCTTACCCATGTGTGTGTGTGTGTGTGTGTGTGTAACATACCAAACATACAATTATGTAAATAAAAAGCAAATAAGACATTGTTAAGTCTGGGGATATAACGAAGTCAGCAGAGTGCTCACTTACATGAACAAAGCCCTGGGTTCAACCTGTAGCACTGTATAAAGCCAGAATGGTAGTTTCTGTAACTGGTTTCTCAGGGATGAGTAAGGGGAAGTCAGAGGTTTGAGCATGGGTGGGGTTCAGCTCACTGCTCTGGCATAGATGAGGGCATGAAAAGGTGAGAAAGAAGTAGAGAGGCTAAGAACAAAGACAAAGAATGCCAAGATTGGCAGTCTGCGGACACCCAAGCCGCCAAATTCTGCTAGCACCCCAAGGGAGTTTGTGAGTGGGTTCTCCCCAAGAGCCTCTGGACAAGAGCCCAGAGCTGCTGAACTTTTGATTCCAGCCTCCTAAGGACCCAGTTGAAACTGGTTTTCTCCTCCACAGGACTGTAAGATGAGAAGCTTAGCAGGGTGACATGCACCCACAATCCCAGCACTGGGCGGGGGGGGGGGGGGGGGATGGGGGAAGAAGCAGGAAGGTCTCTGCAAGTTGGGGGCCAGCCTGAGCTTACTAGTTCCAGGCCAGCCAGGAAAACATGGCAAGACTCTGTTTCAGCAGGAAAAAAATAATTTTTAAAAATGTGTGTTGTAGGGGTTGGTGAGATAGCTCAGCATTTAAAAACACTGGATGTTCTTCCAGAGGGCCCAGGTTCAGCTCCCAGCACCCACACGGCTGCTCACAACTGTCTGTAACTCCAGTTCCAGGGGATCTGACACCCTTACACAGACAAACATGCAGGCAAAGAACACCAATGTATATAGAATAAAAATAAAATAATTTTTTAAAAATGTGTGTTGGGCTGAAGAGATGGTTCAATGGCTCTTCTTCCAGAGGACCTGGGTTTGATTCCTAGTACCCACAAGGCAGCTCACAACCATCTACAACTTTAGTTCCAAAGGAACTGATGCCTTCTACAGGCATGCATGGTGCATAAATACACAGACAGACAAAATACCCATGCACATAAAATAGATAAATTATTCTTTAATGTATGTTGCCTAGCATGCCCTGGGTTCAACCCCAGCATAAATAAGTAAGTAAATAAATAAATAAATATTTTTTAATGGGTAGGCATAAGAGGCTGGGAATGTAGCCCAGCTGATGGAATGCTTGCTTAACATGCAGAAAGCCCTGGGTTCAGTCTTCAGCATTGTACAAACTTAGCATGGTGGTATATCCCTTTCATGCCAGCCTGGCCTACAGAGTGAGTTTCAGGAGAACCAAGGCTACACAGAGAAACCCTACCTTAAAAAGCCAGAGCGAGAAAGTGAGGAGAGAGAGAGAGAGAGAGAGAGAGAGAGAGAGAGAATGCTTGGGTGCTATTGGCAGAGCACCTGCCTAGCATTCAACCCCCAGCATCCATCCCATAACCCTACCAGGGAAGTATACCCTCAGAAACTCGAGCCCCAGAAGATAGAGACAGGGGGATCAGAAGCTTAAGGTCGTCCTTGGCTACATAGCAAGTTTGAAGCTAGCCTGGCACACGTGAGACTGTCTCTAAAACAAAAGAGCAGAGCCTCTCCCAGAAGAAAGCCCTATCCCACAGTGTGGTGTGAGGACCCATGTGGATCAGGAAACAGGCCGGGTGTCCAGCGTTGGTGGAGGGCACACAGAGAACACGAAGTGCCTTACGGGAGGGCCTTATGGCTGGTGTCTCTAGACCTACAGGAGGACCAGTAAGGGATGGAGAGCCTCAGCTTCCTGCGGTTCTGTGGGAGAGGACGAGCCACAGAAACATACGTTTATTCAGTGATGTAATCATATCCAGCCCCATTAGGGTGGCTGGAGAAACAGGCCCCCAGGCTGTTACTCTGGGGCAGCTTAGAAGGTTTCAAAGGGTCAGGAAAGAGGAACTGGTACGGCGGCGAGAAGGGAAACAGAAAGAGATGGCACTGTGCCTGCCACAGCAGGATGTCAGTCCTTCCCCCTCAGTGGGTTGCACAAGTTACTTTACTCTTCTGAGCCTTCGTTTCCAGACTGAAAGAGAGAAGAAGAAAATTCGATCTGTATTGCAAAGAGCTACAGGGATGCAGTGAGCTACGTCACAGCACACGGGCGAAAAAAATGTGTCTGATACTCGCACTGATCCCAGGAGCTTCATTTCTTCAGTTTTTCCCCCGTGAGGGCAGGGGTGCAGTTTCATGTATCCAAAGCTGGCCTCAAACTCATTATGTAGCTGAAGATAACCTTGACCTTCTGATTCTCCTGCCTGCACCTCTTCAGTGCTGGGATTACATGTGTGTCCCCTACACCCGGTTAGCACAGTACTGGAGATGGGATCCAGGGCTTCCTCCATGTTAGACGAACCTCATGTAATTGTGTCCCAACCCTCATGTCCTTTCTTTGACACCACCCTCGCAGCTAGGCAGCACCTTTGAGGGCATTCACTTCAGTGCCAGCCAAGAGTTACAAGTGACCTTGTAAGGATGATGCTCCCCCAGCTTCTTGTTGACAGAGCACAGCTCCGTGTCCAGAAACATGGCTGCTACTGATGTGGAACCACATCAACACGGAAGAAGAACCAGACTGCAAGACGGGGAAGTCTTGGGGATGCTATCACCAACCAATTTGGCTAATATTTTTCTTTTTGAGAGAGGTGTATGGTAAAAGAAAAACAGTCTATGTAAATCAGTTTGAAAGAGCTTTCAATCAACACAAAACTGAGAGAAAGTTCTAAGTGTGGGAAAGATACCAAGAGACTGGGGAGACGGCTCAGTTGGCAAAGAGCTTGTTAAGTAGGCATGAGAAAGACCTGAGTTACATTCCAAGAACCCTTGTTAAAACAAAAATAAAAGCCAAGCCATGGTGGCCCATGCCTTTAATCCCAGCACTTCAGGAGGCAGGAGTAGGGGATCTCTGTGAGGCTGAGGCCAGCCTGGTCTACAAGAGCTAGTTCCAGGACAGCTACGGCTATTACACAGAGAAACCCTGTCTTGAAAAACCAAAAAGAAACAAAACAAAACCAGGCATGGAAGCATGCATGTACTTGTAACCCCAGACCTGAGGAGGCAAACAGAAAAATTCCTTTGGCTGTCCAGTCTGGCCAAATCTGCAAACTGCACTACAAAGAGAAACTTTGTGTCAAAACCCAAGATGGTGGGGCTAGAGGGAGCATTGAGTGGCTATCACTTTAGGCAGCTCACCACCGCCTTCAACTCCTGCTCCTGGGATCCAGCACCACTTCGGACCTCCCAGAGGATCACACACACAATTTAAAAAATAAAGTAAGTCTAAAAAAAAAAAAAAAAAAAAACCAACAACAAAAACAGCAAGGTAGCAAGGTGGATATTTCCTGAGGAATAACACCTGAAGTAGTCCTCTGGCCTTCACATGCAAACACAGAGTGTATACATATGAACACACATACAAAGGTACTAACAAATTCATGAGTTACCAGGTGTGATTCCCTCAGGAAGCAGACACATTAAGATCACCCATAAATTTCAGGCCAGCAAGAGCTGCATAGTAAGACCTTGTCCCAAACAAAAGCAAAAACAAAATACAGGAGTTTGGGATTTTGGTTATGCCCAAATAATTACAGGAGGCCCTTGTAAATGGAGACTGCTCGTTAGTTTCCCAGTGGCCCAGACCTGAATAATCACACAGAAACTATACTAATTACAACACTGGCCTATTAGCTCAAGCTTCTTATTAACTAACTCTTACATCTTAAATTAACCCATTTCTATTATTTTGTATAGTGCCACAGACTGTAGCTTACCGGATAAAGTTCCAGCATGTCCTCCTTTGGCAGCTACATGGTGTCTGTCTGACTTCGTCTACTCTCTCTCTTTCTCTCTCTGTTCTGATTTCCTACTTGGCTTTACTCTGCTAAGCCATTGGCCCAAATAGCTTTATTTATCAACCAATAAAAGCAACACATATACAGAAGGACACTCCCCATCAGGCCCTATCACAAAATAAAAAGAAAGAAAGTTAAAATACAGAGAACAACTGATCATGGAGTGCCCAGACGCAGCTGATACATCTACAACACAATGTCAGCACCTAAGGCTCAGGGAACATCTTGGAAGAGGAGGCAGAAAGACTGTAAGACTGCCAGGCGGCGGTGGCGCACGCCTTTAATCCCAGCACTCGGGAGGCAGAGGCAGGCGGATCTCTGAGTTCGAGGCCAGCCTGGTCTACAAGAGCTAGTTCCAGGACAGGCTCTAGAAACTACAGGGAAACCCTGTCTCAAAAAACCAAAACAAACAAACAAACAAACAAAAAGACTGTAAGACTATATGTATACAAAATATATGGAGGGGGTAGGGACACAGGAGGAGTTGGAGAAAGGAAAGGAAAGAAGGAAATGATGTAATTACATTTTAATTTTAAAAATTTGTTTCATTTTTTTTAAGACAGAGTTTTGCTGTGTAGTCCTGGCTGTCCTAGAACTAGCTCTGTAGACCAGGTTGGCCTTGATAAGAAATATTTTATTTCACAGCCAGGTAGTGGTGGCACATGCTTATAATCCCAACACCTGGAAGGGAAGAACAGGAGGATCTCTGTGAATTTGAGGCCAGCCTGATCTACAGAGCTTTTTCCAGGTCAGCCATGGAAGTCCTATGTAAACAGACATTTCTTATCCTGACTGCTTGTTCCTAAATACTCAGCAGCCCCCCAAATTACCATAAAGAGGTTTATTTAATTTTAAATGCTCAGTTGATAGCTCAGTCTTATTACTAATTAGCTCTTACATTTTTAAAGTTAACCCATATTCCTTATTTATGTTCTGCCATGTGGTGGTATCTTTATTAGCATGGCATGTTCCTCTCCTGCTCTGTCTGTGTCTGGCTGGTGCCTCCTGACTACACCCTTCTCCTTTCCATCATCCTTAGTTTGGTGGCCTGCCTATACTTCTTGCCTGGCTACTGGTCAACCAGTGTTTTATTAAACCAATCTGAGTGGCAAATTTTTATAGTGTACAAGAGAATTATCCCACAGCAAAACCTTGTCTTGAAAACAAACAAACAAAAATTTAAATCCCATGTATAATATGCCATGACTAAGCAAACTTTATTTCTAGATTTCAAGGCTAATTTGGCAGGATAAAAGATGAAATCCCTACAGCCATTTCAACATGTAGTGAAAAGGCAGTTCATAAAATATAACAAACTGCTTTAAAGATTATTTTTAGTATTTTAAATGTGTATAGGTCTGCATTTGGGTAAATGCACAAGAGTTCACGAGCCAATGGAGGCCAAAGGTGGAGTTAGAGGCCTGTGTGAGAAGATGGATATGGTATGGTGGTGCTAGCAACCAAACTCAGATGGTCTGGAAGAGCAGCAAATCCTCCTAGCCACTGAGCCATCTCTTCCACCCACAGTCTAAAAACTCTTATTAAACTACAGAGGAAGGGACACTCTTACTCTAGTAAAGGGTTTGTAAACCAAGTGTTCTGGGACACTCTTGTTATCCCAGTCCTTGGGAGGTTGAGAGTAAGATCTCAAATTAAAAGCTTGTTGTGGATAGAAATTTCTATCCCACCTGGTCCTGCAGCCATCCAGTCCCAAAGAAACATGCAGAGGCTTATATTAATTATAAACTGGTTGGTTTATTAGCTCAGGCTTATTATTAACTAGCTCTTACAACTTAAATTAACCCATAATTCTTGTCTATGTTTAGCCATGTGACTTGGTACCTTTTCTCAGTAAGGCATTCTCATCTTGCTTCCTCTGTGTCTGGTGACTGTGTCTCTGTCTTCCTCTCACAATTCTCTTAGTCTGGTCACCCTGCCTATACTTCCTGCCTGGTTACTAGCCAATCAGTGTTTTATTAAACCAATATGAATGAAAAATCTTTACAGTGTACAAAAGCATTATTCCACAGCATTTCCCCTTTTTTTATTTTCAAAACAAAAACTGAATCTAATCTGTTTTGTTTAGCTATTTTTCCTGACCATTATCCACAACAACTTGTAACCAACACTCTAAATAAAGACAAACATCCATAATCCATTTTTTGGGAATATGGGCATAGTTTTCTAGGCTACTTCCTGCTGATCGGGGTGCTGATAATCTTATGGGGACCTAAAGAAATTTAGAATTATAGTCAAGTCCTGACTAGAGTAGTCTGTGAGGCTGGATCATCTCAGCCAGCAGTCTTGAAGCAATTCTGAATGCAAAACTCAGAGGAAACTGCAACAGAGGTGCTCTGAGAAGTTAGATAATCAGGGCCATCTCTCCCCGTTGGAGATTTTTCAGGGGGTCTTCTTTGATCAAACTTTATTTTCCTTAACCCAGAATGAATCCACAGCCTCTCATTTCCCATAGAAACAAAAGTAAAATCTCTTCTTCAAAATAACATTATCTTTTGACTTAAATTTTGAAGTCAAGGCATTTTCAAAATATATAGGTTGTATTAATCCAGCAACATTTATAATCAAACGTCTTTTAGTGACTGTTGCTCCTTCCTCAGCAGTCAAACAATTCAATAATAAACACAATAATATACAGTATTCAGATTCTCTGTGTGTTTTCTATCTTTATGTAGGGTTTTAAACTCTATTTCTTTTATTTTTATTTTTAATTGTTGTGTTTTTTGAGACAGGGTTTCTCTGTGTATCTTTTGCTGTCCTGTATCTCACTCTGTAGACCAGGGTGGCCTCGAACTCACAGAGATCCACATGCCTCTGCCTCCCATGTGCTGGGTTTAAAAGTGTGTTCCCCCACACCCAGCTACTCTATTTCTTTTTTTGTTTTAAGGACTTTATTCTTTTTTCTGTTCTCTCCCAATGCTATGTATATTTTTAAACATACTGTAAACTGTTTAGAGGTTTCTTTTTTTTGCCATCTGAATCTGTCTTTACTGTATAAATCTATCTTTTTCTGAGCACATGAGTGTTTAATCTGCTAAATGGCATGGCTAGGGTTGAAGCTGTGGCTTTGGCGGCTGTCTTCACCCCATTCCTTAGCTTTCTGAGAGTCTAGCTTCATGACTGAGATAAAGGCGAGAGCCACATTTATTGCCACAATTCTGTGGAGTTTCTAGGTCCATGAAACCACCAAGAAGCACCAAAAGCAGCCCTGGATGCTCATAAACACCATTTAAGTGTTTGGTGGCAAGGCCTCTTAAAAGAGCTGCAAGGTTTTTGCCACTAAGACTGAATCAGGAAGTCTCTCTGAAAGGAGCCCCACCTCTGCTTGCCTCTGGCAAACAGAGCCTAGTGGAGTAAAAACAGTTACCAAGAAGCTGCACTTGACTCTGTTCTCATCTGTGTAGAATCCTTTTTTTTAAGCTTTCTCAAGCTTTATGTGGAAATTCTTGCTAAACATTTAAGAACCATTTGTTGATGGAAATTTCTGTCCTACCTACCTGGTCCCACAGCCATTCAGTCCCAAAGAAATATACAAAGGCTTATATTAATTATAAACTGGTTTATTAGCTCAGGCTTATTATTAACTAGCTCTTACAACTTAAATCAACCCATAATTTTTATTTATGTTTAGTCACAAGGCTTGGTACCTTTTCTCTGTGAGGCATTCTCATCTTGCTTCCTCTGCATTTGGCTGGTGACTGACTCTCTGCCTTTCCTCCTCCCAGAATTGTCTTATCTGGTTGCTTCGCCTATACTTTCTGCCTGTCTCCTGGCCAATCAGTGTTTTATTGAACCAATCCAAGTGACAAATCTTTATAGTGTACAAGAACATTATCCCACAGCTGCTTATCCGGGTTTTGTAACCAGTCCTAGGCAGCCTGGGTGATGAGACTCTGTGTCAAACAAACAACAGAAAAGGGGTTCAACAAAGAAAAATATCGGGCCTGGAGAGATGGCTCAGAGGTTAAGAGCATTGCCTGCTCTTCCTAAAGGTCCTGAGTTCAATTCCCAGCAACCACATGGTGGCTCACAACCATCTGTAATGAAATCTGGTGCCCTCTTCTGGCCTGCAGACATACACACAGACAAAATATTGTATACATAATAAATAAATATTTTAAAAAAAACAAAGAAAAATATCAATAGCTATTTTACTGGTGTGAGGCAATTCTACCAGAGACCCCAAGGACAATCTTTTTTTTTTTCTCAAGGACACTCTTAAAGTGGAATAGAAGGTCTGTGTTGCTGGCCAGATGCTTCAGGGGAACTTGCCCAAATCATGCAGCCCAAGCCAATCTTTGACTTCCTTTTATGCAGAAAACCACATCCTGGTTGTCACACTTTTGTCAGCAAGAACAGCTGTGGCCTGTTATAGTATCCACAGCTTTTTAAGAGGGCTCCCTGAGTCAGTAAACTCCTTTTCTGTCAGAAGCTGTGGCATAACGTTGTATTGAGCACTTAGTTGAGCACTGAGCTTTGCCCTGTGTCTAGAGCTTCACAGCCAAAAAGTGCCTCTTCCTCCCAAGACTGGCTGAGATGGGAGGGAGGGGTCAAGGAGGAGAGTATTCAAGCTGCCCTGCAACTTCCTTTCACGCTGATGTTTAGAAGTCAGACCTGGTGATCCACCCCTTTAAAGCCAGCACTTGGGAGGTGGTCCTGGTAGTCAGTTGCAGCCAAAGCTGCAAAGTGAGACTCTGTCTTAAAAAAAAAAAGTTATTTATGTAGCTTTTGTGGTTCTAAGTATCAAATCTTAGAACTGAGAAAGCTGAAGCAAGAAGATTGCAAACTCAGAGTTAAGCTGGGTTATAGAGCTCGGCTTCATAACTACAACCCATATTTTAAAAAAAAAAACTAAGGAAAAAAGAGAGAAGGAGTGGGAGGAAAGAAGGAAAGACGGAAGGAAGGAAGGAAGGAAGGAAGGGAGGGAGGGAGGGAGGGAGGAAGGAAGGAAGGAGATAAGGAAAGTGCCTGTTTCCAGCTTCCACTGCCACCGGCAGTATCTGAGATGTCCCTCTGCCATATACTTGCTCTTTTTCCATTATGTCCAGCCTTTTAAATACTTCTTTTTAAACATTCACGGGCTGGGGATGTGGCTCAGTTGGTAGAGTGCTTGTCTGGTATGCACAAAGCCTTGAGTTCAGTCCCCAACAATGCATAAACAAGCCACGGTGGCTCAGCTGTAATGCCGTCACTGGTAAGTGGAGAAAGAAAGGTCATATGTTCAAGGGCATCCTTGACTATACGGTAAGTTTGAGGTTAGCCTGGACTGCATTTAAACATCCTTGATCCACAGTTAGAAGCAACCTTGGATTTTAAAATTTGGGTTTAACAGAGATGCAAAAGTTTCAAGTTCATGTGCTTGTTGACCTCAAGGTGACAAATCTGGAAACGAGTCCTCCAGACATCCTAGCTGATGTCACTGATCCAGTGATGGCAAGACAATATGGCTACAGAGGACTCATCATGGCTTCTTTTGTAACAGTGACAGCCTGGAAAACAACAGGGGACTGGTTAAATAATTCACTGCTTACGCACACAGTGGATTACTAGATAGCCATTTAAGATAGAAAGGAAAACAATACTCAAGATGTAATTTTCAATGAAAACTCAAGAGTGGAATCACCAGCACCCAAATCCCTCCCTTCACTGAGCCAGAGACACGCACTTCTTTACTCCGTAATATAGTTGAAATGAAGATAGATTATCATCAAAGGCCTGCCATAATTCAATTGGAATGGGTTTCACTCTTAGTATATAAAATAATGCCATGTTTTACAATCTATAGCATCTGGAAATTTATGAAAGTCAATAGCATTTACCAAGTTCAAGGCATTGTCAAGCAATGTGCAGATATTACATATAGATTTTTTCTTTTTATTACATTTATTTCATTAGTACGCGAGTAATTGTGTGCTGTGTGTGCGCACTGGAGCGAGTACAAGAGAGTGCTTATCTGCTCAGGCACACAAGCCCATGTGTGTAGATGAGAGGACAGGGAGCCAACAGGACTTGGTTCTCTCCTTCTACCGTCTAAGTCTTAGAATCAAATTCAGTCATTGGATCTGGCAGCAAGATTTTTACTAAGTTATCTCTCAGCCCTCCCCCCCCCATCACAACACTCATGACAGTGGGCTGTCTACATCCTATAGGTCAGGAAATAAGATTGACTTTAGGTACTATCTGGATTTCCAGAAGGGATGCTCTTAGGCTCAGGAGCCAAAGCTACTGATAATGGCAATGTCACATATAGATGTAGAAGGAGACTGCTCTTTCATTTCCCGGCTACCCAGACCCAAGTAATCACACAGAAACTATAGTAATCACAACACTGTTTGGCCTATTAGCTCAGGCTTCTTATTAACTAACTCTTACATTTTAAATTAATCCATTTCTATTAATTCATGTATCACACGAGGCTGTGGCTTACCAGGTAAGGTTTCCTTCTGGCATCTTTATCCTTCAGCAACTACGTGATGTCTCCTTGACTCTGCCTACTCTCTCTATATATCTCTGTTCTGATTTCCTACCTGGCTTTACTCTGCTAATCCATTGGCTGAAATAACTTTATTCATCAACCAATAAAAGCAACACATATACAGAGGGACATCCCACATCACATAGAGAGATCTCTGGGTGCCAGGCCTGTCGTAGATGCTTCCTTGCTTCCTGTATTAGTTCACTTAGTTCTTAATTAACATATAATGAGGGTAACAAGGACATCTCTTATGTATGTGAGGATGAAGAAACAAAGCATTGAGAGGTTAGGACACCGCCCACAGATCAGGCGAGTACCTACTCTAGACAACCGCTCACAAACATGCCCAGAAATTTGTCTTCAAGCCGCTGCTATATTGTATCGAATTAATAATCAATATAAGCCATCACACCGGGCACGTAGGAAGACCCTGGGTTCTGTCCCCAGCTCTGCATCACCACATAAACAGGGAATGAAGGTGAATTGTAGTGGGATAGTCGATCACACTGTGAACCCTGAGTAAGCGTTTACCTTGACTCAGAGAGGCTGAGCTAGTGACTAGTTGACAAGAAGTAAGCATAGAACAGCCAAGGGCATCTGGTAGAGCTAGAAAGATGCCCAGTAAGTAGCATGGAGGGACTGAGGCTTATTTTTTTGTTTGTTTGTTTGTTTGAGGTTGGTTCAGAGCAGAAGGACATTGTCTTTCAAGGACTCTGGCAAGGAGAGAAAGTTAGCTAGTTGCTACTCAAACTCTCTGAGCTTGAAGGTTTTCCCCTAGCCTTTAAATCTTGAGTCTCACTTATAAATTGAATAATAGAGATTTAGTTAAAGCTATCTTAGGTGGCAGCAACAGAGACATTGCCAGGAAATGGAGGTCAGGGGCTGGGGGCCGGGGGCCAGAGCCACAATTCCCACCAGGCTGAGGCCTCAGTGACCAGGCTGTTAGAGAAGCAGGCCTGGTTCTTCGGAGATACAGTTGCTGGCTGGAACAGCAGTAGCTTAAGGCACAGCCACTGTGCCAATGGTAAAGCGCAACAGTGAACGCCCGTAACCAAAGCACTAGCAAAGCGGAGGCAAGAAAGATGAGTTCAAAGTCATCCTCAGGCACATAGCAAGTTTGAGCCCAGCCTGGGCTACATGAGACCTCGTTTCAAACTAATAATAATGATAATGATGATAATTTGTATTTATAAAATTGAATTTTAAAATAAATTTAGAAGGATATAAACAAACCAATACTCGTGTATTGCTTGAAGGGTAGTGTGGGACTAGGAATAGAGTGGATAGGGTGTATAATGGGAATGGAAAACTTTATTCTGCACCATTTTTATGGCATTTGATTTGGGGTCCGTGTGAATACATTACCAGTTTGAAACTAAATCAAATAAGTATTTTAACTTTGCTTCAAATGAGCAAACCACTGTTGTAAGAGAAGCCTTCCAAGAGTCAATAAGGCTCCCAGAGCCATTTGCTGTTTTGTTATTCTGATATTTATCTTGTAAGCCTCTGACAGGTTTCATCTTGTTATTTTGAAGTATCAAGGGGCAACAGATGAATGCTTCCCTTAAGCCTGACCACACATGCCATGATTTCAAGGCTTCAGTCCCATGGCATCACCTCACACGTGGGTCCCCCAGATCAAGCCAACAGAAGGGCAGCACCATGGCTAAGCAGCAAGGAAATCCGCTCCCCTCTGAGAGTGGCAGTGTGGACGCCAGCTGTGTTGGCATGGGGATTTGCCTTTTAAGTCCTTTGTCTCCCAACAGGTTCAGAGCGGTTGACTCTTTGGCATTCTCCTCTTTATGAGTCACGGGGTCTGAATTACTTAAATATTGAGATTCAAAACAATATCTTTCCTCCCCAATTTTTAAAGATGTGTCTGTGTGTGTTTGTGTGTGTGTGTTGTGTGTTGTACAAACATGGGCACAAGGTCAGAGGATAACTATGCACACTGTATTCTGCTCTTTCATCTTTATGTGGCTCCAGGGATCAAACTTGGGTTTATTATTTGGAGTATCAAGCTCCCTGCCCACTGAGCCATCCCACCAGGCTTTTGATGGTGGTGGGGGGACACTACATCTCAAGTAGCCCAGATTGCCTCCAGCTCCCAAATGCTGGGATTATAAGCATGCACCACCACACCCAGCTTATTCTTTTCCGAGGATGAAACCCACAGCTCCTGAGTGCCAGGAAAGCAAGCACTCTGCCGTTTGAACTCTAGCTCTACCCCCACCCCCTCCAACTGCCATCTGAAAGAGTTGGAGTTTGGGCTGTATCTACTCTATTCCAGCTATGACACTGAGTAAATTTAGGACTGCCAAATCTCTTTTAGTTTCCAGAAAAAAAAATATAAAATGTCCACTTTCAATAAGCGTTTGGCTTGCAAAGATCCTTTGCTATCACTTCCCACAAAGGGCATGATGTGTTCAATGTTACAAGAGCTGGGAGATCAGCATGCCAGCCTGATGCATCATGGGAGTGTGTGTGTGCGTGTGCGTGTGTGCGTGCGTGTGCGTGTGCGTGTGTGTGTGTGTGTGTGACCAGCCTCTGATAAAGATGCTCTGGGGAGCTGCTCCAGTACAAGCGGCAGATGTCTGGAGTCTATCTCTGTCTAAAGACATTTAAAGGCCTGCACCATCAGCAGCTATCAGAGACCTGAGTTCACTGTACTCCCAGGACTCAGGACTAGCAGCGAATGGATCCCAGAGCCATTAGGAGATCCATGCTAGGGCTGAGGATAGAGTATCACACACGCAGGAAGCCTTGGGGTCCAACCCTAAACTAGGCATGGTAGGTGGTACACTCTTGTAATCCTAGCCCTTGGGTGGGAGAAGGAGGATCAGAATTTCAAAGTCATTCTTGTTGATATAATGAATTCAAGATCAGCCTAGGCAACACAAGATCCTGTCTCAAAAAAGAAAGGAAGGAAGGAAGGAAGGAAGGAAGGACAAAAGGAGGGAGGGAGGGAGGGAGGGAGGGAGGGAGGAAGGAAGGAAAGAAAGAAAGAAAGAAAGAAAGAAAGAAAGAAAGAAAGCAAGCAAGCAAAGAGGCTCATACTAATGTCAAGTATGTTTTGTTGTTGTTTGGTTGTTTTAAGATTTACTTATTTTAGCTGGGTGGTAGTGGATTAAAGGCGCACACCTTTAATCCCAGCACTCAGGAGGCAGGTGGATCTTTGTGAATTAGAGTCATCCTGGTCTGCAGAGCAAGTTCCAGGACAGCCAGGACTGTTACACAGAGAAACCCAGTCTCAAAAAGCACCTCTCATTTTTATTAACTTATTTTGGGCCAGGGTTGGTGATACATTCTTTTCATTTCATCACTTGGCAGGCGAGGCAGATGATCTATGCGAGTTCAAGGCCAGCCTGGTCTACATTGAGAGTTCCAAGGCAGCTAGGACTACATAGTGAGACCCTGTCTCAAACAAAACAAAAGGCCAACTTATTTTTATTTTATATGTACGAATGTTTTGCTTGCATGTACGTAAGGCCACTGCTTGTCTTCCTGGTACCCTGAAAGCCAGAAGAGGGCACAAGAGTTGCAAATGGCTATAAGCTGTCATGTGGGTGCTAGAATCTGACCCAGGGTCCTCTGCAAGAGCTGCAAGTGCTCTTAACCACTGAGACATCTCTCGAGTCCCACTAAAGTCACATTTTAAGTACCTGATAAGCCATATAATGAAGAGATACCCAAGGAGGCTCACAAAAAGTAGTATATTTCAAATATCTGCATTTTAATTGAATTTTATTTTATTTCACTTAATTTTTTTATTTTATAGAAAAATCTCATATATCCAAGTCTGTATGAAACTACAGATGACTAAAATAGGCCCTTTTAATACAAAAATGAAATTAAAAATAGTTTATTTTGAGGCTGCAGGTGCCACTACACTGAACAAATATGTTATGGAGCCAGGCGGTGGTAGCGCACACCTTTAAGCCTGGCACTCAGGAGGCAGAGGCAGGTGGATCTCTGTAAATTCAAGGCCAACCTGATCTACAAAGTGATCAGTACAACCAAGGCTACACAGAGAAACTCCATCTCGAAGGAACAAACACATGTGATGGAGAGGTGGTTAAAATAGAGAAGCGGAAGGTATGTGGGCTGTGGAGAGAGGCAGAAGGGAGAGGGCTGAGGTCTACAGTGGAGCGTGTCCTTGCTCAGGAGGGCTGGCGGGGTAGTATACCACAGCCTGGAGCTTACCTAGACACAGAGTTAGGCCCCCAACATGCTGCCCACTCTGGCTCAAGGCAGCCATATTGGTGTCTGTGGTCCATGCTGTGACCCCAGGCCATGATAAAGCCAGAGACCCAAGACCACAGTCTGTGCTGCTGACTGAAGCTATGTTGATGTCCCGGGGCCATATTGATGTGGAAGGTCGTAACTGCCACCTGGGGCCATCTGCATTGTCTTGAGGAACTTGCCTAGGTCCTACTACAGCTGGGGGCCAGGTCATGGTCTGTGTTGTCGCCAGAAACCACATGGAAGCCCACGATCCGAGCTCCCTCTGACTGTAAAGAGCAAGGAAGCCACTTTTGCAGTGATACTGATGACCACAGACGCAGAGTTGAAAAAGAGGCCCATGGACAACCCCACCCCCGAAGTCACAGCCCAAACAGGAAGCCATTGAAGAGAACTCTTAAAAAGTGTGGTATGGATGCTGAAGTGTAGATCTCCACAACTGACGGCTTCCGGCAGGGCCGAGGTAGGGGAAGGACTCAGTCCTATTCAAGGGACCAAGCTCCAGAGAGTATTTAAGTAACACAAATTGGACTTTTTTTCCTTTATTTTTCTATTTTTTAAAAATTATCTGGGCGGGGGGGTCACCACAAGGGTGGAGGGTGACATGGGAGCACTGGGCAGTGAAGGATGGGGTACACGGTGTGAAATCCCCAAAGAATCAGTAAAAAAACATTATATTAAATATAAATAAATAAATAAATAAAGCAAATTCGTTCACTTTGTTTTTGTTAACCAGGAGATAACTACAGAATTCGTAAACCCACAGTGCAATAGTTATTCATTCTTCTCATGAAAATGACATTATCTACAATTACTTCGAAATCAAAATGAATTTAAAGGTAAACAATGAACTGAGAAAAACAAATGTAACCAACACATGAGGATTGATAGTTACCTCACAAAGAGCTCCCACAAGCTTCACAAAAACTCTAAAAAACCCCTCCCAAGTGAAGAAAGGGACAGGGAGATGATTTAAAGAGAAATATGAGTTTTTATCATATGGATCAGTATATTTAAGGTCCTAGGTTTAACTCCCAGCTTCACACACAAACAAAAACATCACTAATAATAACTCAAAACATTTTTTTTTAACTTGTAGGGGACCAGGAGAGATGGCTCAGTGACTAAGAGCACTTGCTGCTTTTGCAGAAGACCTGGGTTCAGTTCCCAGCACCCACATCAGGGGGCTCAAAACCAAGTAACTCTAATTCTGAGGGATGTAGCAGGTTTGATCTCCTTGGGCCTTGAACACACATGGGACGGACACACACACACACACACACACACACACACACACACACAAAGGAAGGGATAATGGATTACTTTACCAGTTATTTTCAAGTAAAATCCATACACAGTTATCACAAAACAGAAAGAAGAATCCTAACTAAGTCACCAGCTGCTATGCTGCCACTGCTGCTCCTGCTTCCTCGTTCCAAAAAGGATGTGCTTTCTCAGCTCCATCTTTTTCATTCAGTCATGCCCATCCCCATGAAAACTCCACCCCTTGGACCAAAACACTGTTCTCTGTTGGCTAGCAGAACAGTGACAGAAATTCCGTAATATTTCCCCCTTTTGTCTAATTAAGAAGAAAAGGTTCAGCCGGGCGGTGGTGGCACACGCCTTTAATCCCAGCACTCGGGAGGCAGAGGCAGGCAGATCTCTGTGAGTTCGAGACCAGCCTGGTCTACAAGAGCTAGTTCCAGGACAGGCTCTAAAGCTGCAGAGAAACCCTGTCTCGAAAAACCAAAAAGAAAAAAAAAAAGAAGAAGAAAAGGTTCTAACCCTAACATAATAAAACTATATACAATAAGAATTATGATCAAATATTATCCAGACACAAAAGAAAAGTAATAACCTTGGCAAAAAGTGGAACTACATACAAGGACAATTATTAGTAAGAAATGCATTCTAAATGTCCAGTTCATAGGCAACTGGCAAAATTATAAAGTTTACTGGAATAGCTGTCCTCTTCTGGAGTCCAAAGTTTTGTACCTAATATGTCTTTTGCCAAGATTTGGGAGAACTGTCACTGTAATTGCCTAGTCTTCAACCTCATCAAAGACCTGAGAAGGAAAATAATATTACCTGAGTAAGTAGGAAGTGCAAGCAAGTGGCTTCCAAAAGTGTAAGAAATGACAGAAACAGCTGACTGCCTGGACAGTTTCTAGGTATAGACGTTTGTGAGTGTGTGCATTGCATGTGTGTATGTGTGTGCATTGCGTGTGTGTGTGTGTGTGTGTGTGTACGCACTTGTGCCACAGTGCATGTATAGAGGTCAGAGGACAACTTGAAGAGATCAGTTTTCTCTTTCCACCTTGGGTTCAGGTTCCTGGGACCAAACTCAGGTGGTCAAGCTTGGCAGCCAGCACCTTTAGTGACCGAGCCATCTCATAACCATTTTAACTGTGGTAATATAAAAAAAATCATGTTGGATTATCCTAGTTGAATGTAAAAACATGTTAACCTTCTAGGTGATTACAAATTGGCTATGGTTGTCAATTTATAATTTTGGCTTCGCATATAATCTTCACTCTGTTGTTTCTTGATAACATTTTTCATGCACACAGAAAAGCGGATAATATATTTATCACCTCCATTCTATAATTAACCTTTTTCTACATTAACTTTATCACATGTACATTGGTACATCTAATTTTTATGCATTACTAAACAAATTCCAGAAATCAGAGCCACTTCATCGCTGAATGCTTCAGCACACACGTCATTAGCTGTGGCTCACTGTTTATTCACAGTGGTGTGGCTTCTCAGTTTACACACAGTGAAATGCATAAATCTTACAAGGTTGATGAATTTTGATAAATGCATACACATGTCTAATCCACATCCTAATTAAGATGTAGCCTAATTCCATCATTTTAGGTCCATCATTAGAATCCCCATGGTCCTGCTGACAACCAGTATCGGACATCATCTATCACGGTATTCTACTTTTGCTTGTTACTATATTTCATATGAGGGCTTGGGGACGTAGCTCAGTGGTAGAGCATGTGTGTTTAGTGTGTACAGGGCTCTGGGTTTCACTTCCAACAACATCACACACACGCGCACACACACATGCACACACACACACACACACACACACACTATAGATGGGCCAAGAGATATTGCTTAGTGGGTAGCATTTGCTGTGTGAGCCTGAGGACCTAAAATCAGATCCCTAGAACCTACATGAAAGCCAGGTGTAGTGGAATTCCCCTGTGACCCCAGTACTGAGTAAGGTAAAGACAGAGAATCTTAGGGTTTTACTGATAAACAAGTCACACACACTCAGGAGATCTCTGTGAGTTTGAGGCCAGCCTGGTACGTCTGACTGCCAATTCTGCCCTTCTTCTTCCCAGCCTTCTTCCAGTCTGGCTCTCCTGCCTAACCTCTTTCTGCTGAGCTATTGGTCAGTTGGCTCTTTATTAAACCAACGAGAACAACACATCTTTATGGTGTACAAAAGGATTATCCCACAACAGCCAGGGTTTCATTGAGAAACTACCAAAAAGCAAACGGGTGCTCTGATTCTTTAGTGGATTTAGGAAGCATCAAGAGGAAAGCATTGGGTGGGATGCAGCTCAGCCAGAAGAGCTCTTGCCTAGCACACATGAAGCCCTGGGTTCAAATCCCAGCACCACGTTAACAGAGCATGTCTGTAGTCCCAGCACTAGGGAAGTGGAGTCAGGGGATCAGAAGGTCAATCTTCCTTGGCTATATAGTAAGTTGAAGGCCTGCCTTGGAATAATGAGACCCTGCCTCAGACAAAGAAACAGAAAGCAAGCACACCATCAGATTCCTCTGGAATGGGGCCTTGATGGTTCTGTCAATCAAGGTTGGAGCCTCCTGGCTGGACAACTGGGACAGTGATTGGTGCCTGGTATAATATAGATATGACTGGCCCCCAAAAGCTTGTATGGAGAAATTTGATCCCCAGCTGGTAGATGCTGCCATTAGGATATGATTGTGTCATGAGCATGTCAGCTGTTGATAGATCCATAATTGACAGCATTGTAGCACGGTGGCAGAGACATCAAGAAGTAAGGTCAGCCTGGAGGAAGTAGATCACGGGAGATAGGCCTTTGAAGGGTGACATATACTGTCTCCTTCCCTTTCTCATAGCTCTTCTCTGCTTCCTGTCCACCATGAGGTGAGCAGCTCTGTTCCACCCTGCCTTTCCGCCGTAACATGCTACCTCACAGGCCTAGACACAAGGGAGCCAACTGGACAGGCCACCTGTGAAACTGTGAGCCGGAGTAACTATGCCTTCCTTTTATTTCCATTCTTTCAAGTGTCTGTCACAGCAACAGAAACTAAAATACCGTCTGTCAGGTCCTGAAGAAACCTGGGACCAGTCACACTTGGTACCTGTGGCTCCTGCCAGCACTTCTCACCCTGCCCCCACCCTTAACCTCTCCAGCCCAGTGCTCTCTTGCCTCTTCGTCTGCTTCGTCTGGACTCTTCCAGATACCTCTGGCTGTTCTCTCCTTCATATCTACAATAAAATCCTTCTCCTCATCCACACCTTGGATCAATCATGTCCTCATTTTCATTTATTGTGGGAAGCAGAAACTGCCTGATCAGAGGGCAAGGTTCCCTGTTGCAGATGGTAACTGGCTCAAAAAGCTTGTCTTGGCTGGGACATGCAGAGAACAGCAGAGCTCACTAATGCCCAAGGTCCTGGGGCAGCCATGTGATGGAGCGACGGAAGGGCATTCGTGGCAAGTCTCTCGGAATGCCTGTTACATTCTCTCGTCACAGTTGGGCTGCTGCGGGTGCCTCCTGATTTTCTCCTTGACAATCTGACTGCCAGCAATGAGATCTGGAGTGCTGGCCAAAGGAATGTCAGTAGAGAGATCTCCTGAAGTGTGTGTGGTTAAGTGGGTGTGTACCAGGGGACTCCTTCGCAGAACTTTCTGCTGGAACTGGTCTAGGAAAGTGGATGGACTCCAGGTAACAGGAGAAGACTCTAATACCCAGCAATAATCGAGACTCGGGAGGTGTGAGGGCACAGAAAATTGAAAGGCCCCTAAACCAGGGGCTGGCAAGCTCCAGGGACTCAGAAAAGACAAACAAAACAACCAGCAACTCTGTGAACACCTTTACTGCCAGAACAGGGCAGGGCATGGTGGTTTCCTTGCCCCCAACTCTGTCCATCACCTATTTGAAATGCATCGGAGTTGTAGACAGAAGAAATGCGATTTTCTTTCTTATTACATGTATGTATTTGTTTAGTATATGTGTGATGTGTTTGGGTGCAAACATGACACGGTGCGTGTGTGGAGGTCAGAAAACAGTTTGCTGAGGTTGGTTCTCCCCATGCCAGTCTTGGGGATGGAACTTGGGTCTTCAGTGTTAACAGTGAGCCCAGAAGGGTTATTTTCTACCCCTCACACTCAATGGAAGAACCAAGTGTGATGGTTAATTTTGATTATCAATTTGGAAGAATTTAGAATCACCATCCAAATAATCTTCTGCTTGCCATGACCTGCCCAGCTTTGGAAATGACCTGACTGGAGCCCCGAGGTGTGAAGAAACAACAGACGTGTGTACAGAGGAACTGGGATCACGTGAGTTATGGGCTCTGGTGGAGACGCAGCAGTAGACCAGAAACTCAGAGAGTCTTAATATATACCGCAATGAGGAGGAGAGCTAGGAGGTCTCTGTAGGGGAGCAGGTTCAGATTCTAGTCATCAAGGAGGAGGACGCTGCAACTGACAGATTTTACATTCAATGCCAACCTCCAAACTCAACTCAAGGGAAGACTTCGCGGTTCCTATGGGTCTGAGGCACTGGGGTCTTGGACATGGTTATTTATGCTCATGTCAAAAATATCCATTTATTCAGGACATCATCCTCTCCCCACATCTGAGTGTGTCTATGAGGGACTTTCTAGATGGAGCTAATGAAGTTGAGAAGATCTACCCCAAATGTGGGCGGCACCATTCCCTGGACTAGAGCCTTGGACTGAATGAAAAGAAGAAAGTGAGCTGTGCCCCAGCATTCCTCTCTCTCTGCTCCCTGACTGTGGGTACCATGTGACCTTATGCTCCTGCCGCCATGACTACCTCCCAAACTGTACCCTCAAACTGTGAGTTAAGCAAACCCTTCCTCTCTTAGTCGTTTTTGTTGGTTGTTTTGTTAGAGCATTGGGGAAAGTAACTAAGAACCTGGGTGTAGCTCATTGGTTAGCAGATGTCAGGCCTCCTCCCTTGCACACTGCCTGATGACACTCTTTCCTGGTGGCCTCTGGCTCTACTGAGTGACACTGTGCCCTTGCAGTCTTTGAGTAAAGCAGCCACAGGGAAGCTGTCCTTTTTCCATGTGCCCCTGAGCAAGGGCTTGGGGAATTCTTTCTATTCTCCATTACTGCCTCATTGCTCCACCCTCCTCCTCTAAAGAGTTTCCCACTTTGGAGACTACCATATTTTTTTGTCCCTGTAGTAAGCAGTTTGAAAGAAAATGACCCCCAAAGGGAGTGGCACTATTAAGAGGTGTGGCCTTGTTGGAGGAACTGTATCACTGTGGGGGTGGGCTTCGAGGTCTCATATATGCTCAAGCCACACTCAGTGTCTCAACTTGCAAAATTCTCAGCTGCCTCTCTAGCACTATGTCTGTCTGCATGCTGCCGCGTCTACCATGGTGATAGTGGATGGAAACTCTGAAATTGCAAGCCAGCCCAATTAAATGTTTTCCTTTATAAGAGTTGCCAGGGTCACAGTGTCAGTTCTTAGCACTAGGAACCCTAACTAAGACAGTCACCGTTATAAATATCTGAGGCAAATGATTGAAAAGGACAAAATATTCCCTTTGGTTCATAGCTTCGGAGGTTTTGGTCCACAGTGAAGTGAGTCCATGGCTTCTGGGCTTGTGCTGAGGCAGGAAGTTACTGTGGTAGCATGGTTGAACAAAGTTGTTTACCTCAGAGGGAAACACACTCTGATGTGCGGGAGGCTCAGAGGGAGGAGTGGGAAAGGGCTAGAACACTTCTTGAGAAAAGACCTCACAGAGTCCGGTTGGCTGGTAGCTGACTGAGGCTGAGAAGGCTGAGAAGGCCCCTGAACTCCTGCGGTCTCTGCTTCTCCCTCTGAAGTGCCAGGAAAACACTGCTCACTTCCAATGAGGCGCCCTTCTCTGTCCCCCCTCTTCCCCCGTCATACACTCACTTCCCAACAGTCGCGGCTTTGCTGACCTTACGAGTGCCATTCCACCTCGGGGACATCTCCACCTCTGGCCTTCAGCACCTGCACTGGCCTTATTCCACTTCCTTCCGGTCAATCCTGACTCACCTCCTTAACCAGCTTAGAGCTCAACCTGAATCTTCATAGCTTTCTAAACACACTACCTGAGAGGGCTGCTGTTTGCTTGCTTTGAGACCGGTTCTCATGCATCCCAGACTGGCACTGAACACAGTATGAAGCTGGAGGCGACATGGACTTCTGATCCCTTCACCTGTACTCCCCGCCCCCAGTTGCCAAGATTGCAGGTGTGCACCACCATGTCCAGTGTCTGAAGTGCCAGGGAAGGAACCCAGACTGTGCACATCCTAGATAGGAACACTACCCATTGAGCTATAGCCCCCGTTCCTAAACATCCCTCTTTAAGGCCGCATTCAATGGTGTTACTCCCCACTAAATGAGCAGCCCACCCTCTGTTGCCCTGGGGTTGCTTTCGCATCACCCAGAAAAACCTCCTCATGCCTTCTTTCTCCACTTCAAGACCCTACTCCCATCCCACCCTTCCCTGCGGGATGTGTCTTATTGACGATCCCAGACTACATTGTCTTCAAAAGCTAACAGGTTCCCTCCTCCCAATTTCCCAGCAGTGAATCTACCCACTTAGGTGATCTATGACCTTTCTCTCCCTCTCCTGTTACAAAGGATGAAGTGTCCTGTCTTTATGGAAGACTCTATTAGTGAGGGTTCTCTAGAGCAACAGAACTTACAGAATGAATCTCTCTCTATATAAAGGTGATTTATTGGAATGAATTATAGGTGCAGTCTAGCTGACCCAACAATTGTTAGCTGTGAATGGAAAGTTCAAGAATCTAGTAGTTGCTCTGTTCATGAGACTGGATGCCTCGGCTTGTCTTCAGTACAGGTTGGAATTCTGAAGAAATGGGTTCTAATGTCAGTAAAGGAATGGATTTACTAGCAAGGTGAGGGCAAGCAGGAAGAGCAAAAGCTTCCTTCTTCCACGTCCTTAAATAGGCTTCCAGCGGAAGATGTGCCCCAGATTAGAGGTGTATCTTCCTGCCTCAAGATCCAGATTAAAGGTGTGTGTCTTCCTCCCTTCAAGATCTGGGTTAGAAGTGGATCTTCCTACTTTAGATTAAGCAAAAATCCCTTACTGGTGTGCCCTCCATTTTTTGGATTTTAGTTAATTCCAGATGTAGTCAAGCTGACAACCAAGAATAGCCATTACAACTCAGACTTATATTTAAGTCTGAGATCCCATGCTTCCCTTCTCCCCAGGTCACCCACAACTCTTCCTCCTGCGCAGTCCCAGCAGAATGCCTGCGCTGACCTCCTAAGCCCTCTAGAGATGGCCAGTGAGAGGCGGCTGTCCGAGGCCACATAAACCTCCCAGGATAGCCCCAGCAGAGTGTGGCCCCTCCAGCCTTGCAGCCTCAGCTGATTTTCAAGCACCAGAAGCTACCGGTGTTGGAAACAACCAGCACCTGACTGCTAGCGGAGGCCCATTCTTCTCGTACCTGAGTTTCAGAACACATTTGTTGCGAGGCCTCTGTCCCCAGGGATGACGGGAACACTTTGTCACTGTCTTGGAAGCAGAGAGGGTTACAGAGGTGGGAGGGAGGACTCGGCTGGGTCCGAGAGCTAGACTCTTGAGAAAATGTGGGAAATTAGTCAAGACGAATCCTCTATAGATAATTGTGAACCGAGCCGAGCCGGCCCTGAGAACGAAGGAGACTTGTCTGTACCACAGAGCAGAAGGCTGTGGGCTCTAATGCTACCGATGCCTGTCTGCTTGGGTGGCCTTTGGATAATGACTATCTTGAAGAAAGTTTTGGGCAACAAACCATGAACTAATATTGCCTAAGTGACTCTGTCTGTCTGTGCTGGCTAGTTTCTTGGTTTTGTTTTGTTTGGTTGTTGGTTTTTTGTTTGTCTGTTTTTTGTTTGTTTGTTTGGTTTTGGTTTTTTGAGACAGGGTTTCTTTGTGTAGCCCTGTGCTGTCCTGGAGCTAGCTCTGTAGACCCAGCTGACCTACTGAGTGCTAGGATTAAAGGTGTGTCCCACTACTGCCCAGATCTAGCTGTTCAACTTGACACAAGCTAAAGTTATCTGAAAGGAGGGAACCTCAACTGAGAAAAGCTTGCATAAGATCAGGCTGTAGGGCACTTTCTTTATGAGTGATTGAGGGAGAGGGCTCAGCCCATTGTGGGTGGTGCCATCCCTGGGTTGGTGATTCTTGGTTCTATAAGAAAGCAGGCTGAGCAAGCCATGAGGCCCAAGCCATTAAGCAGTGTCCCCCGCCCCCACCTCTCAAGACTTCTGCATCAGCTCCTGCTTCTAGGTTCCTGCCTTGTTTGAGTTCCTTGTTTAAGTATTTTAAATCCCTGATACCAAGCATGAGTCCAGCCAAACGAGTTAGGGTCAGGCGAGCCAGGGCTGCATAGCAAAGTGCTATCTCAAAACAAAAAGAAGACTCGAGGGCTGGGGAGGCAGCTCTGTTAGCAGAATGCTTACCCTGCCTTTAATTCTCAGAGCCACGTAAGTGGGGTGTTGTGTCACGCCTGTAATCCCAACACTTGGGAGTAGAGGCAGGAGCAACAGAATTTCAAGGTCATCTACTGTTGGTTACATATAGAGAGTGAAATCATTCTGTAATGCATGAGATCCTGTCTGGGAAAAAGTAAGCCTGTGAACTTCATCACTATACCTAACTAATGTACCAACTTTGCTGTATGTACATTTTGAAAGGGAGAGAAAGACGTTTTCCATGTTGTTGGCTTTGTTTTGTTTTAAATGTTGAATGTCCTGTTGAACCCAGAGCCCCAGGTGTGGCTTTGTCCCCAGCCCTTCTATTTTGTGTTAGGGATGAGTGTTGTGGTGTAGCAGTAAATGGTTCCTTGTTACCATGTAAGTCCCGTGCTCAGACCCAGGCTGGCAGTCTTGATAGCACACACCATTTTCCCACTCAGCCATCTTGCTGGCTCAAGAGTATTTTAATTACCAGGCAGCACTGAGAACTTCATTCTCCGCTCGTCACAGAACTATTTGAATTGCTTGAATTCTTTACCGTGAAACCACCACCATTTTGTTTAAAAATGTTGAGGATTCAACCCGGGGTTTTACACATGCCAGGCACACACTCAATTACTGAGCTATTGATGGAGGAGGGTCATCTGTTTATGTTTTACTTTCATTGGTTAATAAAGAAACTGCCTTTGCCCTTTAATAGGACAGAAAATTAAGTAGGCAGAGTAGATAGAACAGAATTGTGGGAGGAAGAAAGCAGAGTCAGGCAGACGCCTCAGGCAGACGCCATAGCTCTCCTCTTGGAGATGGACGCAGGCTAAGATCCTTTCTGGTAAGCCACCACCTCGTGTGATTACTAAACATGGGTTAAAGCAAGATATGAGAATTAGCCAATAAGAGGCTGAAACTAATGGGCCAGGCAGTGTTTAAAAGAATACAGTTTCCGTGTAATTATTTCGGGTAAAGCTAGCCAGGTGGCGGGAAGCAGCCCACGGCTCCCATCACTACAAGCTATATTTCCAGCCAGCCATCTTTTCCTTTTCTTTCTTCCTTTCTTCCTTTCTTTCTTCCTTCCTTCCTTCCTTCCTTCCTTCCTTCCTTCCTTCCTTTCTTAAGTTACATTTACTTACTGGGTGCAGTGGTGCACTCCTTTGATCCCAGCACTTGAGATGCAGAGGTAGACAGATCTCTGTGACTTGGAGGCCAGCCTGGTCTACGAAGAAAGTTCCAGGACAGACAGCTAGTGCTGCTACACCGAGAAACCCTGTCACACACACACACACACACACACACACACACACACACACTACACTTAGGTGTTGGTTCTCTCCTTTGACCATGCAGATTCCAGGTTTGGTAACAAGCGCATTTACACACTGAGCCATCTTGTCTGCCCATCATGTTAAAAGGATAGCTTTCACTCTCCATTTCCCTTGCCTCCTCCCACAGTCTCCCGCCTTTGAGACATGCAGGTAGGTAGCTGTTATCACACACTTTCTACAGGAGCTTTGAAAGCCATGTAGACCCGGATTTGAAGCTTAGCTCTGCTACTTCCCTAATCAAACCTTCCTCTCCACGTCCCTCGGTGTGTTCACTTTAATACGCCTGTCTTAGCTAGGCTTTCTATTGCTGTGAAGAGACACAATGACCACAGCAACTCTTATAAAGGAAAACATTTGATTGAGGTGGAAGTTCAGAGGTTCAGTCCATCATCATCGTGGCAGGGAGCATGCGGTGAGCAGGCAGACATGGTGCTGGCTATGTCTTAATCAGAAGGCAACAGGAAGTGGATTGAGTTACTGGGTGGTAACTTGAGCATATATGAGACCTCAAAGCCTGTCTCCATAGTGACACACTTCCTCCAACAAGGCCACACCTACTCCAACAAGTCCATACTTCTTAGTGCCACTTCCTGTAGATTGTGGGGGCTAATTACATTCAAACTACCACAACACCCAAACTTTCCTCATGGCAAGATCACTTTGGGGATTGTTAAAACCCTGAGTCCTGGTTTTCCAGATTTCAATCTGGAAAAACTACTGACCCAGAATTCCCATGGGGCAAGGCCTGGTGGTCTGACAAGCCCTGGGGACTCTTAACAAAGAATTTTGGGGAGCACCGGGTTGAGTTCTGTGAATCGTTCTTTCTCTGCTGTTTCCAGGATGAGGCATCTAGTATTTATTGAGCACGTTGGTGTGTGCAGTCTTCGTAGTGGGGATGAGTGTGAGCCACAGTGCTCGTGAGTGGAAAGCAAAGCAGAGACTTGTTCAGGACCACTGGGAGCTGCCTGCTTTGCACTGGCCGGACTGAGGCCGAATGGAGCCCTGACAAACTGGCTACCCTGATTTCCTGCCTCTGGTTGCAGGATGAGGCCTTCCCTGGAAGATGCACCTCCACAACCAGGCTCCTCCCAGTTCTGTGCTCAGGCAGCAAGCTCTGTCTGTTTCTCTTTTGGTCGTTGTTGGGTTTTGTTTTTGTTTGTTTGTTTTTTGAGACTTGGTCTCTCTTTGTAACCCTGACAGACCTAGAACTGTGTACACGGTGGTAGCTTCGAACTCTCAGAGATCCGTCTTCCTGCTGAGTGCTGAGATTAAAGGTATTTGCCACCACACCTGGCTTGAGCGTTCTTTTAATAAACTGTCTCTATGGAACAGGAAGGGAGGCTGTGGTTAAGAGCGCGTACTGCTGCGTTTGCAGAGGACCCGAGTTTGACTCCTAGCGTCTATGCTGGGTGGCTCACAGCTAACTGCCTGTAACTCCAGCTCCAGAGTATCCGACTTCCTATTCTGGTCTCCTTGGGTGCCTGCGCTCTTGTACATATACCCACATACCGACACACACGTACACATAATTTCAAATAATAAGTCTTTCAAACAACAACAAAACTGTCTTTATTCTACCACTATTCACACACGTCTCTGGTCACCAGGCAGACTGCAGAAACACCCTCTACCCTTGAGAGTGAGCAGTGGGCCATCTTCCCACGGAACTTCGGGAATGGGGAGTGTTCCCACTCACATTCCAATGGTTCCCCGCTAGGAGGAACTGTTATGTCTCCTGCATCTGCTGCTGGAGTTCCAATGACAATGTCTTACTGGGTTTGGCTTTCTTCAGTTTCTGGAGGGTCTGCCAGGTCACTCAGCTTCAGATGTGTCCCCATCTCTGGCCTTCTCCAGCCTGCCACAGGGACCGCTTGTTAGGCACCCAGTGTGGGAATCCTTCCAAATGTGAACAATGAATTTCCTAACCAGCATATAAATAGTCTTTGCAAGTCAGCAAATGAGACAGGCTGAATTGGTCACCTCTGGCCTGTGTCTGCTAGCACTTCTAACACAGGAAAAGAGCAGTGTCTCTGGTGCAGAGACCTGGGGTTTTAAGGCGCTTGCTAGTTGGATTGTCGTCTTGCCTTTGAAACTCAGTTTCTATCTTTGTGCAATCTAGGAGACTGAAGGAAGGGAGCGATGGACTCAAAATTCATGGCCTGGAGGCCACACCCCAGAGCATCTCCCCATACACAGCCCCGCCAATCTCTCTCTCTCTCTGGGCAATGGCTGCACCAGGGGACGCAGAACTTCCTTTTGGTAGTCAGCATCAGGAATTGGAGAACTCCTGATGAGTTCTATTGCTACATGAAACCTGCGGTTTGGGTTCCGTTCCTCCTGGAAAACACTGTACTTCATCCCTTCCATTCTCACTACGGAGCCATCCCTCAGTCACACAGCTTAGTAGAGGCATGTACCAAAGACCAGAGAGGTGCCATTCCAGTCCCTTGTGGTGTGACCTTGGGTCCACCACTTGCCCTCCCCAACTCCAGCTTCCATGTTCTGGGATTAGGTGAATGACACTGTGGACAGCTGGGGTTGGGTGACTTTGTGTGGTTTATCTGCATAGCACTTGCTAGCACATTGGTGACTTGAAATATGATGGTGTGAGCTGAGAGCCAACTCATGATGTGACCCAGCAGGTCACAGAGGCAGGAGGCTAGGGACTTAGTATAAAGACCAGTTAGGTTCTAGGACCACCCCAGTTCCTTGGTGCTCCTCTGTGTGATCTTCTCAGAGGCTAAGGAAACCTACTGATCGGCTGCATTTCAAGTACTAGAAGGTTCACCTTTTCCTTCCCCTTCAGTGAAACAAGTATCATAGGGAATCAGTTTGACAAGCCTGGGCTTCACCCTTTATTCCCAAACTACTCAGCCTTTCTCACTTATGGAGAAGTGGGTTCTAGGAAGACCAAGCATGTACTCCTATGTGCAAACATGTGGAGGTCAGAGGTCAAGGTCAGTGGTTGCTTCTAGCTGTTCACTTTGATCCTTGACAGGGTCTCTCAGCAGGATCTGGGGTTGGCCGACCAGTGAGCCCCAGGGTTCTGCCTGTCTGCTGGATTACAAGCACGTGCCACCACATCCAGCTTTCTACAATGGATGCTGAGGCTGGCACTCAGGTCTCCACGCTTAGTTTACTGAGCCATCTCCCCAGCACCTTCATATTTAAAATGGCACAGCAATCTTAAAGGCTGATGGACACACAGGGCTTGACACAGCAAGGGTGTCCCCTAGAGGCTGTCTGTGGAGCTTGTTCTTCACTACCCACAATGCCAATTAACGCCACCACAGAGGGAGTCAGTAGCAGCATTCTGATGCATCACTTCCATGTCCATACCTTCTGGAAGACACGGGGCACGCCTGCCTGCCCGCCCCCCTCCCCATGACCACAGAGCTTAGCCTATAGGATGGTCTGACCTTACTTCCAGTCGGAGTCAGAGTAGCCAGCCTAAAAGAGCAGGTGTCAGGGTGAGGTGAGCCCCTGGTCCTCTCGGAAGCTTTTAAGTCACTGGAATCCAACCATGTCTGTAAGATGCTGAGGGCTTGCTATGGACGCAAAGCTGTATTGTTGCGAAGAGGTGTGCACACTACCTGTGCACCCACAGGTTGCCATCGCTATTCATACACGACCTTTACAAAAATACTAGGGGAGTCTCAGACCAATGACCACTCATCCTGTCTATTAAGTCTACTATGAAGAATGTGTGATAGGCAGAGACAGGCAGATCTCTTTGAGATTGTGAGTTCCAGGACAGTCAGGGATACTTAATAAAACCTTGCCATAAAAAAATAAATAAATAAATAAATAAAGTGTAAGTACTCGGGTTGGTAAGATGTAAGACGGAGGCAGCCCATCAGATAAGCCTTTGCCCTGGTCCGATGCCCCAAGTTCAATATGAGATGCACATACCATGGAGAAAACAGATTTCCAAAAATTGTCCTGACGTCCATCCTTACATTTAGACACATACACACATACCAAATGCTTGCATGAAATGTAAACAGATTTTAAAAATTTTAAGTGTAAGTAGTTCTCAGAGTGTCTGCTGCAGGGGAAACTAGAAATAACCCAAAGAGCTACATCTATGGTTACACTAAGTCAGTCAGAACCCAGCCACGGGATTCCCAGGGAGCCACCTGCCTGCTTGGGAAAACCACAAGAACAGAGATGCCCAGACCATAAGTAAAAAAGTAACACAATAAACACCAGCTGTAAATCTAGGGTTTGTTAAATAATGTTTTATACGTTCCTGAGTTTTCAAAGCATACATTCTTTTACAATATGAAAAAAACATGAAAGATATTCGAAGATATTAAAAAACAAATGCTATTGTTGGCCTGCCTTTTGGGTGTTTTTATGTTTTTATTATAAATAGGTAGGTCTTGCATCCCCCCCTTCCCTCCTTTTTTTTTTCTTTTTTTTTTAAATGCAGCCCTCAAGTAGTACACATCCCACCCAGCCTGCTTCGCAAACAAAAAGTCTCCAACCTTGGTGTAAGGCTACATACTCTGTAAGAAAAGCTGTTTCAGCAGGTGGCATTAACAAGACTTCCCTCTGGGCCAGCGGTTGCTCCCAGGATGATCAGTGGCTTGTAAGGACTCAAAAGAAGCCATCCCCCAAAAAATTGTATAAAAAAGATTTATTGAAATTTATCAATGACAAACAGACATAAAACTCAAAGTTTGGCTCTTCTCAAGGGTGGGAGAAAAATGGGTTGCAGATGTTCTTTGTACAGAGAGACACAGAGCAGGGAACAGCGCGTCGTCACTTCTAAAGCAATCCGGAAGGGGACGGTGAAAGCAAACAGCATTCGCTAGGAGGAACCTGCAGTCAATTCAGAGTCCCACTAGGTAAGAAAATACAATTTTGCATTCCTTTTCCGTGCTCCAATGTATGCAAGAAGGAAAACAAAATAAAACAAAAACCCGGTGGACATGCAGTGGGCCCCCAGAGCTTAGATTTGTAAAAAGGTTCTAAGCTGGAGTTCCCGAAATGAGTCCTCCTGTTATTTCTGCAAAACAAACTGCTCTAATATTTTACAGAACAAGATAGGACAGGTTGCTTTTTTTTTTTTTTAAAGAAGTTGAAATATGAAGGTTCGCCGATTTTCATGATTACCAAGCCCATTTTGCTCGTATCTCCTAAGTCTGCCTTTTTTTGGCTCTCGGGATCATGGCTTCAGAGTAACGCAAGTTCTCTTTGCAAAAGCAAAGCCCACTACCATCTGCGATGGGGGAAAAGGGGTGAGAGAGGGGGAATGTCCCCAAACCAGTGCCAAAATACACCTTTAGGTAGCTATTTACAAACCCGGGGTGCTGGGTGCCTCCAGCAGAGACCGCGTGAACCAGATCAGAGTTACTGAAGACAAGGGCTGTGAGTCACCTGGTGGAGGCCAGCCACAGCCTCCCAACAACTCTGGGGATGTGGGACATACCAAAAAATGTTAAGAGACCTCAAAGCCACCTTCTCCAGAGAGTAAGAACAAACACTTGCTTGGTGCGTACTAAGCTATTGCATTTACGGGGACAAAACCAGACACAAGGAAAAAGGAGGGGGGAAAATAAAGAGTGGCAGTAAAAATAGTACTTTATTCCTCCCCCATCCCCCCACCCCCCCGTGACCCCCAGTACACTTTTCCCCTCTCATTCCCACATCAACGCTACAATCAGAAAAAAATACGTTTCGGGGGGCAGGAATAGGAGGGGGAGGGGATATGGGTAAAAACAGTCAAATCACAACAGGAATCTCCCCAAATAGGTTAATTCCCCTTAGTCATCCTCTTCGCCCTCATCTTCGGGTTCTCGTTTTCGCTTCTGACTCCTTTCTTCTTCTGGAAAAGCAAGGAAAGGAGACAGTTAGCAGGCAGCCACCTTTCAGTCAGCCCTGCTCCAACTGGGGACCCAGCAGCTGCACACCTAGGAAGCAGGGCCATCTAGGAAACAAGGCACGAAAGTGTACCCCTTTCTATCGCCAGGTCCTTAAAGCCTTAAAGCAAGTCAGCGCTAGTGTCAAAGGCTACCGCCAGGAGGAGACAGCAAGACAGACTGACATACCACCAGCATCTTCTTCGTCTTCCTCATCATCCACTTCCCCATCATTGTAGCCTTCTTCATCCTCCTAGGGGCAAAGACAGAAGCAGGATATCAGCCATGCCCCCACTGGGTGGGGGGAGGTGCTCAGGGGGAGCAAGTCTGAGGACCACGCTCAATCGTAAAAGCCAGGCCCAGCAGCACACCTGTGCAGCCCCACCCTGGAGACAGACAGGTGGACCCCTGTGGTTCACTGGCATACAGTTTAGCCAAATCAATGAGTACCGGGTTCAGTGAGAGACCCTGGTTCAAAATAAGGTGGAGAGTAGGTAAGAAAGACACCTGGCATTAACTTCTGGCCTCCACACACTGTGTACACACACACGGACATATGCCATACCTGAACATGTACACGAGTTTTAAAAAAAAAGGAATGGGGGATAAATGCCCCTGCCTAAGAAGGCCTTATCTCCTACCTCAGAGCTCACAATAATGCCTGTAGCTCAGAGCAAACACACAGTAGGGCTTCTTACTGTTGTGTATCAAGGAACCATTTGAGGCAGAAGGCTTCCAACATGTACCCAGAGATGTAAGATGCTGGCAAACTACCTTGGGGCTTTGCAGAGTAGCTGTGGACTGCCCCACGTTAGGGACTCCGGATGTGAAGTCCCCAGAACTCAGGCAGCTTGCCAATGTACAGGCTCATAGGAGAACAGCCTCCCCAGGCAGTGGCCTGTCACTGAAACTAGGCTGTCCTTTCTTGCATCTGTCCTCAATATGGTTTTGGCTTCAAAGGAAGACTCTGGTTTCAGCAAAGCCAGAATCAAGTGGGCAAGCCCAGCTCTCCTGGCCACTCCCCTCTGTCAAGTCCAGGCAGCTAGGGGTGGGGGAAGACAAGGCCCCTAGAGGACTTCATTTCCAATTAGCTTTGGACTCAGTCAAGCTTTGTGACTTCATCCTCCCCACCAGGGCCCTGGCTCTGGGTACTTCCCATGGTTCCATAGCAGCCTCTCTGCCTCTCTGTACCTCAAGCCCCAGGTTCTGACAGGTGGCTGCCCACTGTTTCTTTTCTTTTTTTTTTTTTTTTTTTTTTTTTTTGGTTTTTCCCTGTAGTTTCTAGAGCCTGTCCTGGAACTAGCTCTTGTAGACCAGGCTGGCCTTGAACTCAGAGATCCGCCTGCCCCTGCCTCCCAAGTGTTGGGATTAAAGGCGTGCGCCAACACTGCCCGCTGCCCACTGTTTCTAAGAACTGTTGAAGTAAATTTGCTTTTGAATAGATCTCGGCCTGGTCTGTTTGCTAAGACTGTGTGTATGTATTTAAGTGTTTCTTCATTGGCAACTGGAAATGGGCAGAGGGTCAACGAGATTTACAGAAAAACAAAACAAGATCCACACACGGGGCTCTTACGACAGGCAAGAACAGTACAACCGATAATCCAGCCAGTATGTCTAACTACCCTGTCCTCAGGGAAAGACATTCCCTGCCCCAAATATTCCTTAAAGGCCGGCCTGGCAACCTGGACCTAGAAGAAAGAGAAACTGTACAACAGTTGGGAGCACGCTTTCCCGCTGCCATGCACCATCCTGAGGCCTGGGGTGGGCAGGCCGGGAAACCTGCTCAGGCGGTATGTGTGGCAGGTGGACTATCAAGCAAGGAGGCAGGAAGCTAGGGGAGGATGAGGGACTGTGGTGCGTGTACTGCGTGTGTGCGTGCGTGCGCGCGCGCGCGCGCGCATACACACACACATACACACACACACACACACACACACACATGCCCGGAGCCACCTAGCCATGTGCTCTCCTTCCCAGTATACCAGTCTTAAGCGGCAAGAACAGATTTAGCAAAGAACTCATGAAAAATGATTCGGCCATCGGAAGACCCTGAACATCCAAGCTCAAAACCTAGCACACCGAAAATGAGGAGGGCAGTGCACACAGCGAGGACTCAGCGGCCACACACTCCTCGGGCACCTCCTGCCAATATGGTACTCTACTCTCAATAACCTGGTGAGAAAGGTGAGGGATTCCTACTTCACGGACGCTAGGGGACTCAGAAACGTCAAGCGACCTGTTCAAAGACACACAGCCAGCACAGGGCGGGGCTGGGACCCGTTAAGCAGGGACTGGCAAGATGGAGCAGCAAAGGAAGGGTGCTTGCCGCCAAGCCTGACGACCTGAGTTTAACTCCTAGAAGTCACACTGGGAAAGAAGAGAACTGACTCCCAAATGTTGCTTTCAGCCTCCCCAAAGCATGCTGGGCCCTTGATTCCAGCACTCATCCCTACTCTGAAACCAGCTTCCTACTTTGGATGTCTGTGCACTCAAATTCTATACAGGAAAAATTGTGGAAAGGGACCCCTTCCCTTCCCTGGGCTGTCGCGACCGATAACAGAGGTGCCTGGCAGGGCTCAGGTGGATTACACAGGTGCCCACCCCTGTCTCCTTACCTCCTCTTCTCCACTCACGTCCTCTTCTTCCCCTTCTTCCTCCTCATCCTCTTCCTCTTCATCTTCCACTAGCTGGGCATACTCATCGTATTCCTCCTCTGTGGGGGATGGGTCACAAGAACATAACAGGAACTGAGGTGACAGGTGGCCCCATGTCTACCCAGAGCCCAACAGCTCGCCCACACAGAAGTGGTGATCACATGATCAAACACACCAAAACATGCTATGAGCCTTTCTCCAAATCACATGTGTGGAAGAGCCTATGTGTGGATAAGGCCAGAGACACTGGGGACTGAGCAAGAAGCGCTGGGCCCAGGGAAGTAGAGAGGCCAAGTCACCATAACTCATCCCTCTGAAGAGGCCACACATGACCCGTGTAGTGGGGGAACAGGGCAGAGGCTGGACCCGACACTGTAGCACAGGCCCCTGACACACACCACAGCACCATACCATGCCCCCAACAGGGAGACACTTATAACCTTTGGGAAAAGAACCTTCACCAAGGCCAAGAGAATATCTGAAGATCTCACAGAAGACCCCAGACCAACAAGAAAAACCAAATCTTATGTTTGCATTGACTGGGCACTATCTTGCCTCTTAGCTTTGTTTAAGCTGTAAAGACATGCAGGAAAGCTGCAGGAAACCTGCAGAGGACCATGAGAAGGAACTAGGAGGAGGGGCCCTTAGCCTCTCCTTCCTTCCCAAGGGGTCTGAATTGCCTATAGCCCCCAACTTCCCAGCCTGGGGCCCCTGAGCAGTCCAATGTTGGCCTGCGTTCCTGCACGCTGCAACCACCAGGGGGCGCCACAACCTCTCCAGCAGAAAACTGGTCTACCAGATGAGCAAAGTCCTCAGGCCACCCTCTATTGGCCTCTTTTCCTCCTAAGTCGGGTGAAACACTGGAGAGATACATATAGTGACCTTCCCTGGGGGACTTGAGAAAATACCAGATTTGAAAGGGTGACCCTGAACATCTAAGATGTCTTTCAGGAGACAACCAATAAGACCAATTAGGGTGGGGAGATGAGGTTCAAGGGCTTCGAAAAGAGGAGGCAGGTGGCCGGTCATCTGAGCCACTGTTGCCCTGGGTTCCCACTGTCACCCACCATCCTCATCTTCCTCGTCGTCATCCTCCACGTAGCCCTCAACATCAGAGTCAGGGGCCTCCTTGTTGTCTCTGTCGTAGCCATCGAGGTACGTGACCTGGGGCAGGAGCTTGAACACGTTTTCTCGGTAGTCATTCAGGTTGGTCACCTCACAGTTAAACAGGTCTAGGCTCTTGAGATTCTCTAACTTCTTCTGCAAGTGGAGAAAGGGGGTCAACGGTGAGGGTAATTGTGGCCAGTGGGTGGGGAGGGGGAAATACCTTAGGAAGAGGCAGCAAGGACAGGCCGGAATTACAGCGAGAAGGAAGCCAGGTATGCTCGTGCATGTGCGTGCGTGCATACGTACGTGTGTGCATTGAGAGTGTGTGCCAGCGCGAGTTCACCTTAGCTCTGCACTAGCCTAGACCTCAGTGAACAAAATGGGCTGGGCTTGAGGGTTTGAACAGCCTCACCCAAAGTTAACTATTCAGCTTTTGCCCAATTGTGACTGCCTTGAAGTCAACCCTGGACCCGTCTGGTACATGAGCTGAGAGCTTTGATGCACCCACCCCCACGACAGGAAGTCCAAAGGGAATGAAAACGACAACATGAACTAGCTCTTGCATCTAATCATCACGGGCACACAGCTCTCCATGCATTAGGTTAATTTATCCTCCAACCCCTGTAAGGCAGAGCTAATTATCAGTGTGCAGGGCAGCTGAAGAATGAGAGGCCTGGCCTGCACTCAGTCTGCTAACCATACTGTCAATGAGGACAGGAATAGAAGCCATGGAGGACCAGTCTGTCTAGAGCACTCAGTATGATACTTTGTATCAGGTCAGACCAGTCCTGCCCATGTTATCCGGTTGGCTAGTTGGGAAAACTGAGGCCCAGGAAATAAAGAGACACACAGTTAGGAAGCCAGGCAGCTGAATCCTGACCCCCACACCTCATTCATCAAGGACTCCTTCCCCAGTAAGTTCTTGTTGCCATGGAGACCAGGTCAAACTAGAGAATGCAGACCCTTCAGGGTCACTTGATTCTCTACCACTTTTGTATGTAGACCCAGGCGATTCTTAGTGGAGGGGCTCAAGGAAGGTGAGGACATCTGAGTTCCAGTCTGTGTGAGGGGGCCCAGCACCCCCCACCCCAAAACAGGTTCCAGTCCTGGGAGGACAGAGGACATCTTATCAATAACCAGCGTGGGAAGCAATCTGCATGCAGGGACGTGGGAACAAGTGTGGATGTGTGCTCTCCAGGGGTGACTGCTTCAGGAAGAGTTTAGACTCGGCCCTATACACACCCCCAGCACAGCTGATTCAGAACTTCCAAGATGCTCCTTTTCATAACAAAATGATGACTTCCTGGCAGATGAAAATAGTCCTGCCCTTTCCTGGGAGGGTTAGTGGGAGACCAGGAAAGAACTTTCTGCGGTCAGTGAGTGTGTTTTATTAGCTGACCCAAAGACATGGATAGAAAGGTAAAGTCCAAGCCTGAAAAAGCAATGCCAGTTTGCTGTCATTGCCATCAGATGGTCAGTGTGACCTTATGGACAAGAACCCTGAAACACGAACCCAAAGGGAGGCCATTGCTATTGGACCAGTCACTTTTGCAGTGTCCTGGGGCCTTCCTCAAGTCCACAGTGCCTGGCGCTGTGCTTATTCAACAGGCAAGCTTGCTGTCTGGGCTACTTTTTTCTATTTCCAAAGGATTCTTTGTGTCACACCTTCAGGTGGCTTCTTGGGGGGGGGGGGTATTAAAGAATGCTGCACTTTAGGCCTTGGTCATAGAGAATTGTCATTCTGCCGAAAAGTTCTCACTTCTAACTGGAAAAATGAATAAAGGAAGAACAAGAAGTGTCACCCGTCATGTCTCTGAGGTCTTGGTCACCAACAGAGACGCTCTCCTCCACATCTGCACAGGAAGGCCTGCACCAGGCTCCCACCCAGCCCAGCCTCAAGCTCCGGGAATCCTGCACCATTAGATCTGGATGGCTCCCCTCTCCTCAAAGGGTGGCAAGCCAGCGAGGACTGTGAACCCAGGCTGAAGGGTACAGCCCAGACCAGGGTCCATTCTCTGCCCCACACTGGGTGCCCATTATGGCCAGATGACCTGGGTCAAAGCCCCGAAGTCTCCATGGACTCAGCAGAAACAGTCGTTCCCACCTTAGCTCCCAGTTCAGAATGAGAGCCAAAGAAATGGAGATAAGGGGGTAAGTAAGCTCAAAAGACAAACACGAAAGCTGCCCACACCAAGCCCTACTGCCCCAAGGAAAAAGGAGGACCCCAAGGGACTTACCAGCGGCTCTATTGTGCTGAGGTCTTTTATTTTGTTGCCACTTAAATTTAGATGCTTAAGGTTCGGACATTTTTCTGCCAATACCTCCAGGTCCCCTGAGATTCTGTTATCGCTTAGTTCAAGCTGTACGAGGTGGAAGGGGGAAGAAGCTTTTAACACGAAGGCTTGGGGCCCCAAGCCTCCTAACTCCCCAGACGGCAGGAAGGGAACATCTCCAGGGGCTGTGCTGGCGAGTTGGAGCACGCACCTGGCCTTGCCCTTAATTATGCTCCCCAGCACAGAGTACCCCCCCACCCCAAGTCTCCTGGCTCCCAGGCCCTAGCTGTTTACCTTCTTGAGTTTGTTTAACTTTGGTAAGTTCGCAATGGAAGTGAGGCCTACGTTGATTGTACTTAAGAATTCCAGTTCTTCAAACTCATCTGTGAGGCCTTTGATTTTGCCTTCAATTGACCGACAGTTGTCCAGGACGAGTTCTTTCACCTGGAAAGGGAAGGAGGGTTTGAGTGGAGATGGGGAAAGGTCAGAGAAGCCGCTCCCGACCCCCACCTCGGTGTCACATCTTCCGGCTCGCGCCCGGATCAGAGCTGCCTCGGAGCAAAGAATGAGCAGCCTGGTCTTTCTGCCATTAGCAGGACCTGGACAGAAGGATGCTGAATAAGGAAGTGCATCTCTAGCACAGGGAATCACTTCAGAGAGGACAATCAGTAGGCCATGTCGTCACTGAGGCTGGTGTGTGTGTGTGTGTGTGTGTGTGTGTGTGTGTGTGTGTGTGTGTGTAAAACAACATCCTGCTACACGCTCTTTAATCCCAGCATACAATGAAAATGAGTCACCACTCCCTACAGGCACCAGCCACAGTGCTAGGGGCAGTGTAGGGGGCAGTGCAGGTGGCATCTAGCATCCCTGTCTACAAATGCCCAGGCCGGATCACCCACTGGAGGCAGGCTGCTCACTTCCCATGCTCAGCCCCCACTGTCCTCTCCCCGTTAAATGCTCACGTCTTGCACGGAACACACACTTGCTTTCACTCCTTCCTTCAGTCTGAGCCTGTGCGCCGAGGCCTGGCACTTATCACTGCGATCAGGCCCCCACCCCCCCCCCCCCCCCGCCATGGGGGCAGCAAAGAAGAGAACCCTGTTCTAAGTTCTCATGCCTAGACAACACTGTCCTGGAGAAATTTCCACCAGAAGAAAATGTTGGTGCTGTCCAGGAGCAGGACCATGAGCCTCATGGTTATGGTCCCAAGGCCAACTAAAGGAGGTGTCCTTGTGAGCCCGTAGGTCCTCATCTACTCCCTGTCCAAATGGGAACACTCACTGGTTAGAGTACCTAAGGGTAAAGCCAGGTGGCCCTCCACTCTAGGGCAAGAAAACTGCAGAGAGAGGAAGCCAGGCTGCCGGAAGCAAACATTGGGGAGGGTGGCTATGGGCAGAGGGACGCGAGTAATAAATGCTGGAGTCTGGAGGCCCTGTCTTCTTCCTTAACTGATTTTCCTGGAAATCCCTGCTTCCAGAGGTAGATCCCAGGCAAAGATTGCAGACATGAAGTGGTTTACCTAGAGCGGTCAAAGACCTCTCTTCTTCATGCCATTAGCCAAGCCTAAGATGGCCTGGGATGGAGAGGTGATGCCGCACAGTCAAGGGAATTCTTCAGGAAGCTGCCTCTATCCTGGGGAGGCACAATGCCTCCCTGACTCCTGATGTCAGGGCAGGCTGCCTAGTACTTCTACAAACAGACGACCAGGCCAATCCCCACCTCCCAGCATCACACCCAAACTGGGGGCCCCCCTTTCAGGGACACTATGCAAGTCATCACAGCTACTGTTTAAAAAAAAAAAAAACCTCCACCCTTCCCCACAACAGACACATTTTAAGCATTTCACACAATTTCATTTCAACATTCCAGTTACGCCCCGGAGGGGGATTCTCTCTACTGATAGCCGCATCAAGAACACCTGTCTTAGGTTGGTGGTGTGGCTCAGTTGGCAGCGCCTGCCTAGCATGTATGAAACCTTGGATTTGATCCCTAGCACCCCACAAACCAGGTGCATTCAAAGTCTTCATCAGCTACACAGTCAAATCTGAAGCCAGCCTGGACTGCACGAGATGCCGTCTCAAAATAGAAAAAAAAGAAAAAGAAACCCTTCTCCCGAAATTCAGGACAGTCACGGCAGGTGTCTGTCAAACCAACACGGTCAACACTGACCGCTCAATGTAGTGCTCCCCTGAAGCATCTCTAACATTCCAAGGTTTAGGGCACATGGCTGCCCAGATACACTCCACAGGCTCCCATGGCTAATGGCTTCCTTTCAGCCCTTTCCTGTCTCACCAGCTGGGTGGGCACCACTTTTACCCCCTCAGCCCCCAAGGTGCAGAGCTCAACCTGGCCATGGCTGTGTACTCCTCCCCCCTGCTCACCCCATGGGGTGTGGGGTCCCCAAGGAGTATGGCTGCTTCCACTCCATCTGGGAAACTCTCAGGTAGCCTTTCTGAGGCACCTCCTTTCTGACAGGGAGGGAGGGGTGCCCTGCACAGTTCAGGAGGTAAGATGGGGTTTCAGTATTCTGTAGAAAGCCCCGGCCACACAGGCTCACAGTGAGATAGGCAGGTGAGCTGTCTGAGAGGTGGCTCAAATGGGACAAAAGAAAGTGCAGCCACAGTCCCCTGTGTGAGTCATCTAGCTGTCCCCCTGCTCTCTCTAAGGCCTGCGAACGAGGGGACCCACCCTGCAGCTGCTATCATTTCCAACCCACTTCCTCCATACTTGGCAGCCTCTTCTCTAGCCCTTCCACATGAGGAGAAAATCCCTTTTGTATTCAGGGTGTGCTGCGCCTCTAAATAAATAAATAAATAAATAAATAAATAAATAAATAAATAAAAATAAAGGCCCGCTTCCCTTGCCAAGTCCCGAGTGTGCATGAGCTACAAGTTAAAATTAAACTGGAAATCTGTACTTCGGGTTTAGATGCTCTCCCAGTCCCACCAGCCGTTTTTTAAAGCATCCCGAAGAAGTGGGTTGCTCTCGGTCCGCTTACACAGGGACTTCCAGACCCAGGCAGGAGGCAGTCTCCATTCCCCCAGAGGTCACACCCAGGAGGAGACTGGCACTCACATCCTGCTGGCAGCAGGGAGGCACCAGATTCTCCAGAAGTCAGCCTGCCCTTGCTCCCTTGCTCTTAAAAAAACAAAATAAAACAAAACAAAACACAACTTGTTGTGCCCCCCCTCCCAAAGCTTGGGTTTGCCATCATTTCTCACCAGTGGGAGCCAAATTTCAGGATAAACACTAACACTTACTCGGCTCAAGAACGTGTTTGTTTCAAAACCACCGAATCTGTCTTTACACATTTATTTCTCAGATGTGACCTTTCTTCTACATCTCCAACACTGTGGCCCCGGTCACTGCCACCACACTACTTCACATTAGAAGGCTGTGACCTCGGGAGGATGTGGTTAGGCAATAACCTGGTCTACTGGTAACAGACCTCACCCTGGATACGAGACCCCTAATCTGGGCTCAATGATACCATCTCTGTTCTGTGGAGTCTAAGCGCCGACTGCCTTAGTAAAGGGACGGTGACATCTGTTTAACCTATAAAGTGCACACTCCAGCCTCAATAACGCTCCCAGCTCGTTAACGTCTGGGAAAATGTTCAAGTTTCTAAATGTGACCTAGAAGCCTCCCCCCATCACCTGCCCTTGCACCCAAATCTAGTTCAAGTCCCCCCCCCTCCCAGGAAGCCATCCTAGTAACTGGCACTGAGCACCCGGGCTAGGCTCTGAGCTCAGAGGCAGTTGCTGCATGAATCATTTAATCGTGTATTAAGCATCTGATCCTCCTAGAGGTCAGAGACTGTCCTTCCCCATAATCAGCCTAGCGGGAATGCACACCACAGCACCGCTTAGCAAAGCCCCCCCCCCATTGGGCCAGGCACAATATAAATAATGGGAATAGCAAAAGAGAGGGGGCCAAACAGCCCCGACACACAGAGCATAATGGTGTGGAAAACCAAGGCTCTGTCTTACATTCAGCAGGTCTGGCTGCCTATCTATGCCAGTCCGGCCCCAGCCCTGGGAGCACATCCGCCGCTTCCCTACCAAACTGGTCCAGCACTCACTCACATACAGGCCTCTGGTTCTCCCTCGACTCCTGCCACATTGTTGGCTGAAGGGACACAGAAGCCATGGTGAACCCAGATGGGGGTAGGGGAGGAGTCTGCCAGAAAGAGCAGTGGCTGGTGGCATGCTGGGAGATGACAGACCTATCCCAGAGTTCTAAGAAGGAGGATGAGTTAGGGACTCAGTATTCTTCAGTATTAGTAGATAAGACAGGCCACTGAGGGCAGACAGGTGACACCCAGAAAGGCAAGGGAAGATGCTGTCTCAGTCAGGAATGGTACTGTCAGTACAGCCCAGTGCAAAATGAAAAGGTGAGTCCCTCGTCGCAAACTCACCAAGACGGCCAAGCTGATAGAGCACTTGCCTAGCATGTGCTAAATCCTGCATTTGGGCCCCAGTGCTACATAAACTGGGCGGAGACAGGTGGATTACGGGGTTCAACATCATCCTCAGCCACACAGCGAGTCTGAGACCAGCCTAGGTTATGTGAAATTCTGTCTCTATACAAAACCTCATAAAACTCAAAGATAGCCAAGTCTGTGTGTGGCTCTGATTGGAAAACTTGGATCTGCAACAGCCTTCTAAAAAATAAAGACCCAGGTAGAAGGATACTTTGAGAGCTGCTCTAAAGAATAAACTTCAGAATTTCTGTGGCAACTGGGAGAGGGTGGGCAGAAGGCGGGCTCTGTAGCCAGACAGACCTGGCTCTAGTTCAAATTCTTCAATCTAGCCCAGTGGTTCTCAATCTCTGGGTCAAGACCCGTTAAGGAATGAACGACCCTTTCACAAGGGTCTCCTAAGACCATTGGAAAACATAGATATTTACATTACAATTCACAATAGTAGCAAAACTAAAATTATGAAGTAGCAACAAAATAACTTTATGGTTGGGGGTCACCACAACATGAGGAAATGTGTTAAGGAGTCATAGAGTTAGGAAGGCTGAGAACGGCTGATCTGGCCTATCTCACCTCCCTGGCCTTCTAGTTCCCTCTCACAACTCTAGTCCCAACCACCTAGGGCTGGATTAAACAATAAATGTCCTAGCCCAGAACTTTACCACTCCCTATCCCTTTTACCCATAGCTGGCAGCTGGTTCTGCTACGGTATCCATGTATAGTATCCACATTGAAGCCACCAGCATGGAAACAAAGGCACCCAACCTGTTCCTGTCCTCCAAGCCGCCTGCCATGGGGACTCTTAGCTCAACATCCCAAGCCTTCCATACTAATCCAGAGAGGCACAGAGTGCCCCAAACACACCCTGTATGCTCAATCTCTACATCTTGTTTTGCCTGTTTTTCTATGCCAACCTCTAGTTATGCTTTTCCTTTCCTTTACTGAGAAATAATTGGGTAAATATATGTTGTTTTCGTTTCAACTTTATCAGTCCCTGACCAATTTAGGTTCCAAGTTCCAGGCTTCGAACAGAAGAGAAGACTCAAATCAAATTGACCCTGTGTTTTGTGGTGCTCCTGAGTTTTAACTAGGTCAGCTTTTAAATGGGCCATCCCCTGTTGCAGATCCCGTTTCTAGCTAGAAGGCCAGATCGCATGAGTCAGCGAGGTTTAGACAGAGATAATAGAAGTATGCTTGCGTTTGTTTTAACGGTAAACTCTGTTTACCAAGCAGCACGGTAAAACCTACAAAACTCAGTCGGGTTCCACAAGGGAAGGGACACCGCTCTGGAGAAGTCGGATAATTTTGATAGCTACGGGGATCGTAGGGCCCAGAGGCCACTGGCTTTCTGCTCACAACCACTGCAAGGTATACATTTTGGGGGGCTAGAGAGATGGTTCAGAAGCACTTGCTGCTCTTGTAGAAGGCCTGCGTTTGGTTGGTACCCAGCACACAGGGTCAGAGCCTGTAACTCAGCTGGGGAGGAGGGTGGATTAGATGACCTATTCTCTCTAGTCTACCCAGGCACCTGTATGTGTACACACACACACACACACACACACACACACACACACACACACACACTTCATACAAATAAATCTAAAGAGCAAAACAAAACACACTTCACTCAGTGTGCTCTTGTGGGTGTATAGGCACACACACTGAAAACAAACACCACACTTAGGATTTCATCTATTAATTTTTTGAACCTTATTTCTTATTTATATGTTTCTGGGTGTGAATACCGCAGGTGTAGCGGAGCCTGCGGAGGGCAAACGGTCTCCTGGAGGAGCTACAGGGTACCATGAGTGCTGAGAACAGAATCCAGGCCCTCCATAGAAGCTGCAAGTGCTCTCAACTGCTGAGCCACCTCTTCAGCCCTCTTATTATGGGCCCACGGTCGGGTGAGAGAGATCGATTGTTGAGCGGTTTAAAGAGCCCTTGTTTTAGCGGAGGACCCAGGTGCAGAGCTGGGCAGAGAACGCAAGGAACTCTGGGCTGGGCAATTTTTTTCTTTTCTGCCACACCATGCATGGACACCTGACCTAGGTCAGAATCACAGCCCCTGGCACAAAGTAAAGGCATCCACGGCCCATCCACCAAGCTCCCGAGGCTGGAGTTCCCTGCAGTCTCGGTGGCAGCCGGGGCTTGGGGTCTCCACGCCAGTCAAGATCGTGCGTAGTCGTGGCTAGGGCAAAGGTCCTTTCCCCGCTTTAAAAACAAACAAAACCTCCCTAAGAATTGAACGCCTCTCAGGGCCTTGGATTTTTGCTGCGGCGTACAAAGCAGCTCGGCAGGCAGCGGGTGAGCACGTGGCGCGGGCAGCGGTGACGCCATCCTCATTACTGGGAGGTGGGAGGGCGGGCCGAGGGAGATCGGGCTGGCTCATAGGTTCAGCAGGCTGGGCGGGCCCGACAGCACCAGCCCGCCAGCCCCGTGACTTGCTCCCTCCTCACCCCCCCCCCCCCCCCCCCGGCGCTCAGTCGGGTGACTTGGGCCTCCACTTCCCGCCGGAGTCGGTGCTGGGGACGCTTCTTCTCAGTGGAAAGGGCTTGGTGGTGGTCCCTGGAGGCCCCGGTGCAAGGCCACGCTTGTTCAAGAGGATGTCTACCTTCTGCCCCTGCCCGGATAATGCGCCTTTGCATTCCTCTTATCTTTGTTTAAGATTTAAAAAAAAAAATGTGTTTTGCTTGCAAACTGTGTGTGTGCCCCGTGCCCGCTGGGGCCAGAAGAGGTCGTTGGATATTCTGAAACTGGTGAGGCACTTGTGGGTTCTGGGAACCGAACCCTGGGAGTCTACAAGAGCGGCAAGCCAAGCGCTCTTAAGTGTTGATCCATCTCCAGCCCCTTTTATTTTTTCTCTTAAAGCCTCGTTCCTGCTTTCCATCTCAACCAAACCTTCCTTCCCTGGCTGCCTGGCCCTGCCCTTGTTGTGACTGACTTTCAGGTAACAGAAAGTTACCAGAGAAACCTGAAAGAGCCTAGAGGGCTGCTGTGGGTTCTGAAGGGAAGGAGGAATTGCCGGTCTGACTTTGGTTTGGGGGAGGGTACCGCGGTGAAAGAAAGATGGGGTGGAGAGAGGTACGGAAAGTCGGAGGTCATGACCAAACCTAGCAGGCTTCATTCTCTGAATTACTTTGCTGTCTTTCTGTGTGGTCTGGAATATAGGAAGAGAGCACTAGTCCAGGCGGCCAGAAAAAGAAGGGCTGGTCAAGAAGCACTCAACGAGAATGCAGGGAAGCTACAGGCAGCCTCTTGACTTGGCTTCTGCCCCTGCCGTGTCTCTGAATTTGCTGTGTGCCCTGGTAGAAGTTGCTGCCCACTCTGAGCTTCTGCCCCATCCTTCAGACTACACACTGGGTAGTGGGGCATGAATAGAGAAAGATGAAGCCCTTCTGGTCCGAACTTTGAACGCCTGGTATTCATTCCCTCTACTTCTAAATTCTGACAGGACATCCTAAAGGAGGCATGAGACCTCAGGGATGGAAGAGCTCAGGATTCAGCATGCAAAGGTGCAAGACTGTTCATTATTCTAGATTAAAAACTAAGACGGAGAAACACATCAGCTAGACTCTTTCAACACATCAAGATTACAAAAACAGTGCCCAGAGTGTGGGGTTCTAAGTGTGGGAGCCTGTCAGTCATCTCACAGAGGACCCGGTGGCACCTGTGCCCCTCTTAAGGTAAGGGGAATGGGCACAAACCACTTCCACTCACCAACACTTGGATTCCTGATAAAAAGTCATGATGGATGATAAGTTCTTATTAAAGAGTCACAGCACTGTTCCCCATGCAATAGAAAAGCTGGGTTCAGGAGGGTTGGATTGGGGCAGATACAGTGAAGTTACATCGCGTCTCATTATTCCCCCCAAAGTCTTTAATGGCCATGGAGATCAAGTTCAAACCCAGAGCAGGATTCCCAGGCCCCCAACCTCACCTCTCTTTCCAAGACAGCAGTGTCTACCTCCCCCCACTGCTAGCCCACCTCCTCTACAGCAAAACATGGTGACACCACATGGCATTGCATATCACAGGAATTCTACCTTCCCTACCCTTCCCAGGAGCCTGTCCCTGTCCACCAGGACCCTCTGAGAGCTACTGCACAGGTCTAAGATTCAGTGTCCCCCCCAGGCGTCCTACACAGAGGGCCTGGCCAGTTCATGCTCACTGAGCGCTCACATGGGAACAAACCACTCAGGCCAGAAGAAAGGTTTAAGCGCAGGTGGGCAATCATTCTTGAGACGTTTCTAGATGACTACTCCCTTCCCCGATGTCTGAGACAAAACATCCCACTAGAACCACTCATGGGCAGACCAACTGTACCAGCTAAAGGATGCCAGTGACTAGCTGCTGAAGTCAGTGATGCTGGGACCTCTAGTGGACTCAGGGGTGGGTACTGAGGAAGGCCCTCGGCATCCTCCTTAGGGCTTCTACCTGGAGATGCTGACCGCACAGCACAAATGAGGCCATTTCCCCAGTTTCCCTGGCAATTCAGTGATTCTGCCCATCATGATCCTGTCCTGACTCATCTCAAAAGGCAGGAAGCCATTCAGACTCAGAGGCCAGGGCACTGAAGCCTTGGCGTGGAGATCTACCCCATTTCCAGTTGACCTTTAAACAAAACAAACAAATGTTTCAGGGATGGACTTGTAGCTCAGGCGGTAGCATTGCATAAAACTTGGGTTTGATCCCCAGCACCAAATAAGCCATACCGGGTGAAATGCCTCTAGCCCTCGCACTGGCAGGAGATCTGGAGATCAAAGAGGTCAAGGCGATCACTGTCCTCAGCTGCCTAATGAGTTCGAAACCACCCTGTGGTATATGTGAAGATCAGTGTTAGCCAGTGACGAAAACCTTGGATTTCTCTTCTCTCAGCCTGAGGCTCAGAGGCAAAGACAGTTCCGTCCAGGGGGACCTCCTTGAAGCAAGAGGAAATGGGAGGCAAATAAGAGGGATGAAGAGGGAAGTACCCACAGATCCAACCTAGCCCTCCTCTAGGCAGGGAGGCCTCCAGCCAGGCCTTACATACCTTAGCTGGCATGGAAATGCATGAGATGCCAAACAGCCTAAGAGGAGAAACCTTGCCCTGACTTCCTTCCTGTCACCTCTTTCAGACCTTGCAGCCTCCTCAATTACAGGAGCGGAGCAGGGCCCTAGTGCTAAAGCCCTGGCATTTAGGCTCCGTGGAGACCAACCACGCAGAAGAACCTCACCAGTTAATAAGGAGGGAACCAATCAGCTGTTTCTCCTTCCTAACAGGATGCACTCAACTCGCCTAAGTGGACAAATCAAATACTTATGGTAAAAACTCTGGCAGAGAAGAGGGGGAGCGAGCAGAAAAGAGGAGGGAGAGAAGTGGGGACAAAGGGGGAGGGAAGGGGAGGATAAGGAAGAGAGGGAGTGGGAGGGAGGTGGAGGAAGGGGCAGCTAAGCCAAACCAGGCAATGCAGGTTTGGTTTAGCATCAAGAGTACCATTCTCTTCCCCTGGTCTTGCTGGTGGAACATGACCTATACTTAATTATTTTAATAGAACACAGAGCCAGGGCAGTGGTGGTGCACACATTCAATCCCAGCACTTGGGAGGCAGAGGCAGGCGGACATCTATAAATTCGTGGACAGCCTGATCTACAGAATGAGTTCTAGGATAGCCAGAGCTATACAAAGAAACCCTGTTTTCAAAAACTAACCAGACAAACAAAAAACCAACACAGACAGAGTTAACTTGTTCACAGATCTACAGTTGCTTTAATCTTAAAATTCAAAAAAACCAAAATAACTTAAAATGCTACAACTCAGGACTCTGAGTCAAGGAGGGGCTAGAGATAGGTGGATAAGATAGATAGGCAGGAGGTCAGCTCCTGAGGGAGCACCAGCCCCACCACCCACCCGGCACAGCAGCCCACACTGACAAAGTTATTCGGGCGCAGGAATGAGCATGGGCGGGACGCGTGGCTCACTAGTGCAGCGCTTGCCTAGCATGTACTAGCACGCCTTATGTTCAAGCTCTAGTAGCAAGGATTTGGGGGGAGGAGGACCTCAGCCACCAAGTCTGATGACCTGAGTTTGATATTTGAAGCCCACAGGCGGAAAGAACCAACACTTGCAAGTCGTCCTCTGATCACCACGTGCATACTATGACGCCCATGTTTTAGCACAAAAAAAAAAAAAAAAAATCTAAGAAAACCTAAAAAAAAAAAAAAAAAAAAAAAGGACAGGCAGGAAAAAAAAAAAATCAAGGTTCATTGGTGGTAATGTCCCAAACTTCAGCTGCACCAAAAGACCAAACCTTAAATTCCAGAACCTCAGAGGTAAGCTGGAAGAAGGTGATTAGGATAGGAAGGCATCTGAAAACCAGGGCGCTGAGGCTGGAAGGCTGGAGACCCACAACAATCAAAGGACGCTAAGCAGCCATCTGCGAAGAGCTCCGCACACAAACTGCCGAACACCTAGAACACCTATCAGATGGACGAGCGAGGTATCCTGCAGCTCTGCGAAGCAAGTGCCAAGGGCCTTTTCACTTCTAAAACCACTGCTTTGCTTCTTTCCTCTGAAGGAGGGGCTACCTGCGTAGACTACAGGCCCAGTCACTCGTTCAGTAGTCTTTAATGAGTGGCTACAATATGCCAGGCAACGTGTGAGGTGGTAAGGTATGGCATGGCAGAAAACCTTAGGGGTGAGGTGATGACCAGGTACTAAGCCAGTGATTGCATACACCTGTATTTACAAGGGAAGCTCAAAGGAAAAGAGAGGAAAGTAAAGTGGGAAGGGACGGTACTGAAAGAAAGGCTAAAGAAATCTATCCAAGGTGTGTTTTCTGTACAGACTCGAACCCCACATAGTATGTGATCAGGGCCCTTAACAGCAGAAGGAGCAGCCACGGCCAGGACTCGCAGTGGGAAGCGTGCTTGTGAAGGGAAGGCCTGATGAGATAGCTCAGTGGGTAAAAGGTACTTAACTTGATGAACTGAGTTCATTCCGGGGATCCCCACATGGTAAAGGAGGAAACTGACCCAGACAAGCTGTCCTTTGACCTCCACGGTTGCTCCAAGGCACATGAGCAAAGGGACTTTGCTGTGAGCCGTGAATGGTCATGTTTTCTGGTATTAATGGGCCTATGCTACACAATGGGAGACAGCCTATGGAATGTCGCTTTGATTATTACCATAGGGACAATGTGACGTAGTCTGGTTTGGCTCCAGGCTTTTCCACTTAAGAACTAAGACTTTTTTTGTTTGCTGTTTTTGAGACAGGGTCATAAACCTGAGACCAGGTGGTCATAAACTCTATGGCAATTGAAGATGATCTCCAACTTCCGATCCTCCTGCCTCCACCATCCAAGTTCTAGGAACTCAGGTGTATACCCGTTTTAAGTTGTGCTGGAGACTGACTCCAAGGTTTCATCCAGGCTAGGCAAACTCTACAAACTACATCCCCAGGCCAGAACTATGGCTTGGGGCAGGACTTCATGAACTCAGTGTGTTCACTACGACAATGGGAAGAAGAATCCATACCTCACAGGAATCCACAGAACTAGGCCAGACGCTAGGTGGGAAGGCACCCGGGAAGCCATGCTGTGCTTGGCATTACTACAATCCATTTCACAAGAATTTCCTTACCAAGCAAAATGCTGCACCCTAGAAGAGAGGAGGCGCTCTACACCCGAGTCTCCTACTCCTCCTTGTGATTAGCCCCCAGCAAATGTTTTCTGATCAGAAAGACATTAAAAATTACCTGGGAAAGCATCCTGTGGTTTTACCTTCCCACTATATGGCAGCTAGAATGCTCTGGAACAGCCTTCACTGTATCTTCACATCACTCAGTTGGGAGAAGAACCAACTGAGTTGCACCATGGTAGTGTGTTGGGGGATAAACACAGGGACAGAGACAAGGAACACTCTGAGGAAGCTCCTTGCTATGCGCCATGGCAGCCTTGCTCAAACTTCGTGAGAGTCATGGAAGGATCAGCCAAGGTGTTCCCATCCGGACATAAGAAGCTATATGATGAGCCAGGTGGTGTTGCACACCTTTAATCCCAGCATTCAGGAGGAAGAGGCAGGCAGATTTCTGTGAGTTCCTGAGCCTGGTCTACAAGAGCTAGTTCCAGGACAGGCACCAAAGCTACACAGAGAAAACCTGTCTCAAAAAAACAAAACCCAAAACCAAAAAGAAGCTATATGAACTAAAATAGAATATCTGGCCCCCAAACCACTCTTTGTAGTTGCCCGTTTTCCAGGTGTTCATCATCGTCACCATCATCTAGTAATACATTAATCCTCCTGGTTTCAGAATCAGATAATATAAAATAATCCAGTGACCCCTCCCATCACCACCCTCTGTGAGCCCAGTAACTACTCCACCTATCTATATCCAGGGTGTGTCTAGATTTAATGGGTAAATTTTGGAATCATTTTTCTCTCCTTTACCCCCAAACTAGCCTATAACACTGACTTTTGTCTTGCTTTTTCTCACAGAGCTCACCATCTGCCTTGACTGGGCACGGTAACACATTCCTGTCACCTGAGCATTTGGGAGCCTGAGGTGGAGAATCAAGAGGCCAGGGTGAGCTCGACTGTGTTTCAGTAACAAAACCCCACCCAGCAGCCTCCCTGGCAGCGCCGTAGCTTGAACCAGAGGCCTCATGCATGCCAAGCAAATGCTCTACCACTGAGCTACCGTCCTAACCACCAACAAACCTTTTTCTTTGTAGCCAGATGGCTCCCTGTCCTGTGGATGGCCACTGTTCTTCCCCAGGCCCTCCTTTGTGGATATTTGAGTGGCTTCCAATCATAGCTGTAATAAATAATCATGGACGCCGGGCGGCGGTGGCGCACGCCTTTAATCCCAGCACTCGGGAGGCAGAGGCAGGCGGATATCTGTGAGTTCGAGACCAGCCTGGTCTACAAGAGCTAGTTCCAGGACAGGCTCCAAAGCCACAGAGAAACCCTGTCTTGAAAAACCAAAAAATAAAAAAATAAAAATAAATAATCATGGAATACAAATAAGCTGGTACCTGTCATTTTGCATCCACCTGTCTTAGTGATAAGTGCCTAAATCAGAGCCCACCCTGATTACAGGGTCACAGTCCAAAGTCCTACAGATCTAAGGGCCTCATCACCGCACACCTGTCTGGATAGGTTACTTAACCTCAGTCCATCCCACAAATGCCAAAACTCACTCAGTGGAGACTACAACGTGAGTATGGGGCTACAGTGACAATGGTGTCCTTGTCCCCTGACCCAAGGGTGTCTAGTCTGGGAGAGGTATGCAATGAGGCCATTGAAACATAAAAGTGAGGCCCAGTCTGCCAACCTGACCGCTCTGGGCCAGTCTCCCTATCTCAAAAACAAGTGGCCCAACCTACACCTTGGGGTGTGCTAACAGATCCAGAAGGTAATGTTTACTGAGTACCTAGCAACGAGCACCACCCAAAACTCACCCTAGATGCTCAGTAAGGGTCAAGTAAGCCTCTGCTTATCCCAGGAGAGGGCTTAGCACAACAGGGTAGGGAGGTGCTCTGTGCACACAGCTGCCGTGCCCATTCACAAGGGTGTTAGGCTGCTCTTGCTGAAGAGGATGCCAGTCCCTGCTCCTGTTGGCAGAGGCAGGCCCTGGGCCCCTAATTACATTTTAACCTACTTTTATTGGAAAGCGATGTATCTCTTCCTACTTTCCAGGCTGTAGGAACAATCTCTGGGTATTGTATCTCAGTTGTGGGCATAAACTAACTGTATAAAGTATGTCAGGGCCACAAAGGGAAAGAACCTTCCCTAAAACCCTGGGCACAGCCGGAGGCATGCCTGCAGTCTCAGCACTCGGGAGGCTGGGAGGAGGACTGGGAGCTCCAGAACCCAAGCTCTCAGTGAGACAAGAGGGGAGGAAAGTGGGGGTTGGGGGAGGGTAAATAGGTCAGAGGACTTGCAGGTTATCACCTGAATGACTGGAAGGTGCAGGTTAAAGTTAAAGTTCTAGGTTGCTTGCACAGCTCCGACGTTGGCCAGGCTGTGCACCCAGGACAGCTCCTCGGTAGCCTTGACCTTGATCAAGTAATTTTTGCAAGCTTTTTAACCACATCCCCTCACTTGTTACATGGGAACAACCTTAACTACTTTGTAGCACTTCTGAAGTTTAAATAATGCACCTGGCACACAGGCATAGAACAGCAACAAGCAAAGAAAACACGATTTAAAAGACATTGCTTTCCCTCACTGTGGTACCAAGTGGCTTCCTCTTAAAAGCTCAAAACAGGACAGCAGCACAATATTACGAAAACACCACTAACACCAAGAAGCCCCGCTAGAGCCAGAAGCCCCTTTCAAGCTCTCTGAAAGTCCAGTGGTCCAGGGGGATTCATCTTGTCCCTTGGGCTAAGCTGGTCAAGTTCTTTCCCCCACCAACACCCGTGCAAGGGGCATTAGGAACCTGCATCAACGTGTGTACTAATGGCAGTGGAAAGTACTACCCAGTTGACTCCAAAGCACCTGGGCCTCCACCCATGGGTGTAAAGGCAGGACAGGTGTAGACAGAATCCAGACAGCAGGGATGGGTGTCCTCAAGATCCACTGTAACCCAGGGTAGATGCGAGTCTGGTGGCGCACATCTTTAATCCCAGCACTCAGTAGGCAGAGGCAGGCAACTATCTCTGAGTTCAAGATCAGGCTAGTCTACGGGACAGCCAAGGCTACACAGAGAAACCTGGTCTTAAAAGAAAGGAAGGAAGAAAGGAAAGAAGGAAAGAAGGCAGGCAGGCAGGCATGCAGGCATGCAGGCAGGCAGGCAGGCAGGCAGACCAGGGTAGACTAGTGGTTACCAAAATGGGTGAAAATTCCATCCAGACAGAGAAAGACTAATTTAAAAGTAGTTAGTCTTGCCTGGAAGGATGACTGCTAGATACAGATGTGGTCACAGTCCACTTCCCCCAACACACAGCCGACAAGGTTAATTAACAAAGGTATTTCAGGGCTGGAGAGATGGCTCAGTGGTTAGGAGCATTGCCTGCTATTCCAAAGGTCCTGAGTTCAATTCCCAGCAACCACGTGGTGGCTCACAACCATCTGTAATGAGGTCGGGTGCCCTCTTCTGGCCTGAAGGCATATATTGTATACTAAATAAATAAATATTTTTTTTTTTAAAAAAGTCTTCTAGTTACCTTCTCATGCCCCCACCTTTAAAAAAAAAAAAAGGTATTTCAAAGTTCAGATCATTCAAGGTATAAGCCCTAAAAGGATAACAAGACATTCTGGGTTGGCAAGGTCCTGCCTAGGGCTGGTGTGAACAGAATACTGGCCAGCTTGCCTGGCGGTGGCGGCCACTTGGGAGGCAGAGGCAGGCGGACCTCTGTGAGTTTGAGGCCAGCCTGGTCTACAACAGCTAGTTCTAGGACAGGCTCCAATGCTACAGAGAAACCTTGTCTCAAAAAGCCAAAAAACAAAACAACAACAACAAAAATACTGTCCAGCTGGGATGTCAATGTCATTTCCCACTTTTCTATCAGTTCACGCAGATCACCTCGATTGTGTGCATCTGTCCTACCCCCGCTCTCCTCCTTCTGCCTCCTTGAACTCCTGCCTCAGCCTCCCAAGTGCTGGAACTACAGGCGCACCTGGTCTTGCATAGTACTATGAATTGATGCCAGGGTTCTGTGCATGAGAGGCAAGAACTGCCATTGAGCTACATCTGGGCTCCTTTTACCTTCTAATTAACCTACGAATCACTGATGGAACTCACTCTGTGATCCATTCAGGTCTTACTCTTGCCATCCTCTTGCCCCAGCCCCCCCATGCTCTGTATTACAGGTCCTGACATCTTATTCTCCTGGGGTCACAGGTGTCCTTTGGGAGATGAGAGTTAAGACATTTCTGACCAGCTGGGTTTTAAGCTACAAATCCAGCAGAGGTTATTATACTGTCCCCAGACCTGCACTACTGTTTGCCATATGGGAAATGCCAGGCAAGCTGCATAAAACTGGTTAATGACATCACATACCAGCCAGGAGCTGCTCGCCACTGGGACATCCATACCCACAACCTCATGGTGCTAATGCAGTTAGGAAATACAGGTTTGTGAGCTGGTGCAGAGTCCCGCCTCCCGCCCCGTCCAAGATCTAACCTGATCAGGGTCTAAGGGTTACTGGTCAAGCTCTGGGACACATGGGAACTTGTCCTGTGCCACTCCTAAAAGTGGCCACTGGAGTAGAAAGTTACTGGATACTCCCAGGAAAAAAACATATACCCTGAACCCAGTATCCTTGTGGCTTAAGAGGACAGCCTGGAGCTGGAGAGATAGCTTAGAGGTTAAGAACACTGGCTTTTCTTCCAGAAGTTCTGAGTTCAATTCCCAGCAACCACATAGTAGCTCACAACCATCTATAATGAGATCTGGTGCCCTCTTCTGGCGTGCAGGCATATGTGCAGGCAGAACACTGAATATATGATCAATAAATCTTTTTTTTAAAAAAAAAAAAAACTTAAAACAACAACAACAACAACAAAAAACCATGGGCTGGAGAGATGGCTCAGCGGTTAAGAGCATTGCCTGTTCTTCCAAAGGTCCTGAGTTCAATTCCCAGCAACCACATGGTGGCTCACAACCATCTGTAATGGGGTCTGGTGCCCTCTTCTGGACTACAGGCATACATACAGACAGAATATTGTATACATAATAAAATAAATAAATACTAAAAAAAAAAAAAAAACAAAAACAAAAACAAAAAAAAACAGCCTGCATTCCAATCGGACTCCTGCCACCCCATCCCAAACAGCAACCCAGAGTGTTGCTCTAGAAACCTCCCCAGACTCATGGATGCACCCCGAAGAACAGATACACCAGCATTCACAAGACATGTCTGCAACAGAGCCACAAACTAGACGGTGTTCAGAGTGAAGCTGTTTGCCATGGCTGCAGGCCAGCCGCTGCAGAAGCTTCTCCAGCCTCCCAGAGCCAGCTGGGAAAGCCGGTACACTGACAGCCCCTTATCCTAGGCAATGCCCAATCCTCATGGCAAGGGAAGACCTCCAGTAGAGAAATGCCAGTTCCTGGTCCTGCATGTGGATGGGGCCCCTTCCCACAGGCAGTTGGGCAGGCGGCTGAGAAGCACCTCTGCACCAGCGAACCTCCTTGGTCCAGCTGTGGAGGAAATCACCCTGGACCCCGCACACCCTCAGTATGCTCCCTTGGCAAATGCACAACAAAGAACTGACCACACACTCCCATTAGGTACCACGGAAGTCCACTGGGGAGACATCCTGGATGCCACCTCGGCAGCGGCAGAGGGATCCCTCTCTCCAGTGGGTCCAGCAGGATCTCCTGGGAAAGGGGCCTCTGGGGAGCTGCATGAAAGATAAAGGATGAGAAGCCCACAACTCTGGAGAAGCAGAAGGGTTGGCACCCTGGGACAGCTGCTGTAGAAAGGCCAGCCAGGCAGTCTCATCCCCTAGAGTCCCAGACCGAGCAGAGCAGCCTGAAGCTCTGTGTCCGTATAGTCCCACCTCAACACAAGCCAGAGGCTCTTCCTTTTTCTCAGGTCTCCCATCTGCTTTTGGGCTAAGTGTGAGGTCCCTTCTGAGTAGTAGGGCTTCCACCTACCACACAGCAGACAATCAGCACAGCTCTCTTCGGTGTGGCTGGCTCCCTGAACAGTGCCTTCGCCCCTCGGGGAGAATCTAACCCTCGGGCTCTACCTTATCCACCTGGTGCAAACCATCATCATTCTTCTGGACGCAGACCCTAGAAAAAGGGTGTCATTGCCACTTTATGGCACTGGTAACTGAGGTGCAGAAGGGACCTGCCGACATCCTGAAGACACTGCCTCCTCCTTCATCTGATTGCTTGCACCCAGTGGCCCTGCTTTCCTACCGAAGACCTAATGACCCATTCATTCCTCTGGAACTAAGGAACGACCCCCAGTGCTGTGTGCACATTCATGTGGCTCAACATCTGATGTCTGAGGTCTTTCTTCCTCAATTGCACTCCATCTAGTTTTCTGAACAGGGTCTCTCGCTGAATCTGGAGCTCTCTCTCAGTGACTGGGCTAGGCCGGCCAGCCAATGAGCTCAGGGATTCTCCTGTTTCCACCAACCCCCAGCACTAGTATCATAGATAGGTACTACTATGCCCAGCTTTTTTATGGGTGCTGAGGATCTGACCCTTCTGCTTGCATGGCAGGCATTTCACCAACTGAGCCCAGGCCCCAGGTCCACCCTGGGTCATACTCTAGTAGCATCAGCCTTGTGGGACACAAGTACATAAATCCCATAAGAATGGTAGGCAGAATGTGAGCATGTTTAAATGTGGCATGAATGCACGGTGGGGGAGGGAGAGAGACACAGGCCAAGGAATAGGCCCTTGTATCTCAGCACATTAAAGCCTGGACCATTCTTTAGTTCTATTTTCCTCTTTGACTTCCATTAAACATGCATCTGCCCATCTGCTGGAAAGTTCTGCACCCTGCTTCAATGTGGCCACACCCAACTGTGCCTTCAAGTACCCCTTATCCCCTCGAGCTTTCTAAAAATACATGGACTTGAGTACCACCCAGAGACAGATTCAGCAGTTGGGGTAGAGCCTGGGAAGTTCCTCAGATACTCCCCTGGTAGTTCTGATACCCAGATGAGGCTACAATCTGAGTCACTAACCATATTCTTTCCTCCTGTCTGTCACTCAAGCTCCACCACAAGACACAGGCATCAGCACCCTCTGCAATCGAGTCCTCCCACACCTCTGCCCCACCCAAGACACCCAGGACATAGGGACAGAATGCAATTCAATAAGCTTGCTGTGCAAATGGCTTAGGAGAAGCCAGCCTTATTCTGGATGCCAGTGCTTTGGACATGGCTGACGGACAGGGAACATGACTGTGGGGGTCTTCTTTTCTTCAGAGCCACACCATGTTGGCCTTCTGCAAGGTCAAGGTGAGCTGGTTACAGAGTGTCCCTCCCCCAGATGTCTGATCCCTCTAAATTTATTAGAACAGACTCTTGCCTCTACCCTGCCAGTCCTCTTCCCCTTCACAATCCTGACTTTTGCAGAGAGGCAGCTGAATGGAGAAATCCGGGCCTGGACCCTGTGGCTGGCTGTAGAGTCAGAACGCGCGCGCACACACACACAAACACACACACACACACACACCAGCCATCTGAGCCTCATTCTTCCCTTCCATTGCCGACCTACCAGCCTGATGCAGATCCATCCTTTGTGATATTCTCAGACAAAGAAAAACAAGAGGAAATCACCCAGGTACCCACGGGCCCCAAGTTTTCGGTCCATGGGAATGAGATCTTCTCACCATGCCCACTCCTGGCTTCCCAGGCTATGTGCGGGGAAAACCCAGGGTACATCTCTTTATCTTCAGGGGTAGCAGAGTGCATCTGCACACAGACCTGATCGATGAAGCTGCCACACAGCAGTGGCCATTGGTGAGCTTGGTTGGTACCTTAGGCAGGCTGGCTTACTAGTGGAACTGTGACTGTCCCCCCCCATGCCCCCCCATGCCAGGGCTAGGAAAAGCATCACATAAACAGTGTTTGGCATGGTATGGGCACTTCTTTTATAGCCTGGACTTTTATAACCAAGTTAAAAATAAAGGAAGCAAGCCAGATGTGGTGGCACAAACCTTTAATCACAGCACTGAGATGGCAAAGGAAGGCAAATCTCTGAGAGTTCCAGGCCAGCCAGGACTACATAGTGAGACCCTGTCTTAAGAAAAAGAGAGAGAGAGAGAGAGAGAGAGAGAGAGAGGAGAGAGAGAGAGGGAGGGAGGGAGGGAGGGAGGGAGGGAGCATGCTGGAGAGATGGCTCAGTGGTTAAGAGGTTCCAGAAGACCGGGGTTCAATTCCCAGCACTGACGTGGCAGCTCACAGCTGTCTGTAACTCCAGTTCCAGGCAACCTGACACCATTACATCAATGCACATAAAATAACTTTAAAAAAGAAAAAAAAAAAGGGAAGGAAGGAAGAATATTTTGATGCTGATTCTTAACTGTCCAAGATAATCCACTTGGTTCAGGGAAGAAATATTACTACTTTGAATGTTTTTTAAGTATCTCCTTCATTTCTGTTCTCTGAGGTATTTAGTGCATGCTTCTAAGTAAACAGTCCATAATTAAAATACAGAAAAGTAGTTGGGTGCAGTGGCACACACCTAGGCTGAGGCAGGAGCATGATGAGTCTCTGAATTCAAGGCCTGCCATGGCAATGTAGCAAGGTCACCATGTCTCTGAAAAGGGGGAGGAGCGGGGTGCATGGTGGCATACATCTGTAACCCTAGCATTTCCAAAGCTGAGGCAGAAGAACCACAAACTGAGGGCTATCTTGGGCTACCACAGTGACAGCCTATCTCAAAAAATTAAAAATAAAAACAATGACTAGGTATGGTATCTATAATCTCATTACTTGGGAAGCTGAGGCAGGACAACTACCTCAAGTTCAAGGTTGGCTTGGGTTATATAGGAACCTGGAAGTTTCAGTACAAAGTCAGATAACCAAACAGCATCAGATGGTGAGAAACAAAAAAAACAAAACAGGAAGATAGGGATTCTAACATTTGGATTCTATCTTTTTAACTCCTAAAAGAAATCGAAGAACAAAAAAAAAAAAAAAAAAAAAAAAAAAAAAAAAAAACAACAACAACAAAAAAAAAAACTGGAAGCCCCACGCTGGGCTGAGAGATTGCACATCACCCGCCCTGAGACACCTCCATCAGAAACTCCCACAATCATCCGGGCTGCTAGCTCCAGTCTGCCAGACAGCTGGTGTTAAGAAGAAACCAGTCCATGTAAGTAGCATAGGGCCTTCACTCCAACACAAGGAGAATGCTTGCTTGCCAAGTGTGGGTACACTGCTGAGTTCTGGGAATACCCCAGGGTGAAGGAAACCCAGGTCCCTTAAAGCACACAGCACACTGGCTTTTCCCCAAGGGAAAGAGATGCTAATTAACGGGGCTAGGAATGTGCAATTACAAGGGAACATTCTTTGAAAGTTTTACAACAAAAGCATCCAACCTAGACCCTCCCCGGAAGGAAAGGGAGGAGAGAATCAGCAACTCTGTAGGGAGTGGTTTGGATTCGGACGGATGGGGAAAGGTGCTATTGAGGCCCAAGTGAGAGCAAAGAGCAGCTAGAAGACCAGCAGGGCTGAGCCACGTGGACCTTGCTGATCTTACTGAAGACTTTTTACAGTTTATCCGAATGGTGAATTTTACACGCCGGATGGCAAAAACTAAAACAAAACCCCCCTAAAACAAACAAACAAAAACAAGTAAAAAAAATAAAAAAAAAAACACCACACGGCGTCACCTGTGCTTTGATGAGATCGTTTTGGCTAAAATTGGAAGCCTAGCTTCAAAGAGACCAGAATTGTGTCGTGGGGAGGCCAAGGATAGAATAAGAAGACAGTTGCAAATAGGACATGTGGTGGGTGGAAAGAAGGGGTGGGCAATCGGGGTACAGAGGTTCCCTTTGGACTTGAGTGCAGGGTGCTGCTGGGACACCCAGGTGGCCTGTGGCTGTATCTGCAGGTATCAATCTGTGAGAAGATGTCTTAGGGAAGGAGCACAGACTAAAGGGGGCCCAGGTCCCACATTCAACTGAGTTAAACATGTTAGGAACTTGAGAAGTGGCCAAAAAACCATAGAGGGCATGTCCAGAAAGACATAATGATAAATCTCACAAAAGCCTAGGACTCCAAACACTGCAAGAGTCATGGGAGAAACAGAATGAGTGTTGACAGATTCCTCGGAGCTCTATCCCGGAAGCAGCTACTTAGAGAGGAGACAGGGATGGTAAATGCAGTTATAGTCATCTAGGAGACAGGGGACAGCAGCTGCGGAGGGGCGCAGCTCGGTAAGGGGTCTGCCTTTTTGTTTTGTTTGAGTCAAGTTCGACTGTGTAACCCAGGCTGACTGTGATCCTCCCGTCTCAGCCTCCAGATTGCTAGCGCTGTCCAGGCTCAGCTCTAAGACCAACCACAGAAACATCCTCAGCTAGAAAAGAATCTAGAGAGAGAGAGAAACCGAGAAAGATTGCGAGATGGCTCAGCGGCAAAATAAAGGTGACTGCTACCAACCCTGACGGGACAAGTTTACTTCCCAGGACCCACATGGCCGGAGGATAGAAGCAACTCCCCCAATTGTCCTTTGATCTCCCAAAGCATCACACACACACACACACACACACACACAGAGGGGGGGGGAGGGTTGAAGATACACATCACCCTCTACAGACACGATGGTGGGAAGGCAGTGAAGGGCTGAGGGCTGGGCTGCGGCTCTGCAATGCTGCAGCTGCTTCTGAACCTACAGTGGGTCCTAAGGTCTTCAGTGGCGCAGAACTGCTCCCTCTGGCAAGCTGGCACCTCCAAATTCTAACCGCTTTTTTTACACAAACATATACTACTTACTTTAATATAAGTCACTCCTCTCTCTCTCTCTCTCTCTCTCTCTCTCTCTCTCTCTCTCTCTTTCTCTCTCTCTCTCTCTCTCTCTCTCTCTCTCTCTCTCTCTGTGTGTGTGTGTGCAATGTGTCCAAGTGTGTGTACTCAGGGGACAATGACAGGTGACAGGTGCTGGTCCTTGAATTCCACCTGGTTTGAGCCAGGGTCTCTTGTTTTTCTGTTGCATAGAGCAAGCTTCCAGACAGTCTTGTCTGTTTCCAGCTCTCTAGAGCCCTGGATTACGGATACTCATGCCACACCTCCACACCCCCAGCTTTTGTGGGTCACAAGGACTTGAACTTAGGTCAAGGCAATGTGGCAATTGCGTTAGCACAGAGCCATCTTCCTACCCTCATTTTTCTTTTTTTCTTTTATTTATTTTTTTTTTGAAAAGTGACTGCCAGCTACCACATTCTAGCAAAGCAGCAGCAGTGTTTATGGTGTTTGAGACTGTTAGGTACTATGACAGCCTCAGTTTCGAGACTGCTAGACACTGAGGGGAGGGAAGGGACTTGCCCAAGCACTGGAAGTGACAGAGACAGGCACACACCAGGTACTCTTCTCTGAAACTTTCTGACCCAGTGGAAGCAAGTATGGGTGTCCTTCATAGCGTACAGCATAAAGAAGGTCTAACAACGCAGTAGCAAAGAGCACCGGCATAGCAAAGAACTCTGGCAGGCACCCATCTAGGGTAGGCACTTAGGCTAATGACTACTTTTACCATGAGGTTGTCTGTGGGGGTAGACAAGAGTAACCTGAGCAGTTGGGGACTAGTGGATCCGGCAGTGGGCTGCTATGACATTGAGAAAAAGCATAGTTGCCTCATTGCAGAGAAAATACATGGCTCTGACAGGCAGCTCTAGTGTCAAACCAAACCATAAAACAGTTAAAGGAATTTTAATATACAACTTTTAATTTTAAGCTAGCATATTTTCTTTCCAACGAATCAAAAGTGTTCGTGTTTTAAAAATATGTATATATGTATATACATACATATGTGCTGGGCAACAGTATGGATCATGTTACTCGTGGGTTCAAAAAGTCTGAATATCACTGAGCTAATTCAGCCTCCCCATGTTATTTATTTGGACAGGGTTTTATATATTATGTAGCACAGGCTAACCTTGAACTCGGTATGTAGTTAAGGATGGCCTTCAATTTCTGATTTTCCTACCTCCACCCCTGAAGTGCAGGAATGACATCTGGTTTATCCGGAAAATGGAACCTAGAGATCTGTCTATTCTAGCCAAGCACTCTAGCGAGTTACACACCCCCAGCCCTAAACAACACCCCTTCATTTTAGAAGGTGAGAAGACAAAAGTCAAACAACTTGTCCAACTCAAGTTAATGACAAAGCTGAGCAGAGCATTCGAGTCTAAGGGTTTTCAATAATCTCCTCACTAAACCAGACTCTCAAAATGCAAATCCCTCTGGGAGAGGGGCAGGGACTATAATCCACACCAGAGTAAGTAATCACTAGAGTGGAGTTATCTTTTAAACCCGCTGCCTGGAGCCAGTTTGGTTAAAAAAAAAAATGGTAGTGTGTGTGTGGGGGAGAGGGAGCATGGAGCTAAAACATAATCAGTTTGAATCCCCCCAGCACTTTCCCCTCCCCCACCGTGCTGTGGGGTATGACAGAGGACAGGACAGAATGAAGACACTACTATCATCCGGGCAATTGCCTCCATACAAGAAGGCTGTTTCTATGTCTGGGAAGGTAGATGAAGGCCACACTGCTTTGCTCATGTAGCTTCAACCAATTTTATTACATGAGATGTTCTGAATAATTACCTCTGCTCCAGTCAGAAGCCCTTTCTCTCACCCAAACACACTGGCTGTTCAGTACTTGTTGTATAACTACACTCCACTGTAATATAAGACTCATGTCAAGTTCGTGGCTCTCTGCCTGTCTATAGGAAGCAAGTGCTGGGCAGTGGTGGAGAGCAGGTCCTAGGAGATAAACAGTCCCGAAGTGAATGTCTCCAAGTCAGAATTCAGGCCGGAATGCTGGACCAAGTTCATTCCACCAGACCCCAATCACAGACACACAGCAAAGAGCTCTGGGCTCCGAAGGAAGAGGGGTGCGCAGTTGATGTAAACACCTCCCAGCTCTGCAGTGTGGCGAGTCAGCACTGAGTCAGGGGCCTTTCCCATACTCTAAGTAGGAAGAAGGGTGGCTATCTGTACAAGTCCCAAGTAAGTCACCTTGAGAGGCTGTCCCTAGTCAAGGGAGGGGACAGGGTCTGAAAGGACTGTGGGGGAACTTCAGTCCACTTTCCAGGTAGTAAACTTCACCAAGAAAGAAAATTGAGAATACAACACAGGTGCTTTTATGACAAAAGGATACAGATATCCCTGTAATTCTTTTATTGATCAAGTTCAAAACATAATGGGTACATTTTTTTTCTCCTGGTAATACAGGTCTGTTAAAGTGACAAGAGTAATCTGTAGGGACGAGGACTCAAAGGCTAGTGTCCCAAATAAAACCCCTCAGTGTTTATACATACAAATTGTCTGCAACTCATGTGGCAGAAAGACACAAGCCACTTAGCTGCAGTAAACTTATACCCAGGGGGAGGAGCCCAGGAATCTGCATTTTATCAGCTTCCCTGGTGATCTGGTAATATAGGTCACATTTGGGCAGAACCACACAAACCTCTGTTCTCTACTGTCCACACAGATGGCCTCGGAGGTTGACTTCGAGCCCTAGGTGATCCATCCTCACAGCAGGGAGCTTGTCTCTTCTGCTTTGCCCATCCCCAAGGAACTGCAGGCAGGGTTAGGTGCCAAGTTCTAGGCAGTATTATCAGCAACTACACCCCAACACTAAGGACCTGCCTATTCTGCCCAGTTTTGTTCTTTCTGTAGAAAAGACCAATAAAAACAGGAAATGTCTTATACCTAAGACCCCAAATAACCACTGGCTAAGAACGGCTCCTGCTTGTTTTCTCATTACCCCATAAGTTCAACCTGACATCTAAGAGGCCAGCTTCATGTGGCTCTAAAACAATGTATGTTCATTAATATGCGAAACCAAGGTAAGGCTTCCCCTTAAAATGCCTACTCACCCACCCTGCCTGCGTCTGTCCCACCTAAAGCTAACAGGAAGCCATGCTTTGTTTCAGTGTCCAACAAACCCCAAGCCACCCTCTTGCTAATAAGGTGGCATAACTCCAAGCCCTTCCCTATGGTGCTTTACATACAACTAGTAATGGGGCTTCAACGCAATACAGAAGCTGAATACAGCCAATGAGTTAGAATCCTGGTTCTGCACTGTCTGTGACCTGGAGCTCTGCCTCGACTTCCTTACATTTAATATAGGAATAACGACAGTACCTAACATAGTGCCCTTGTGAGGATAAATGAACAGATGTGTGTAATCCACTTAGCAACATGCCAGACACAGTAAGAGGCTATGTAAGCATCCGCTATTATTGTTGGAGTTGTTAGTTATTCTAAAGCTCCAGGACGCCACCAGTTATCCCTCACCACTCCCCTGCATCAGAGACTACGAAACACCTGCTCAGGGTCAAATCAAGCCCATTTTGTTACTTACTGAGAAAGCAGCACTGACTGCGTCTTACAGGACACATGTGCAAAGCTTTGGAGGTAAACTGAGGTAATCTGTCCCAGACCACAGATTAGCACCCAACCTCCATGTAGCTGGTGAACTCGAAGCCAGGTCTGTGTGGTTTCAGGAGCCGGCCTCACCATGGCTTCAGAGTCAAAACAAGCAGCAGCGGCTGCCAGTCACAGGCTCAACTGATCACCACCACACCAAGGTCTCACTCAGTTCTCTGCCCCTGAATCCCTGCTTGGCTTGCATAAATTGGAACAAATACCGGGCCACTTGAACCCAATTAGGCAGTAAGTCAGCCTGGAAAAAAAAAAAAAAAAAAAAGCATGCAATACATTCCAGAGGTCAAAGTAGACGCTGGCTCGGATGGCAGCCTATGCCGGACACTTCCACGGAAGTTAGTCTCTGCATGCAGACACCAGCCTACAGTCAGGGAGGTGCCTACCACACGCTTGAGTCCCATATCCAGACCAGCATTGGGAACAAATTGCCTGAGTCTTAAGTCAACACAAAAAGACAGTTTACTTTTTTTTTTTTTTAAAGGAAAGTCCTATTTCTCTTTCGGTTTAGGGTAACGGTTACTACGTAGTTAGCTACCTTCCCCGCCAAAACAAAAAGGCGGGTGGGAGAGGGCCAAGGATAAATAGCGAGAGCTCCCCCAGCCTGCAGGGTGCTGCGACACCCACCTGAAACTCGACCAACCTTTCTAGAGCCCGGCCCCGGAGGGCGTTTCCCCAGCGCATCCCGACAACTCGTTCCTCACGGGTAGGAGGCCGACGCCCTCAACTTCGGTTAGGGACACTAGACTGACAAGCCAGAGCCCCTCCCGTCCTCCAGTTTCACCCTCACCCCCCATCACCACCCTATCATTTCCGCCGAAGGCGCAAACACCAGGGCGACCGCTCCGTCTTCAAGGCCACCTTTCACTACGTGCAGATCGCGATCGCAGCGGGAGCCACGGCGGAAAACCGAGCTGGGGGGGGGGGGGGGAGAAGGCAGGGAGTCGAGGTGGGAGGGCGGGGGCGCTTGCTAAGGAGACAGTCACCTTCTCAGGGCTTGCAATAGCTTTGGGATCCTCAGATCCCGGGCGTGGGGCCGGAGCCCCCATAAGACCTAATGCAAAAGTGGGGTGGGGTGTCCCTGGGGCCAGCTCCCCCAGAAGCCACCTCGCTGGAGGACAGCCGTCGGGACGATGGCGCAAGCCTCTCACCCCCCCCCCCCCCAGCGACAACAGCCACGGTGACAAAATGGCAGCTCGGCGCCCGACAGGCGAGCCACCGGCACAGCGCCGGGGACGGCTGCCCCTGCACCCCGAGAATGGCAGGCACCCTGGGGCTGGGTCTCACGCCGGCCTAGCACTGCAAATGGCGAGGACAGACAGTGGCCCGCAGGTCCGAGAGGGTCGAGGGCCCCCGGCCCGCCGCGCCCTCTCCAGACCGGATCCCCAGGCCCGCGCCGCCGCGCCGCCGGGCTTCTGCTGCGCCTGTGCGCGCCCGGGTCCCCTCCAGTGGGCACCAGGGTCCCCGCCGAGCCGGGTTCGTGGCCTCCGTGGGGGAGGGGCGGGCCGCCGGCGCCCCGGGAAACATGGCTGCTCGTCCTAGTTCGGCGGCGTCGCGGCCACCAGTCCCCGAGATGCGACTTGGGAGAGAGGTTGCAGAAGGTGGGTGCGTGGGGGGGGGGGGAGGGGGACTCTGGGGAGGGAGGCTCCCAAGTACGATCTGTTTTCCAAAAACGTTTATTTGAGAAAGCAAAAAAACCAGAAAAACAACAACAAAAAAGCCAGTTCCTCCTCCCCCACCCCTTTTGTCCCTCTTTCGAGAGCTTTCTGCCCTCCCCTCCCCCATGCGCAGCAAGTGCCCCCTCCCCCGCCACCCGCGCGCCCCACCCCGCCAGGAGCCCCGGGGCCGGCGAGTGGGCCACGGACTCGCGACGAGGGGGCGAAGCGTGAGAAATCGCGCCCTGCCCAGAGCGCCCGCCCCTCCCCCAGCGCACACACTCGGGGAAGTTTAAAGAGCCGGTTCGACCCGCTTTCCGTTTCACTCCAGGTTGGCTAGTACTGTGGATCGCTCGGTCCGGCCCAGCGCTTATGCGCACCTACTCGCCGCGACCCCGAAGCCCCCCAACTATGTACAGGGGTCTTCCGGAAAGTACGCGGGAAGCCCGTGTCCGGCCCCTTCCCCCCAGCACCACACCCAGCCCCCTCCACCCTGGGGATCGGGCACCGGGACTGGGTCAGGACGCCACCGGCCAAGCCCAGCAGCCCCGCTGCAAGTCCTGCTGCTAGCGGCGCCCCCTTCTCCCCGCCCTGCGCGCCATAAGGCTGTAGCACGTCTCCAGTGCACAGCTGCGTGAGGATGGGCGGACGGCAGAAAGGAGCTTGTTTTCAAAAGTCTTACTCAGGTTTGGAGGGAGGAACTAGGAGAAAAGAGGAAGCGAGGCCTGCCTTTGTCAGGATTCGAGGGGCCAAGTGGCTGGGGGACGACAGGTCAGTGCAACGTGCTGCGCGAGCCCCCAACTCGCCCGACCCCTCGGACGCCCAGGCTGAACCTGGGATTTTCCAGCCCGCGAGCCCCTTCTCCCCACGATCGGGCTTTGAGGAGAAGCCGGCCAGGATTTCCACCCCAGACCCTAGGGTCTCTCGGATGGGCCAACTCGCAGACAACACGAGTGTGTGAAAGCGAGAGGGAGACAAAAATAAACAGTAGCGTTCGAGTCACCCACCCACCTTCACTTCCCCTAGCAGTGGGCTCGCGCCCAGCCTGCTTGTTCCCACCGGTGTAAGTTTCCTCCTGCCATACTCCCGCCGCTGCCCAATCCATAACGGCGACGGCCAGACGAACTGCCCATCCCAGAGCTGCGTGCCAGTCGTGCCTGCAAGAATGTAGACCCGACCGGTCCCCACAGCAGCACCAGCTCTGGGCACCTCGGGTCCTGATAAAGTTTCCCGTGCTCATTTATTAGCCAGGCGCCGAATGGCTGCCAGGGAGCCCACCCCGGGAGAAGCAGGGACCCGGAGGTGGGGTAGCTAGTGCCGATAGGGCATCAGGGTGCCAAGGTTGGCATCTGGGGAGAGAACCGGGGGGTCGGGGGCTCACCGGGACGCAGACTACGGGCAACTTACACTAGCGATCGCTCGTGGTTGGGGAGGCGTGAGGATTATCTGAGTATTTGCACACTCCACAATCCCTCCCCCTCTTTCTAAGGTACCCCCCTCCCATCTTCCGCGAGGAAGAAGGGAGAAAAGACAGCATCTGGCCCAAAGGTGGGGTGGAAAGAGTGAGAGAGAAAGGAGAAGGAAGGCAGGCAGAGAAAGGGAGGGAGGGAGAGAAAGGGCGCGTTCACGAACACGACAAAGTTACAAATATGGCTCCCCACCTCTCGCCTCATCCCCGCAGAGAAACGAAGACGCGCTTTAAACTCGAGCCATCTCCCAACTCCGCAGCAGCCGGGTCCCCACGCGCTCTCCCCGGGGGCCTCGGGCCACATTGATCAGAAACTAAACCGGACTCGCGAATCCCAAAACTTATTGTGTGCGAGAAGGAGCGAGCGAAAGAGAGACGGCAAAGGGAGGGGGCAGGCGCGGGAGGGGGCGGAAAGGGGGGTACGTTTCTAAAATATAACACCCCCTTTTTGTTGTTTAATCCAGGAGGCAGCCCATCTTCTCCTCCCCTCGATCATCTTTTCCATCCAGACGCGAGTCGTGGGAGCTGAGAGCTCGGACGAGGGTGAGATCGCAGCGTTCCCTCCGACCCGAACGCGTGCGCCCCGCCGGCCCCCCGTTGGGTGCACACTCGCACGCACACCCTCGCACCCATAGCCGCACACGCGGGAGCACACGCACAGGTAGTCAGTCACACACCAAGGGCAGCGGCGGCTGTGGCCGGAATATGCTCCGATAGCATTGCAAACCCCCCCATCCAACCTTGCAATTCATTTGCAGTTCGACCCCAAACCCTACACCTCCCCGGAGCACCCCTCCATAAAAAAGTGCCTTCCCCCCAAACACACACGCACACATAACACAAAGTAGGAGAATGGACCGACAGAGATATTTTTGGCAAATGCTCACATCAGAGGGCGTCCTGTTCCGCAGCTCTAAATGAATCCGTTTGTCCATATCCATCTCTCGCGCTCTCTCTCTCTCTCTCTGCAGAGGATCCTGCGCCAGCGGAATTCAATCAATAAACCCCGAACCCACGGCCGCGCGTTTTAGGACTTTGAAGGCTCAACCAGCTCCGCTCGGTGCTCGAGCCCCCAGCACCCGCGGCGCACACTAACCTGATCACTGTGGAGGCGGGATTTGCAGCTCCAGCGTGGAGCGGCGGCAGCACGAGCCAATCGAGTGGCGAGGCTTCGGATGCCAGCCAATGGTGGTGGTGGCGGCGGGGGGCAGGGTCCAATGGGCGGCCTGTGCAGCGGGCCAGGGAGGCTCAGCCATTTGGCTGTGGTGCTGGAGACGGACCCCTTTAGATACCCGGGCGACCGAGGAGAAGCGCGGCTGCAGCTTGGTGGCTGCGCGCGGGGGGCGGGAGGGAAGGCAGGGCAGGTGCGTGGACCTGAAGGTTCGTGGCCGGGGGCGGGGCCGCAGGTGCGTGGACGCGGGAGGGGCGGGGTCCTTGCGGGGACATCCTCTGGGTACTTGGCGGGAGGACGAGGCCTGGGGCGCGCGGGCGCAGGGCAGGCCCAGAGAGGGCGCGCATTCTGGGGGCGCCCGAAGGACAGATCACACCCCGGGCTGCCCACTTGGTGCATCCCTTCGGACTGGGTCTACTCCCATTCCCGCAATTAAATAAGCAAATCTAAGCGCATGATGTTCCCATCTACCGAGGAGCGAGGGCGGAATCTCGACCCAGAGGCTTGGCATTCTGATGCCCTGCCAGGGCAGCCTTAACAGAAGCGATTCCCCGAGAGCCACCGGAGATCTTGTGTAGGGCAATAAATGAATGAAAAGGCCGCGGGTGCAGAACTGTATAGAATATTAAAAAATGCAAAAGGAAGGTGCTAGTAATTGCCGATTCTCAAAGCCGAGCATAATTTACGGGCTTTATAGGTTTTGTTGAGAGAGTGTTTGCTCATTTCAGTCTAATTGTCCACTAAAGTCGTTTGGTTAGATCTGAGTTGCCAAGGAGTCGCTAACTGGAGCACTTTTCCAGGTCTTTCGGTTGCTTTGGGTTTTGCTTTTGTTCGACCACGTTACGTTTTTAAGAGACCTTAAAAGCCCTGGTTCTCTCTGGGTTACCGCTTCTTATGGGCAACCCTGGGACCTCAGGCACTGTGTGGATATCTGTGGCTGTGGACAAATGACGGGGATGACTGTCAACAGGGACCCATGTTTAACTTCATCCACACAACTGTATCGCGGTGTCCGTTTCCCTTCGTCTACACTCTTCCGCAAACAGCCCAAGGTAGTTTTGTGTTTTTGGATACATTGGAACTGAGCATTTTGTTCAGTAAGTTCTTTTAGATCAAATAATGATTTTGAAGGCCGATAAATGTTCATTTTGAGTAACTGAGAGTACAATTAAAAACCTGTCATCTAGGTGAATACGGCATGATTTCTTTGTTCATTTAACATTTCTTATCCTTAGATTCGGTTAATTTTTACGAGGCTGTGTAACTGGGATTTTTCAGTTGTTATCGGTTCCTTTTTAAAACACGGGATTCAGATTACCTCTTTGCCATTGAATCAGTTGGTATTTCTGGATATGATAGTTAATGTTTCTAAAGCAATAGCTTTTCATCACAAATATATTAAGAGGTTGTGTTTGGCAGAATCTGTATAGCCAGGAGTCTTGAAGTTCCTGTTCTTTGGGGTAGTGAATGCTCGTTTGCTACTTAGACACTGAACCTTAGTTGAGGTCTCTGCTAACAGTGGTATTGTGGGAGAGTCCTTTCCTCAGGACTAACTCCTTCAAAAGTGCCCCCATTCTACCTCTGCTAAGCAAAAGCAACTAACTCGCGTTACAGGGACAGAAGAGAACTACCGTGGGATCCTACCCTCACCCCCACATACATACCCTTAATGGAGAATATCCAGAAACAAAATTATGAAAAGGCAGGCGTTTCATGTGATCCGAGGAGAAACCGGACTACTACAGACTAAATGAGAGTAGAAAAGAAAATGGTGACCTCATCACTGAAAGTATTAAATATAACTTATTTTTGGAGCACCTTGCCTTTCCAAATTTTGAATAACAGCTTTTGTATATAGTGTCACAAAACTGAAAGATGACTTTTGCTGGATGTCAGTCAGTATAGAAGCTCAAATATCAAAAGCACTTTGAGTATTGCCCTCTTGCTACTATATGTTGAAGGAAGTAAGTTCCTCTTGCTTGTAGTTTATCTAAGAAGGTTTTAATAGGACTTTAGTGGTTTCATTAGGAAGCAGGAAGACAACTCAGCCATTTGCCCTGTAAGACTTGGGTATATATACACACATGTGAATGTATGTAATTATTATTTACAGGGTTATTATAGTTTTATTGTGCATTATAGTAGTAGCAGTACTCCAGATCCATCTGCATTTCAGGAAGGTGGAAAGGAAGCCCCACCTTGAGGAATTTTGGAGGAACTTTTCTGTGGACAGGGAACAGGTGCCATTCCTCCTTAGAGACTGAGCCTATAGCAGGCGTTAGGTGATTAGGCACAGGCAGTCTGTGACAGGGTTTGATTCCTGCTGAGAATCTAAAGAGAGGCAAATCAAGTTTTGAGCCCTTACAGAAAGGGGTGGCCTTCAAATAAGAAGGGCACCTTCCTCCAAGGAAGTCACCAAGGACTCCAAGCAGCCTCTTCTCAGAGATAAGAGCAATGGGTGTCCCTGACCCCCTGCTTTTTGAAATGTTTTTTGTTTTTGTTTGTTTTGGTTTCTGAGACAGGGTTTCACTGTGTAGCCCTGGCTATCCTTTGGAACTCACTCTGAGCCCAGACTAGCTTCGAAACCAGAGATCTGCCTGCCTCTGCCTCCTGCATGCGCCACCCCAGCCCAACTGACAGTTTTATTTTGACTTGTGTGCATCTGTATGTGTGACTATGTGTGCACATGAGTGCAGTCTCCCAAGAAGGCTGGAAGAGCACATTGGATCCCCCTGGAGTTGGAGTTACAGGTGCCTGTGAACTGACATTAGGTGCTGGGCCATGTACTTAGATCCTCCTCAAGAGCAACAAGTGCTCTTACCTGCTGAGCCACTTCTCCAGCCTCCTTAGCACTTCTGCCATGTTGAGAAGCCGTGTTTTGGAAATACCCACACCGTTGCTGCTGATGTTCTTAGCTCATTAGTCCTTGTTCAGTCTCTGAAGGAGATCCTTTGGTTTTTATGAGCCAATTGTGTATGTGCGCAGCTAAACGTCTTCAGCCTGAAGCATCTAGACTGGAACCTGGCCCTAGAGCTCCTCTGCTTACACCAAGCTCTGCTGCTTGGAATGCAGACAATGACATGGAAAGGCCCCAGCTTCTCTGCGTGCTCTTCTGTCCTTACACATAAACAGCTTTTAGAAACATAGACTGTTCTTTGGAAACCCATGGTAACAATGTGAAGATGTCTGCATTTTGATCTGAATAGCAACAAAATGTTGAGGTTCAAGATCTCAAAAGTCACTCATAATTCTCCATTGCTTAATGAAGTATTGGGTTTTAAAAGTGTTTATTAAGTTTATTTTTGTGCCTTGAGGGGGTCATGTGCTGCTTCACGTGCCTGGAGAACAAAGGGAGACTTTTAGGAGTCTGCTCTACCTTGTCGGACTAAGGAATCGAAGTCAGGTCATCAGACTTGGCACCTTTACCCAATGAGCCACCTGGCTAACCTGGGTGACTTATTAAAAAAAAAAATGCCTTAATGATTGAATAGTTACCTTGTTAATGAGTTGGTCATAAAGAAAAAAACAGTGTTAACCAAAAGTAACAAACTAGCTATGGTGACTCATACCTGCCTTTAATAGTGGCAGAACTCTGGAAGCAAATCACCATGAGTTTGAACCCTGTTCCAATAAGTCAGGCATGATAGCCTATGCCTGTAGTCCCAGCACGGAAATAAGAGGTTCAGGAGTTCAAGGTCATCCTCTGCTGCTTAGCAAGTTTGACGCCAGCCTGGGGTACCTGATCCTATATTACAAATTAAGTAGGACTTGAGAGATGGCTCAGCAATTTAGAGCACTGGCTGCTCTTCCAGGGGACTTGGATTCAGTTCCCAGCAGCCATGTGGCAGTTCACAACTGTCTAAAATACCAGTTCCAGGGGATCTGATGCCTTCTGGCCTCCAAGGGCATCAGGCACACACATGGTGCACAAACATATATCCATGCAAAACACCCATACGTATAAAAAGTTTTAAATAAAATAAAATATGATTTTTTTTTTTTAAAAAAAGTAAGACTGAAGAGATGACTCAACATTTAGAGCAGCTGGTGCTCTTGCAGAGAACCTGGGTTAGATTCCCAGCATCTATGTGGTGGCTCACAACCATTTGTGACTCCAGTTCCAGGGGATCCATTCTCATCTCTGTTCACACCAGGCACATATATACATGCAGACAAAACACCTACATGTATAAATAGAAAAAAAGTGAGTGGGTTTGGTGATGCACACCTATAATCCCAGTACTCCGGAGATATGACCAGGAGTTCAGGGTCCTCTTTGCCTCCCTAATGGGCTTGAGGCTAGTCTGGACTACATGAAACTCGCAGGAAAACAATAGTAAGAAAGACAATGGAGGGGCTGGAGAGATGGCCGGGTGGCTAAGAGCACTTGTTGCTCTTACAAAGGACTGGATTTGGTTCCCAGCACCCACTTGGTGATCCACAACCATCTATATATAATTCTTAAGCACTCACGTGGTACACGCTCCTACATGTAAAACCTGGGGAAAAAAAAGACAATGGAATGTGACGTCACTGAACAATACTGTGACTAAAGGCAATTCAGATGAAGAATATAGAAAAATCAATGTTGAATGCATAAATTGAGTTTTAGCCAATATAGGACTGAAACTCACCTCTAATGCAAAAAAAAAAAGTATTAAAATACATTATGAGCTGACTATGGTGGTGCACACCTTTAATCCCAGCACTTAGGCTGAGGCAAGCAAATTTCTGAGTTCGAGGCCAGCCTAGTCCACATAGTGAATTCCAGACCTTGTCTCAGTAATAAAAAGAAATATATTAATACAGAAGGGATCCAGATTGAACTTTATAAGAGCTCTTGGCCCATTTTTATTTGCAAGTGCTCTTCATTAGCATCCATAGCTTATCTGCTTCCCCGGATTCTCTGCTTTCTAAAGGCAGTTACCATTTGAGCTTACAAATACTCAAATGTACACTCCCCTGCTCTCTTGTAGTCAAAAGTCAACTGAATGCGCTGGGATGAATTATTAAGTTTGTTCTATCTTTTCAGTTGAAATGTTGAGCCATCCTGGAAGAGTGTTACAAATGCTTTACACACTCCGGATGCTTGTAACTTGAATATAAAGTTTTCTTTTTAAATATCTACTTTTGTGTGGGGGTATCAGAGGACAGCCCACAGGAGTCAGGTCTCTCTTCTACCGTGGCTCCTGGGGTAGAACTCAGATCATCAAACTTGGTGGCAAGTGCTTCTACCCACTGAGCTGTCTCCACAACCAGAGTAGAGAATTGGTGAAATCATTTGCATGTGACCACATGTGATGACCCTGTTAGGACTTTGAGGACTCCTGCCCAGCAGAAGGGCACATGCTTGCCGCTAGACTGGCTAATTGTTCCAAATGCATATTATACACCTCTCTTGTTTGAGAGTCATGTCACTTGCACGTGTATTTATTTAAAGACAAACTTAGCAAGTGTGGCAAATGCATCTCACTCAGAGTGAGGGAATCTTTGTGTCTGGGTCAGCGTGGAGCAGCGCTGCTGCAGCTAAAGCTCCCAAGCACGCATGGTTGGGAAATGTGTGCGACAAGATGCGGGACCAGCACGTGTATCTGCTGTCGAGGCACTTTCAGAACGGCTACAGGAAACCAGACAAACAAAAAAGGAATGTCCTGTCTCCAGAGTAAAGGTCGGGGAGGGTCACGCAGAACCAGCTGGTCTTCTTGTTTCGCCGTGCCTGCTGATGGATGACCTTGAGGTTCAGATCCCACCACCACGCCCCTAGCCTCTGTGGAAGTGTAGTACCCACCTAGCTCACAGATCCGTGTTCCTACTGGAAAGGGACCTCATTACATATTTAGGATGGTCATGAAGCAGAGTTAAAATCTGAAATCTTAATGTTCTTCTGAGCCCTTCTTTCCTAGCCCAGAGTAAACAATGCATCACAGCTGCTGGCAAGCAGCACTGACAAGAAACTTAAGACTTTGCAAGAAAGCATCTCCAGTCCAGATAGTTGACCTTAAGTTAGGATTTACTCCGAAAGGGTAATCTAAAGATAAGAATAATCCACCTACTGCACTTCATGCATGACTGCAGAAAGCTCTAGATATTGAGTGGTAGGGATAATAAGTTCCAGTCGGTGGCTGTAAACTGGAGTCCAGACTCAGGTGCAGACCCAAGCTGCAGGGTGTGGTGAGCTCTTCAGTGAAAGTCTCTGGAAGAAGGTAAGTGGTCATGGCAGGATGTAGACACCGTAAAGACCATTTGGAGGAGAACAGAAAATGCTGATGGCAGAGTTCATGCAAAACTGACAGACACGTTGACAATACGTATTCCTGGGGCAAAAGGTAATTGAGTTTGTGCTTGTAGAAGAGGTCTGGGCACTGGCTGGAACTGGTGCTGCAGGCCTATACTCTTGGTTTCTTGGGAGGCTAAGGCAGGAGAATAGACTCAAGGTTTGCCTGGGTTTTGGGGTGGGCTCAAGAAATCTAGAGATATGAATCGGTGGTATAGTACTTGTCTGCCAAGCATGAGACCCAGAGTTTGACCCCCACATTGAAAAATAAATCAGGGGCTGGAGAGATGGATCAGTGGTTGTGAGTACTGACTACTCTTCCAGAGGACCTGGGTTCAATTCCCAGCACCCATGCGGCAGCTCACAACTGTAACTCCAGTCACAGGGGATCTGACACCCTCATGCAGACATACGTGCAGGCGAAACACCAGAGCATGTAAAATACAAAATAGATCATTAGAAAAGAACAACTGAATTGTATTTAAAAAAAAAAAAGAAAAAAGGGGCTGGAGAGATGGCTTAGATGTTAAGAGCATTACCTGCTCTTCCAAAGGTCCTGAGTTCAATTCCCAGCAGCCACATGGTGGCTCATAACCATCTGTAATGGGGTCTGGTGCCCTCTTCTGGCCTGCAGGCATACACACAGACAGAATGTTGTATACATAATAAATAAATATTTTTTAAAAATAAAAGGAAAAGAGAAAAATAATATCAATGCTGAAATATACCCTCTCATATACCATTTCAAAACAGTTATAAAGTGCTTTCCAGCTGGAAAAAGCACACACATGCACGACAAAAACTAAATGATAAATGAGATTTTTTTTGTTTAAAGTTAAGAAAAGTGGTGTCAGAATTTAGTACTTTTCTACTTGTTAAAGTGTGGCTGTGCTCATTAATTTTTGTTGCTGTGATAAACATCGTGACCAGACCGACTTACAGATCGAAGTTTATTTGGACTTTCTGTTCTAGAGACGAAGTCCTTAATGGCAGGAGAGGCATGACTGCAGGTGGGTCAGGGCAGGCAGCTGAGGGATCACATCTAAACCACACACAGGAAGCAGGCAGCAGAGCTGGAAGTTGGGTGAGGCTATAAATTCTCAAAGCCTGCCCTCAGTGACACACTTTCTCAGCAAGGTTCCATGTCCTAAGGCTCCCTAACAGCACCACCAGCTGGAGACCAAACCTGTGGGACATTTGTCGCCTGAATGGTGTTCTTTGTCAGTGCCAATAACTTCTTTACAGAGAAGTGACACTAACCCTCCTCAGTGATAATACAAACTGTTTTTTACAGCCAAGAACTCAGTTTATTGGGATTTAGACATCATAACAGACTGCTAATTACTTACCAGACTCTATTTTCTCTTCTTCCTGAATACAGACGGGAAGCTTGACTATGCTTCCTTAACTACCCTTGCATCTAAATGGGATCATGTTACTAGTTTGTTTTTTGTTATTGTTGTTGTTGTTTTGTTTGGGTTTTGGTTTTAATTTTTTGAGATTCTGTAGACCAGGCTGACCTAGAATTCACAGAGATCCGCCTGCCTCTGCTTCCCAAGTGCTGGGATTAAAGGCGCCTGGCCATGTTACTGAGCTCTAACGGATATAGCTTGGATGGCAGTGAGGGTGCCACTTCAGGACCTGTAACCGCCATTGCATGCCAAGAAGAATGTGACAGGACGGCCTGAGCAACCATGTTTTCATGAGGTGGGACCTCCCTCAGCCTGTGTCCAGCATCTGTCTGTCAAGAGACAACCTGGGGACTCAGCCAGCTAGCTCTTTGAACAGGAACTTGCCACCAAACTTGAGAACCCCGAGAGCCACATGGTGGAAAAAGACAACTGAGAGTCGTTCTATGACCTCCACACATGAGCCATGTGTGCCTACACTCTAAATAAATAGATAGGTGGATAGATCGATGGATAGATAGATAGATAGATAGATAGATAGATATGGATGGATAGATAGATAGAGATAGATAAATAAATAGAGATAGATAAGTAGATAGGTAGGTGGATAAGATATCAAAATATCCAACACTTTGAGCAGAGCAGAGTGAGTACCTAATAACCAGATGTGAGAGCACACACTTAATTCCAGACCTGGGGTGGAGAAGTGGCTGGGAGGCTGAGGCAGGAGGATTTCAAGTTCTAGATCAATCTGGATTACTACATTACCACATGGCCATATCCCTGTATTTGGAAGCTAAGTAGAGTTAGGCCTGGATAGCGTTTGGATGGGAGAAATGTCTTTACTTGTCAATGCCAGTTACATAGCAGCAAAGTACTGGATAAACAGGATTGTTAAGTAACTTCTTCCTAACACAAGGGGACCAAAAATAAATTCCTGTTTCTAGGACTATAAGACAGAGGCCTTCCTCCTAGGAAAATTTTATTTTAGGCACCTCAAGAATTATCTTTATTTCAGGCTCCTCCTGGGGATCTGAATTGTCTCAAGAGTTTGTAGGAGAAATGGAGATCACACCTTTGCTCTGTTTGCTCTGGTCCAAGTGAGAGTGCCAGTGTCAGGTGCACAGCTCCCATTCCGTCAGTCTGGAATCCTCTGCGACTGTCAAAGGTATGCATGCCTGGCCTCTCCTGGCCGCTTGTGTAAGTGCCCGTGCTCTTGCCAACTGAGACTCCTCCCCAGCCCCAATTATTATTATTATTATTATTATTATTATTATTATTATTATTATTTTGGTTTTTTGAGACAGGGGTTTCTATGTTACTTTGGAGCCTGTCCTGGAACTAGCTCTTGTAGACCAAGCTGGCCTTGAACTCGCAGAGATCCACCAGCTTCAACTCTGCCTTGGACGGCTGGGATTAAAGGCGTGTACCACCACTGCCCAGCCAGTCCTTTATTTTAATTAATTTTTACTTAGATAGCATTTACTCTGTAGCCCTCAGGCTGGTCTTGGCTTTACTAATCCTCCAGCTTCGGCGACTCATACACTGAGATTACACCTGTGGAATGCTACTTTTCGGATTCTGTTTGTTTTGTTTTTAGATTTATCTTGTGCATGAAGCCAAAAGGCATTGGCTCCAGTGGAGCTGAAGATGCAGGCATCTCTCTAGACCCCTCTTTGCTTCCACTTTATATTTTGAGCCAGTCTTACTTTGCAACCCTGGCTGGCCTTGAATGGGCAATCTGGTCTTGAGTTGGCGATACTCCTGCCTCAGGCTCTCTTATTTTGAGACTATCACTGTGGACCATTTTATCACACCTTTTATGCATACTTGAAGGAAATCTGTTTTTGTTTTGTTTTGATTTTTTTGAGAAGGAGTCTCTTTGCATAGCTCTAGATAGACTGGAACCCTCTGTAGAGCTGGCTGGCCTTAAACTCACAGAGTTCTGCCTGTCTCTGTCTCCTTGGTGCGGAGAAGTGAACCACCCACACTGGCTTGTTTGAAGGTCTCAGAATTTATACATCCATCTGTCTTGAACTGGCAGTTTTTTCTTCTTCCCCCAAATGACCTATCAATATAAAAATTGATGTGTAAATTTTTAGCTTTACTCTGATTATATGAATAATAAGAAATTTAGCAAAGATGAAACTCAGTGTGTTTCATTAATTATTAAGTGGTTAATGGGACTGAAGGCATCTCTTGTTGGGATAACACTTGCCTACCTTATGGGAAGCTCTCGATTCCATCCATATACAAACCTGAAAAGCTCCAGGGGCCAGCAAGAATTCTCAGTGGATAGAAGCGCTTGCCATGCAAGCCTGACCATCTGAGTTATGTCCCGAACAAGGCAGTAGGAAGCAAACTCCCCAAAATTGTGTTCTGACCATACATACTAATATGTACATACCCCCACTTGTACACCCCACCTACCCCCCACATACACATGGATATATGCACACAGCACCACCACCAACAACAACAATAATAATTAAATTCGGTGGTTAGAGAGATGGCTCAGTGGTTAAGAGCACTTTGCCAGAGGACTTGGGCTGGTTTTCAGCACCCACATTGGGGAGCTCACAGTTTCCTATTGTGCTATCTCCAAGGGATCCAACAACTCTGGTCTCTGAGGTATCTACACTCGTGTACACATAGACATATACAAATTATTCAAAATAAAATAAATTTAAATTAAGGGGTAAAAGCTCTAAAGTAAGGGCTATTGCAGAAATCTTATGGAAGGTCTGACGATACAAGAACACTACACAGCCGGGCGGTGGTGGCGCACGCCTTTAATCCCAGCACTGGGGAGGCAGAGGCAGGTGGATCTCTTGAGTTCGAGGCCAGCCTGGTCTACAAGAGCTAGTTCCAGGACAGGCTCTAGAAACTACAGGGAAACCCTGTCTCGAAAAACCAAAAAAAAAAAAAAAAAAAAAAAAGAACACTACACAGTGGACTGGAGAGATGGCTCAGAGGTTAAGAGCACTGGCTACTCTTCCAGAGGTTATGAGTTCAATTCCAAGCAACCACATGGTGGCTCACAACCATCTGTAATGAGATCTGGTGCCCTCTTCTGGCCTGTAGGCATACATGCAGACAGAACACTGTTATGTAATAAATCTTAAAAAAAAAAAAAAACACTAGACAAATGTAGGACTTTGAGTTTAAAGTTTGAATTGTAGAGGAGCCGTGTGGTAGAAGGTTTGTTCTGCACTATAGCTAGAGATGAGAAAATGTTTTTTTTTTTCTGACATTAAAAACAATTGTCTAGCCTTGGCTGTCCTGTAACTTGCTCTGTAGACCAGGATGGCCTCGAACTCAGAGATCTGCCTGCCTCTGCCTCCTGAGTACTGGGATTAAATGTGTGAACTATCACTGACTGTGAACTATCACTGCCTGGTTAAGAATTATCTTTTTGCCGGGCGGTGGTGGTGCATGCCTTTAATCCCAGCACTCAGGAGGCAGAGGCAGGAGGATCTCTGTGAGTTCGAGGCTAGCCTGGTCTATAAGAAACCTTGTCTCAAAAAAAAAAAAAGAATTACCTTTTTAAAAGTGATTTCATTTTTATTTGTGTGCTTATGTGTGTACGCCAATGCCCATGGAGGCCTGAAGAGGGTGCTGTAATCCCCTCAGTTAGGGTTACAGGTGCTTGTGAGAGGCTGGAGGAGGATGTTTGAATCCAAGCCCTGGTCCTCTGCAATAGCAGCAATCACTCTTAACGACTTAACTACTCTCCAGCATCTAAAAATAGGTATCTTGAGGGCGACACTGGTCTCTCCAGAGGGAATGCTCAGATTACAGAATGTAAAGCGCTCAGCTATTCCAGTACTTGCAAGACCATTAAACTGCTACAAACATGTCTCCTTGTCCCGGAGACACTGGCTTTAGTAGCCTGTTGGGAGAAGAACACAAGCTTCTGCTGTCCGGATACCCTAGAACATTTCAGGGCACGATACAAAGCCTAAGGAAGTTTGAACCCAGAAAAGCCTAAGTCTGGGCACGGGTCTCAGCTGGCCCTTGTCATGGAGTCTTATTCTTGCTACTGTCCACACAGCCACCCAGATTTGCCACCAACTCATACCGCATTCGTGAAAGAAATCAGGGAACGTGAAAGAAACGGGAGTGGTGAGATGGCTCAGGGAGTATCCTGGCGCCTGACCTGAGTTTCCTGCCAGGAAGCTCCATAGAGGTAGAAAGAGAGAACCATCCCCACAGCATTGCTGTCTGGCCTCTGCACACACAGTGTGGTGTGTGTGTTCACACATACATGTATATATAGTCATAATTTTTAAAAAGTAAATAGAGCCCATGCTCATGGATTAGAAGAATTAAAATTGTTAAAAATGTCCATTACCCAAAGTAAACCATAGACTCTATGCAGAACAGATCAAAATACAGCCTGGCTTTGCTAGGCACACACTGTCATCCCAGTACTGGGGAAGCAGAAGCAGAAGGATTGATGTGGTTTCAAGGACAACCTTGTAGCGGCAGTTTTCCGGTCCCCAGCTGCTCTCAAATAATAACTCAGAGGCTTAATATTAGTTATAAATGCTTGACCAATATATCAAGCTTATTACTAACTAAATCTTACTTTTTAAGTTAACCCATATTCCTTATTTACACATGGAAGTACATTTATCAGCAGCTCATCTCCCGCTCCCTCTGCATCTGGCTGGTGACTCCTCTGACTCCACCCTTCCTCATCCCATCATTCTCAGTTTGGTTTTCCTGCCTAACTTCATCCTGTTCAGCTATCCAGTCAGTTTGTTTATTAAGCCAATCAGCGCAACATATATTCACACAGTGTATAGAAGGATTATTCCACAGCACAACCTGGTCTAAATAGTGAGTTCCAGGCCAGGCAGGAATACATAGCCAAAGTCTCTTTCAAGAAAACCACCCAACAAATACAAATGTCAATGACATTCTTTACAGAACTAGAAAAAAACAATTCTAGGGTTCCTATGGAAGCATGAAAGTCCCCAAATAGCCAAAGCAATCTTGAGCAAAAGAAGTAGGACTCTAAAGATACAATAATCAGAACAGCATGGCATGGGCATGAAAACAGATACACAAGACGATGGCTCAGTGGGTAAAGGTGCTTGCCGCCAAGCCTAACGACCTGAGTTCAATCCTAAGGACCCATGTGGGGAAGGAGCAAACCAACTCCAGGAAGTTGTCCTCTGACTTTCACACGTGTGCCATGTCATTGTGAGGTCCATATTGTGATGCCACGAAAAGAGAGGGTCTCAGGGTCGGGAGGACATACTTTATTCACTAGTACACAGACCCCAGGCAGGTAGCCACCAGCAGTCACCCAGACTCATGCCAGGACGCATGTAGACTGGTACACAAGCCATGTGACTATAGGCACTTGACCTACAGACAAACACACACAAGGCCATATTTATACAGAATCACGCAAAAGTGGCATTCTGCCGAAATAGCTATGCAACAGAATGCATCAGCAACTCACTTTTAGGCTCTCTGGATATCTGGTGTCAGACATTTTATGTTGACTCATAGACCCCCATGTCCAGTGTCAGCCATGTTTTAGCTGACTCTTATCAGATATTCATACCAGTGTTGTCTAAACATAAACGGGCCCTTACAGACGTATGCTCACAACATGTTCTCTCTCTCTCCCTTTCCCTCTCTCCTTTTTTCTCCCTCTCTTCTTCCCTCTCTCTCTCCTTTCTCCATCCCTCCCTCTCTATCTCTCTCCCTCTCTTTCTCTGTGAAAAAACAAAAAGACCCAACAGACAGGAAGACCAGGGAAACCACAGGGCTGTAAATCATCCCACATGGTTACCATCTGCACCAGAGAGGAGACGGATTAAAGTCACATGCTCTCTTTGACAGCCACACTAAAGCTTCTATCAACACAAAAACTCAGTTCTTACCTCCAAAGGAATAAGAGCTAGTTTATTCTGGAGTCAAATAGGAGTGATCTAGTTCAGAACATTCTCCACCAACCCCATCTTTTCATATGGGTGCTGGGAACTAGACCTTGCTCGCTTGTTCACCAAGTGATCTTACCCACTGAACTATCTCCCAGCCCACAATTAATTTTCTTTTTTCTTTTTAAAAAAGATTTATTTAGCTGGGTGGTGGTGGTACACACCCTTTAATCCCAGAATTTGGGAGGCAGAGAGAGGTAGATCTCTATGAGTTCGAGGCCAGCCTGGTCTACAAGAGCTAGTTCCAGGACAGGCTCTAAAAAGTACAGGGAAACCTTGTCTCGAAAAAAAATACATACATAAATAAATACATAAATATGTATTTATTTATTTATTATGTATACACCGTTCTGCCTGAATTCCAGAAGAGGGCACCAGATCTCATTACAGATGGTTGTGAGCCACCATATGGTTGCTGGGAATTAAATTCAGGTCCTCTAGGAAGAATAGCCAGTGCTCTCAACCTCTGAGCCATCTCTCCTGCCCCATTTTTCTTTCTCTCTCTTTCTTTCTCTTATACTTCCTTCTTTCATCCTTTTCTTCCTTCCTTCCTTCTTTTTTTTTTTAAAAAGATTTATTTGCCAGTTGTGTTGATACACACCTTTAATTCCATCACCCATGAAGTAGAGGCAGGCAGACCTCTGAGTTCAAATCCAGCCTGGGCTACAGAACAAATTCCAGGACAGCCAAAGCTACACAGAGCAATCCAGCCTCACAAAACAAAACAACAACAACAACAACAACAACAAAAAAGGAAAGAAAAGACACTTTCTGCAAATCTGTGCTGTGGCTAAATTAAAATAAAATTTAACAGGGTATTCAGAGCAGGTGTCCTAAACTGTTAGTGTTTACACCACACAGCTTCCAGAAGCAATGTGTTCCAATGAGTTGAGGTAGCATCTCTCTTCTGAGCCACTCATTCTACTCCCAAAACATCCACAAAGGGCTTGTGTGGTCTTAGCAGATTTATTTAACACAGTATCAAACTAGCAATGAGCGTTCATTATTAAGAGAACAGGCAGGGGCTTGGAGAGGTGACTTGGCAGTTAAGAGCACTGACTGTTCTTACAGAGGACTTTGGTTCAGTTCCCAGCACCCACATGGTGACTTATCATGTCTGTAGCCATAGTCCCACGAAATCCGAAGCCCTCTTCTGGCTTCTGTGGGTATTGCATGCACGCGACGCACAGATATATATGCCACAGAGAAAACAGCCACACACATAAAATAAAAGTCAAGGTTAAAAAAGAAAGCAGATAAAAAAGGAAATTAGTTCTTGCCTTCCACTTACTCGAGGCAGGGTCTCTCTGGCCATCTCTTCCATGTTCCAGATGAACTGGTCCATGAACGCCTGTCTCCATCTCCTATCTCACTGTGGGAATGCGGGTTATGGCCGCCCACCACTGACTCTGGTATTTTAAGTGGTCTCAGGGGGAAGCAGGCTTAGTGACAGCGCTTTTACCTGCTGAGCCATCTTGGCAGCCCCGTTTTGTTGTTGTTGCTGTTTTGTTTTTGTTTTTTTAAGACGGGGTTTCTCTGTGGAGCTCTGGCTGTCCTGATACTTGTTCTGTGGACCAGGTTGGCCTCAAATTCAGCGATCTGCCTGCCTCTTCCTCCCAAGTGCTGGGACTGGAGGAGTGTGCCACCCCACCCCCACCTGGCACTCTTTGTTTATTTTTTAAAGAGTTTAATGACCTTAAACTTGATATTTAGGTAGGGATGGTTTTAAGCTATTACCTGCCTGCACCTCCTAAGACCTGGGATTACAGATGTAGGAACCACACTTAGTTTTATGCTGTCCTGGAAATGAAGCCAAGGCTTCAAGCAGTCTACCAGCCGAGGAGCATCTCCAGCCAGGGTGAGGGCCTTTTACTTTGCACTTTGTGTTTTACTGAGGCTAGGCTTTCAGAGGTTCTAACAAGTGTGTTTTAGTTACTTAGAATAAAAAAAGCCACACCAAGGATCTGAAGAATAAATATAGAAAGGTAGGATTTGTTAAAAAAAAAAGATTCAGTGTTGTATGTAGACACGTGTCTACTCACCCCAGAACAGGGCCTGATGGCAGACCAAATTCTACAGAAGTCATTCTGCAAACCAGGAGTTTGCTGGGCCTACTTACAGGGTTATGGTGGGGGTTATTTACAGGCTCTTGGAGAACAGCTGCATCAGTTCCACCCCATAGGTGATGACTCAGGAAAGTTAGACCCCCCCTCTCTCTGCAGCACTTACAGGAAGCTCTGCAGATGGAAGGCTCAGCCCCTCAGCTCCTTGGAGCCTCATGCCCTCTCCCAAAATGGAAAGTTTCTAGCAATTGCACACAACATTAGGCAACTACTTAAGTTCAGAGGGCTGGGACAGGATAGAGTTAGAGATTCTTTTAATATGTCCCAAAATGATAAGGCCTGTCAAAGAATTAATACATGAAATCAAGCCATACATTTGAAACCGAACCATACTTGATAGTTTGAATGTATTTGGCCGCCATAAACTCATAGGGAATAGCACTGTTAGGAGATGTGGCCTTGCTGGAGGAGGCGTGGTCCTGTTGGAGGAGGCCGGATGACACACACCTTACTGTTACTGTTGAGGCCGGGGGCCACACCTGTTGGAAGTGTGTCATTGTGGGGGGACTTTGAGGACTTTTCCTCAGTGTGACAGTCAGTCGACTTCTTGTTGCCTGAGTCAAGATGTAGGGCTCTCAGCTCCAGCACCACATCTGCCTGCGCTCCTCCATGCTCCCCGCCATGATGGACTGAACCTCTGAACGGTATGTAAGCGAGCCACCACAACAAAATGCTTCCTTTATAAGAGTTGCCGTGGTCACGGCGTCTTTTCACAGCAATAAAAGCCCCAAGACACTATAAGTAACCGAAAGTAGAGGTTAATATTTACCAGATTTCAGATGCCAAAGAAGATTTTTCAAAGCTTTGTGGGAACTATAAAGTAACATATATTTGTTACCTGAGAATGATGAAATATATAATAAAATACACACAAAGTCAAACACAACCAGTATTAGGGAGATTCACAAAAACAACATATGCCAGATTTATAGATTAAGGGTGTGAATTCTAGAGTAGAATGGATGATTGGAGAAGGGAAGGGAGAGGGGAGGGGGAAAGAAATGAGGGGAGGAAAAAGACGAGAGAAGTCACTGAAGGGCAGGGAAGGAATGGTAAGCACAAACGATCAAGCGACAGGCGTACAAAAAGTCCATCCAGATTCTACTCACTTCTTTGTTTATGGTGTACGGATCTGAGGACCATGTGCAGGAGCTGGTTCTCTCCTTCCACCAAGGGACTTCCAGAGCTCTAGAGAGACACAGGCAAGAAACGGTCAGCGACAAGGTCCACCCTTCAGAACACGCCCTCAGCACTGCAATGTCACAGGTCAAACCCGCGGCCTGTGAGCTCATCAATGAGTTGATCTGTAGATGAAGTTTGAGTTCTGGAGACCCAGGTTCCTCTTAATAGCTCCACTAGCTAGAGATCAAGCCTTCATTCAACACCTGAGCCTTTGTGTATTGATATGCATGTAAATGTATGAAGTGTGTGTGTGTGTGTTTGTTCGCTTATCAGTTGTATGTAAATCTATCGATATTTTAATTATCTTCTGTGGCCCCATGCTTCCCCCCTGCCCACAGACCACTTACGCCTTGACCTAGAGGGCCTTCTGGTCCTGCGGCCGAGGCTCTACTATGACCGAGATATGTAGGTTTAAACTAAGTCTATTGGTCTATTTATCAACAAAGACTTGGAAGACAGATGTGGGGGTGAAGACCTGCTAGACCAGAGAAGCCAAGAAGCAACCAGCTGGCCTTGCTTTTGGGCTAGAGCCACAGCAAGAGATCGGTCTTTCCACTTGTCCCAAATCCAAAAGAAGCACCAAACTCTAGTCTCACTGTTTCCTTCCTTTACTATCCAAATTCCTGGCTTCTCTATGGCTAATTCCAGTCAGTCAGTCACTGGCTCCACCCCATGATTCAAGGTTAACTTTATTAACAGTCTCAGAGTGTCACAGTGCCATCAAATATCCTGCAACAGGTTCCGGGGACTGAACTCAGATCAGTCTTGGCAGCGGGCTCCTTCACCCATTGAACTGTCTTGTGGCCATTTATATAGCAGAAATACTGTTTTCTGGAATCTGTCTAATGGAAAAAGTGAAAACATCACTCTTTACAGGATTACTTGTAATAATCCAAAATAATAAAAATAACAGCCAACCTCATGGGACTGAGTCATTAAATTATGGGATATCCATTTGATGGGTTATTATTATACCATTAAATGCTATTTATAATGGCTTCTTAATGACATGTTACTTTTAATCCTTTAAAAATGCTCAAAGTAAATTAAGAATAACAAGGCAGAGCTTCCATTTGATTCTGAAGAAATAATTTTAGTAATTAAAAAAACATAGCATCTAGGCTTGCTGCCCAACAAACCTGATGGCCTGGGCGCAATCCTCAGCCCTCATGCGCATACAGCTGGAAAGAGAGCCCCAACTCCACTGAGTTGTCCTCTGACCTCCACACATGGTCGCCCCTACACACACATCATTACCAACACACCCCATAGCCCACACACACAAATAAGATTTTTAAAAAGTTTTAATAAATAAGGCTAACCCCCAAGTTCAATAAGATAATACAGACAAGATACTGTAGAACATAGCCACAGAGAATCTTTTGTTTTATTATTTCTTGTTTGTTTGTTTTTGAAACAGAGTTTTATCATGTACCCCTAGATGGCCTTGAATGCTCTATGCAGACCAGGCTAGTCTCAAACTTACAGAGATCCCCTGCCTTTGCCTCCTAAGTTCTGGAGTTTAAGGCATGTGTCACCATGCTTGGCTTATTGATTTGTTTCTTTTTTTTTTTTTTAAATATTTATTTATTTATTACGTTTACAATATTCTGTCTGTGTGTATGCCTGCAGGCCAGAAGAGGGCACCAGATCCCATTTCAGATGGTTGTGAGCCACCATGTGGTTGCTGGGAATTGAACTCAGGACCTTTGGTAGAGCAGGCAATGCTCTTAACCTCTGAGCCATCTCTCCAGCCCCATTGATTTGTTTCTTGAGACAGGGTCTCACTCTGTAGTTAAGGCTGGCCTCAGACTTACAGCAATCCTCCTGTCTCAGTCTTCGAAGTTCCTGAGATTGTAGACTATATAGAATCTTGAGTTGGTTCTCATTTTTTATATTTTAATGAAAAAAGGCTGAAGATTAAGGAATTAACCTTCAATTTAACAAGTTAGCAAAAGAGAAAATAGGACTCTAAATGAAAGGAAATAGAAATATAACGATATGTCAGCTGTAGTACTGAGACTCAACTTTAAAATAAACCCAAAAAACAAAACAAAAACCCCACAGCTTCTAGTCACATCGTTCTTTTCCTCCCTCCTCCATCTCCCCCTCTTCCTTCTCTTCCTTTTCCTTCACCTCTTTTTCTCCTCCTCTCCTTGCTGTCTTTTATATATGTGCCCCCTCTCCCCACCCGTGTGTGTGTGTGTGTGTGTGTGTGTGTGTGTGACTCAAATCTGTTTAGAAAAACACAAACTTCTCTCTATACCCGGGCTTGGGAGGGTTTAACACAGGGTTTGCAGGGCCCTGGAGGAGCCAAGGGAGCTAGGGTTGCCAGGGCAGAAGAAGGTGGGAAGCGAGGGTGTCAGCTCTAGGCAGCTAACACCGCAGGGCTTTGTAGGGAAGCCTTACGAATTTCACATCTGTTCAGCTTCTAGCTGTTTCTGCCTCTGTGGGTGAAGAGGTATCCACCCCTTCCCTTCTGCTTCCTATATCTCTTCAGGTTCTTCTCAGGGCAGGTTCCAACCTGGGAAATGTAGCTCCTGTCACTCTGCTTGTGGCCCTGGAGTGAGAGCTTCGTCAGTCTGTCCCTCCATTAGGAGACAACCACTGCCTCTCCATCTGCCCATCAACCAGGTAGCCAGGAGATGCTAGGTCAGGAAGAAAAATAATCTCAATTATGGGTAACATAAATTGTGTTATGCATGTTAGTAACTACCTCATTCCTTCTTTCCTGATAGGGTCTTGAGCATCCCAGGGTAGCCTCAACCTTTATTTGTGTCTGAAGATGACCTTGAACTTCTGACCCTCATGTCTCCACCCTTCTGGTGCTGGGATTATAGGTGTGTACCTCCCTGATAGTGTGTATGATGCTGGGAATGAACCCAGGGCCTCCTGCATACAAGGGATGTACTCCACCAACTAAGCTACCCCCCAGCTCAGCCAGTCATCCTTCAAGCATGTGCCATGCCCAGCTTGTTTTCTTACTAACCCAACAGAGCAAAACAAAACAAATGTACAATCTGAGTGAGGTTACATAACTTTTTTGAAGATTGGAAAATGACAGCGTTCAAAAGCTGTTCAGCTGAATAAGGGAGCCGCGGTGCTCAGCCACTGTGAGACACAGCTTGGCAGTGTCTCAGAAAGTGACACTTGGAACTGTCTCATAGCCAGGCAATTCTAAGTATGCACCAGGAAAATGGTAAACATTGGTTCACACTGGTGTTCATACTAGCAAGACTTAAATAGTCACAGCTTTGACCCAAATACCCACCAACTAACAGATAAACCAACGAATGTAGTACATTTTAATATGATTTGGCTGTGAAAAGAAATGAAGTAATGATACATAGCATGGCTGATCTGCTGTTGTTGAGACAGGGCCTCCTGTAGCCCAGACCAGCCTTTAACTCACTATGTAGCTGAGGATGACTTTGAACTTCTGATCTTACCTCCATCTCCCAACTGCTGTGATGACAGGCATGTGCCACCACACCTGGTCTAGGTAGTGTGCATGTTAGGAACCCACTAAGCCATGTTGTCCCAGCCCACATGGATAAAGTCTGAAAACATATGCTAAGGGGAAGTCACAGAGACTATTTGTTAATTGATTAATTAGTTAATTGATGTGATAATCTGAGACAGAGTCAGTCTTATTATATATGTCCCACTTTAATCTCTTTAATGGCTTTAGTTTCTTTCTCCCCCCCCCCTTTCTCTGTGTAGCCCTGGATGTCCTGGAACTCACTCTGTAGACCTAGACCTAGGTTGGCTTTGAACTCGGAGATCTGCCTGCCTCTGTCTCCAGAGTGTTGGGTTCAAAGTCGTGCACCACCCGTTTGGTGATCAAAGGATCTCACAGTCTTCCTGCTTCACTGTCTCAGGTACTGTGGTTACAGGCGTGTGCCGCCATGCTCAGGTGCTGTGGTTACAGGCGTGTTCTGCCATTATCAAGTGTGTGCCGCCATGCCCTATTTAGGATTTCATTTCTAGGAAGTCTCTAGGGTAGGCAAATGGGAAGGATGTTAAGTAGGTTCGTTGCCACCAGAGTGGGGAAGGGACACTGGGGTGGCTGCTGGTGAGATGAGGGTTTTGGGATGAGTAACCACATTTACTGCAGTAACTACAGTAGTGTTCACATTAGATGGTGATGTTTGCCACATGAAGCTGGAAACACAATACCCCCCTGAAATCTTTAATAGTTATAAAATCTACACTACAACGTATGCCAATTTAACTTTAAGTGATGGAGGAGTGTCTATGTGTTACTTTCATTATTAATAAAGAAACTGCCTTGGCCCTTTAAGAGACAAGAAATTAGGTAGGCGGAGTAGACAGAACAGAATGCTAGGTAGAAGGCAGTGAGGGAGACGCTTCAGGCAGTCACCACAGTTAGTCGCCATGCCTCTCCTTTCCGACATGGATGCAGGTTAAGATCTTTCTGGTAAGCCACCCCTCGTGGTGCTACACAGATTACTAAATATGGGTTAAAGCAAGATATGAAAATCAACCAATAAGAAGCTACAGATAACGGGCCACGGGCCAGGCAGTATTTAAATGAATACAGTTTCTGTGTAATTATTTTGATGTAAAGCTAGCCGGGTGGCCGGATGCAGCCCCGCCGTTCCTTCTACATTTAAGAAATTGCTTACTTTTGCTATTTTATTTTGTGGGGGGGGGAGTGGTTTGAGTGGGCAGTGTATGTGTAGAGGTCAGAGGACAACTTGTGGGGAGTCCATTCTTTCCTTCTCCCATGTGGGAACCAGGGACCTTCAGGCTTGCTGGCAAGCAAGCATCCTTGTCCTCTGGTCTGTCTCACTGGCCCATTTTCCCTTTGATAGGAAAATCTTCGGATGCTCTCTGTCAATGTGGTGCGCATGTGCTATGAGGACAGACTCAAGCACTGGTTCTTGCCTACTTATGTGAGGCGGGTCCTTAATATTCTGGGGATTCTCTTGCCTCCGCCTCACCTCCCACAGCCCCTGTAGGAGCACTGGGAGTACAGGCCAAACTGGAAGACTCCAGGGAGGAGACTGAAGTAATGCACAGAGTCTTGGAAAAGCCAGTGCCATTGCAAAGAGGCCTAGTAACAAAGGTTCTGAAGGACACTAGGGCCAGGGTGCAGCTCAGTTGGTAGAGTGCTCCCCTAGCATGTATGATGCCCTAGATTCAGTCCCCAACACCACATAAACTAGGTCTGCTGGTACAAGCCGTAGTGCCTGAATCCCAGCATTCAGAAGGGGAATGCACAGCAACTTTGGGTCCATACTGGGTTTGAGGCCAGCCTAGGGAGGCTGGAGAAATGGTTCCATGGGTAAAAGCATTTGCCAGGAAAGCCTGGTGATCTGATATTTTAAAAGACTCCCCACCTGCCCACCCACAACTGGGCAGCAGGGGCTCATTCCTTTAATCCCAGCACTTGGGAGGCAGAGGCAGGCAAATCTCTGTGAGTTTGAGGCCAGCCTGGCCTCCAAGAGCTAGTTCCAGGACAGGCTCCAAAGCTACAGAGAAACCTTGTCTTGAAATAACAACAACAACAACAAAAGCAAAAGCAAAAAAAAAAATCCTAGCACTCGGAAGTCAGAGGCAGGTGGATCTCTGAGTCTGAGGCCAGCCTGGTCTACAGAGCTAGTTGCAGGACAGCCAGGGCCACACAGAAAAACCCTGTCTTGAAAACAGAGAGAGAGAGAGAGAGAGAGAGAGAGAGAGAGAGAGAGAGAGAGAGAGAGAGAGAGAGAGAGAGAGAGAGAGAGAGATTTTCCCCCTTTATTTTTAATTTTATGTGTAGGGGAGAAAATCGACCTCTGAGAGTTGTCCTCTGGCCTCACACAGGTGCATTGTCACACGAACTCACACCCTGACACAATCATCCAAATACAAATACGATGTGACAACAGACGGGACCCAGTTAACAGCAAGGACAGCAGACAACTGTGGAGTAAGGGTTTCCTTCGAGCTGTCTGGGGCTGTGTAAATTAATGCTAAACGCAAACCTATTAGTCAGGCCTTAGTGACCACATAAAATATGTATCATGAGACTGCTTTAATGAATGAAGCTGTATGTGTGTGTGTTCTTGCCCCACCCCCACTGCAAAAGACAAGACAACCACATCACCGACTGTCCTTGAAAAGCCAGCAACACAGCATAGTGCATATCCCTAAAGCATAGCTTCCACCCAGGGAGGAAATAGAAATGCATTGAACAACTATTCCTTTTATCAGTTATTTGGAACCTTCCCCTACCATTGATGTCATTAGCTTCAGGAGAGGCAGCTCGCTAACATATTTCCAGAGGAAATACCACCTTTGCCGTAACTCTGTCCACCAGAGGTAGGAGAGACACAAAGGTAAGTGTGCATATAATTTTATACCTCAGCTTGGTGACGTGAAAAATGTAAAGCAAGAGTGAGGTAGGCAGGACACACCAGTGATTTCATTACTCAGCAAGACAAAACGGGAGCATGCCAAGCCTGCGCTGCCTTCCCAGCTCCTAAGGGTGGTAGCTTTTTAAAACATTTATTTTTATTTGTTTTGCCTGCATATATGTTTGTGCTCCATGGGTGTACCTAATTCCCGTGGAGGCCAGAAGAGGGTGTTGGATCTCTTGGAAATGGAGTTACAGGTGGCAGGGAGTCACACTGTAGGTGCTGGGAACTGAACCTGGGTCTTCGGCTAGAGCGGCTACTGCCTATAACGGTCGAGCCTTCTCTCCAGCCCGCTAAAGCTGGTAACTTTTTATGCTTTAATTCTCTCCCATTTGACTTTATGCCCCGGGCCAAGTCCATAGTCAGGGCTCTTTTCCTCCTGGTTCATTGAGACAGCCCTCCCACTTGGAGCTTGTCATGGTCAGGGCCTGAGGACTTCACAGAGAGGCCTGTGTGCTTAGCCTGTTAGTGTTCCATGCAAATGAGGGTCCTATTCCTTTTTCATAAAGGGCACTAAGAGTGGAGGCGAAAGGATCTCTTTACCCTGCGGCCCCTCCCAGGATGCTGGCGAGGACAGTGTTGTGAGCCGGGTTCTTCTCATTCTCCTGAAGCCAGAGAGGAGATGGGGACGCTGCCTCTGCTTTGAATTTTTCTCAAGGCTACATTCCTTGTATGCAAACATTTAAATGTTTCCAATGTTCATAACTCACACTGGTTACTGCTTAGAGAGACTTTCTTTTTTTAAAAAAACATAAAGATTTATTTATTTATTATGCATACAGTATTCTCAGTATTCTATCTGCATGTACACCTGTAGGCCAGAAGAGGGCACCAGATGTCATTACAGATGGTTGTGAGCCACCATGTGGTTGCTGGGAATTGAACTCAGGACCTTTGGAAAAGCAGGCAGTGCTCATAACCACTGAATCATCTCTCCAGCCCAACAGAGACTTTCTTTACTCACTTCCGGGCCAGTCAAGGTAGACTGCTTTCATGCTGACTTGGGGGAAGGAACAGAAGATGTCTGATTTCCATCACAGCAGAGCAGGCAGTTCTAGAACAAGTCACTTATTTTTTCCTTCAACTCTGACAGTGAATCTGTTGAGTTACCCACTCAAAGAAACACTTACACAAACGCAGATGCAGATTTGGGCTTCCGGATGGGACGCAGGTAGGTGGTTTCAGTCCAAAAGCTTTCTAGGGTTGGGGATGCAGCTCAGTTGGTGGAGGGCTTCCCCATCACGTGCAGAAACCTCTGGCTTCCTGTGCTGCAGACTCCAGGTGTGGTAAACGGACTAGAAGTTCGAGGTCATTCTCTGCTACGTGTTGAGTTCCGAGTTAGCTTGAACTCTGTGGGCCTCAAAACAAACAAACCAGAGCCAGGAGGTGTGAGGCACACCCTTAATCCCAGCACTGGGATCTCTGAGTTTAAGGACAGATTGGTCTACAGAGTGAGTTCCAGGATAGCCAAGACTACACAGATAAATCCGGTCTCGAAAAATCAAGCAACCAACCAACTAAACAAGCAAAAAAAAAAAAAAAAAAAAAAAAAAAAAAAAAAAAAAAAAACAAGAATATCAAAACCCCTGTGGTTTTCAAATGGTCTAAGTGGTATAGTGTATAAACCTGTGATCTGAGCACCTGGGCTCATTTTCAGTTTGAGGCTAGGTTGGGTTACTTTGAAAGACTCTGTCTTGGAAACCAGGGGCTGGCCAGTGCAGCTCAGTAGCAGAGGGCTAGGCTAGCTGTGACGAGGTCCTGGGTTCAATCCCCATCTCCACATAAAAGAACAAGAACCTGGCTTGTGATGCAAGTCTACAGAGCCAGGAAGACTTGGACTCGTGTTGAGGGGTCACAATCCTTGTGCAAAGAAACTATGGAGCAGTCAGTCTGAAGTTCTGTTAAAAATCTCTTCGGACACTTGAGTTGGGAGACACCTCCAAAGTGAACAGCCAATTGCTGAGAGCTGGAGAACCAGACAGAGGCGTTGGTGGTCTCCTATTCATGAACAGACGAATACTGGCATTCAGAATTCCAAGTCGACACAGGACTTAGCTAAGACTTGGCCTTTCTCGGAGACTCCAGACAGGTACTCTAGGCAAACAGGACACAGGGCACCGGACAGGTGAGCAAGATCATCTGCCTGGCCCTCCTGATTTGAGGCCAAAGAGCCTGCCTGAGGCCATGCAGAGAGAACAATAGGAGGAAGGTACCAAGGGGACAGTTGCCTGGTCAGGGCAGGGCAACCACTTGGTAGGAAGAGGGGGAGGTTGTCACAGGAAGGGAAAGCCAGAGCAGGTAAGGAGGGATTTCTCAGCTGGTGCTTAGACAAGGCCAGGGGCAACCCTGCAGGAGGGAAAGGGCTGGGTTAGGGTTAGATGAGCCTTTGGAGCCGAACATGGAAGAGAGAGTGAAGAAAGGCAGCGTGGGTGCTGGGTTGGAGCCTTAGCTAAGAGAGAGTTGTTCTGGGGGGCTCATCACACAGAACAGCCCACGCTTGAATGTGCCTTTGTAGGAAAGGGGCAGAATGTAAAACATTCCAGGGCGAATAACTAAACCCAGGGAGGGTGATGCCAACCCGCTCCTCAGTCAGAGAAGGGGAGTCACATGTGGGAATGGGTAACGGTAGGCTGAACTCTGAGTGTCAGAATGGAATTGGTGTTGTTGGAGTGATCTCATAGCTTCCTACTTATATTAATAGATACAGAAATATGGGTAAAATGCATATATGTGCATGTCTGCATAGTTACGCATATACTTTATGTATGTTTGCATACTTAAGATGCACTGTATATGCAGACGTGTATCTGCATTGTCTATGGACATGTATACACTTCCTTGCTCTGACAGCTGAAAGGCCCTCTGTGACAAGGAAAGTCCTTTCAGGTGTGAGCCCAAGCAAAGCCTGACTGAGGTGTCATATTCTAGAACACAGGGAATGCCTCCAAAAATGATAGCACCTCAAAAATAGAGAAGCCAACATGAAGGGCTCCCAGTAGCCCAGTCATGGAAAACCTGAATATCAAAATGCATGATGACACTCCCAGAACTCTGGGGGCAGAGGCAGGTAGATGTTTGTGAGTTCAAGGCCAGCCTGACCTAGAGCAAGTTCCAGGACAGCCAGAGCTACATAGAGAAACCCTGTCCCAACAAACAAACAAACAAACAACAACAACAACAAAAGCGTGACAGATGGCAGTAGAGGACTGTGGCTACTGAATTAAATAGGGAACCACGAGTCCATGCTGGTGCAAAGGGCCAGCGCCTTGAAAGTTTCACAGAATGTTTACATAGTGTATAATTGCTTTCCTGGGTCAGCAGGATAGCTCTGTGAGTAAAGGGGCTTGTTGCCAAGCTTGACTATGGCTTGAGTTCGATTCTGGGTATCTACATGGTAGAAGGAGAAGACCAATTACTCAAAGTAATTACCTTTGACCTCTGACCTTCATAATCCTACCATGACACACACATGTGTGTGTGTAGTTTAAATTACTTTCCTGCAGTTTGCTTGTTTGTTTATTGAGAGGAGGTCTGGTTATGTTCTCAAAGCAGGTGTGGAATTTAGGATGTAGTTCCAGCTGACTGGTCAAGAACCTTCCTGCCTCAGCTTTCCTGGTGCTGATATTTCAGGCATGACCGTGACATCTAACTTCACATAGATGTTTATTAGTTGCAAAAGATATGGAAGTCCCACACCCCCAGTGCCATCTCGTGTAGTCCAGGCTCACCTTGAATTCATCTATGTAGCCCAGGCTGGACTTGAACTCCTGATCTCCCCACTTCAGTCTCCCAAGTGCTGGAATTACGGCTCCCGCCCCAATTTCACACATTGTGTGCTTCTGCACACATACTTGAGCTGCACATTGTGTGATTCCGTTTATGCTCCCAAACAGAAAGACACCATGGAAAAGACCATAAAAGATGGAGATCAGGTCCGTGGTCTTTGGCATTAAGGATGAGGATGGGTTGGCTGCAGAGAAGAGGCACGAAGGAATATTTTCCTGCGAGATAGACCAGTCCTGTAGGGCTGGAGAGGTGTCTCAGTAGTTATGAGTGCTTGTCCTTGCAGGGGACCTGGGTTCAAGTCTCAGCACCCACATGGCAGTTTATAACCATCGACTGTAACTCTGGCTTCTCAGTGGGTGCGGGCACGCATGCAGTACACAGACACACATGTAAGCAAAGCCTCACACACATAAGAATGAAATAAATAAGTCTAAAAGAAATTTAGCTGGGTGGTGGTGGCACACACTTTTAGTACTACCCAGCACTTGGGAGGCAGAAGCAGGCAGACCTCTGAGTTTGAGTCCAGCCTGTTCTATGGAGAGAGTTCCAGACAGCCAGGGCTACACAGAGAAACCTATCTCAGGTAGATAGGTAGACAGACAGACAGACAGACAGACAGACAGATAGATGATGGGCAGATAAATAAGCAAACAAAGCCTGTCCTCTATCTTGATGTTAGTGACATTGTTCTGTATATTTGTCAAAACTCACAGAACTGTGTCCCCCAAAAGAGTGAATTTTACTATATGTAATTACAATTTAAAAACTTTTAAAGATTAAATTTATTTATTTATTTAGAGGGAAGAGATGGTGTGCACACACGCCACACTGAACATGTGGGGGAGGTCAGAGGACAACTTGTGGGAATTAGTTCTCTCCTTCTCTCTCATGGGTTCTGGGGATCGAATTCAGGTTGTCAGGCTCAGTGTAAACACCTCTATCTGCTGCAGCATCTTGCCAGCCCCTATATATAACCTTCCTTCCTTCCCTCCCTTTGAATGTGTGTATATATGTACGTATGTGTATACGTGTGTATGTGTATATATGTATGTGTATATGTGTATGTGTGTAAATCTCAGTGTTTTGTCTCCCCTCACACTCACACAGCAATCATACCTACCCGTTGAGCCATCTCTCTAGCACACGTGACATGTTTGAAACCCTCTTACACGTGTTTTTCAGTGGCTGCTATAGCTTTTCTATATGCTTTATTTAATCCTGCTTACTGAGCGCGTTCTTCCCTACTTGAGTGAGAAGTAGAAACCTACAGACTCTTTCGCCCTCCTTATGATGCAATTATCTTAAACACTAGGCTACATCGAGAGCTGGGTCAAACAATGTTATAATTTTAGCTCCAACTATCAGATTCAGTTTAGGAAACGCAAGAGAAAGACCACCCATTATATCCACTTATTTACTTTTTTATCTTTCACTTTATCCGTGTTTCCAGATTCTTTTTGGCCTTTGTTGAGCTTGAGGATGTTTCTGGCCTCTCTGTTGATGTGGGTCTGCTGGCATCGCACAGTTAGTTTTCCTCATGGGAAAGTATCGTATTTATTTCTCCTAAAAGCTGCCATTGGTGAACATAAGCTTCTGGCTTTCAGCACCCGAAAGATGCTGTGTGGATTTCTTCTGGCTTCTAGTTTTGGGCAAAACTTCCTCTATTCAAATTCTCCCTTCTCTATCACGAATGTGGCATTTCTCTCTTGCTACCACACCATGCCAGGCTTTGTTTTTTGGGCTTTGTTGACATGGTGCTGGAGATTCATGGGGTCTCATGCTTGTGTAGCAAGCGCTCTTGCTCTCTCTAAGTCGTCTTCTTTAGCCTCTAGGAATTTTCTTTTTCCTTTTTTTTTTTGATTTTGGAGACAAGATTTCTTTGTAGCTTTGGTTGCCTTGGAACTCACTTTGTATGCTAGGCTTGTCTTGAACTCACAGAGATCCTACTGCCTCTGCCTCCGGAGTGCTAGGATTAAAGGCATGCGCTACCACCGCCTGGCAGCCTCTTGGAATTTTAAATAACTTTTTAATCCCTTTCCTCTGTTCCTTTCTCCTTTCTGTGTCCCCTCCAGTGTCTAATGCGTCAGGATCATTTCAAAGTTCTGTCTTAGACGTCATCAGTTAGGAAGCTGCCAGCCTCTGCTTCAGCCGGGTTACCCCAGCTTCCGCAGCGGGCATAGAAGTGTGCTGGGTAAAGCTGATCCGACCGGACCACACTTGGTGGGCTTCCTCTTTGTAGACACCATTCTATTCCACCCTACTTCTGGTTGCCCTCCGGTGCTTTCACATAGTTGTTTTCTCACATTAGATCCAGAAACATCGTGATAGTGAGACAATTGGCACAATACAGGATTCGCCTCCTCTGCGTGAACTGACTGTGTAAATACTTTGATTAAAGATACTTAGAATTAAATATCAAGATGAAGTAAATTCAACAAATAGCATTAATATTTATGTGTTAATGAGTTTGTTTCTGTTTAACACTTTAGCATTTGTGCTGTCTAATAGAATTGATGACTTGATTTGCAATTCTACCCGTTAATGTGTCAATGAGTAACTGGCTTAGGCCTGTTATTTAATGTCTAAATCTTATTTATTTTCTAAACAGTAGAGGAATAATTAAAGGCATTTAAGACATATTTATATTGAATGTATTAAATTTACAAGTATTACTTAACTGGGTCTATGTTAATGAGATAATTTGGATACTGCCAAAGATACTGGTTGTGTTAAATTTCAAAATTCAATCTGAAATAATTAAGGCATTTAATTAAATTTGTAAATGGGACCAAAAGCAATCCAAACTCTTTATAAATGATCATTAAAATCTTTATTTATAGGGGAAACAAGAAAATGATTTATAATTTAAACTGAAACAAAGTTTTGCACTTGTGACTTTACTAAATTGAACAATTAAAACAATTAATTTTAATCCCATGCCCTCCTGGTATTTATTGACATCAATTAAATATAGGGGTTCTGAGTCTAATACCGTGTTGAACTGGGCATAGTGGCAGAGGAGTGTGGATCTCTGGATTTGAGATCAGGTTGGTTTACATAGAGAGTTCTAAACCAGCTAGGGCTACAAAGATACTGTCTCAAAAAATACAAAAGCTTAAAATGGCCTAGATTACAGTTTATCTAAAGCTTGTCATCTTCAGTGTCCTTATCTGAAAAAAATGGAATTGATGGTGTTTCCCTAAGAACATGTTTCAATACTAATAACCCAAATGATGGTGTTAATAATACTTTACAAAATTAAGTGTATTATTGTTTTTACTGTATGTGTGTGTGTAGTGTGTGTGCGTTCACACATGTACATACATGCTGCTCATCAGTCAAAGTGAGAGGGCAATTTTGGAAGTCAGTTTTCTCCTTCTACCCTGTGTGTTCCAGTGACTGAGCTGAAGTCCTCAGGTTTGGTGGCAAGCGTCACTTACCCACTGAGCCGTCTCACCAGCTCATATTAGCTAACTTACTTTAACATTTTTAATTTTTTTTCTGCCTATTTATTGATTTTTGTGTGATTGTGTTTCTGCATGTGTTGGGGGGGGGCAGGCTGCACATGCCTGTGTCCTCACTAAGAAGAGGGCATCGGATTCCCTGGAGCTGGGATTACAAAGTGGGTTGTCATGATCACACGGCAAATGCCCTTAGCCTCTGAGCTACCTCTCCAGCCCCCAATAGCTTACCTTAAAAGAAAGCTATAGAACAATATTCAGGGAATTTTTTGGCAGAAGAGACAAAGGTAAAAAAATACGCAGTCACAGATAAAAAAAAATAAACAAAACAAAACCCCCAAAATTCCAGGAGGCTTCGTGACTCTAGTTCTCTGTGTACTTACTTGGATATAGTTATCTACATATAGCTGACTAGTTATCTATCGTTTCTAGTTGTTCCCTGATGTATACCTATTACGATAACTGTGTGTTTCTGTGTGTTCATTCAGATAAATTTTAATTATAGTTTGTAGGTGAGCTTATGAATGATTTTGACTAATTAATTTGATAAACAGACATACTGAAGGTTAAGAGCAGTTTCCTATGTTACTTTAAGAATTTGACAAAGCAGTGGCAAAGGACCTGGATTCAATTCCCAGCACCCACGTGTTAATTCATAACTTTCTGTAACTTCAGCTCCAGAGCCTCCATCCCTTCTTCTGACTTCCACAGGTCGGCCAGGCGGTGGCGCATGCCTCCAATCCCAGCACTCGGGAGGCAGAGGCAGGCGGATCTCTGTGAGTTTGAGGCCAACCTGGTCTACAAGAGCTAGTTCCAGGACAGGCTCCAATGCTACAGAGAAACCCTGTCTCAAAAACAAAACAACAAAACAAAACAAAACAAAAAAAGGCACCAATTTCTATAGGTCCTTGCAAGCACAATATGTATTTACACATTCAGTCACATGCACATAAAATAAAACAAATGAATACATATTTTAAAAAAAGTGAGGGACTGGAGAGATGGCTCAGCATTTGAGAGCTCTTGCTGTTCTTCCAGAGGACCCGGGGTTCAATTCTCAGCACCCACATGGTAGCTCACAACCAGCTGTAACTCCAGTGTCAGGAAATCCCAAGCCTTCTTCTGGCCTCCTTGGACATTCAGGGAAAATCATGGACACTTTTTAATCTATGTGTTTTGAAATTTTCATCTTGATGACAGACTGGGCTTAGCGTTCCACACGTGTGCACATCTCACTCAGGCCACTGACTCGATGTGTGACTTCAGCATTTTATGCCACCTTCCTACTGAATGGAGAGAAGTGGGCAACAGTGTTGGTGCTTTGGGTATGTGTGTTTCTGTGCAAGCAGATGCTTGTGAATGCGTTCACGTGTGAGTGCCGGAGGATGTCTTCCAGTATTGTTCCTCAGGTGCCACCACCCTGCTGGTTCAGACAAGATCTCACTAAATAGGCCAGGCTGGTTGGCCATTGAACCCAGGATCTGACTGTCTCTACCTCCCCAGCTCTGGAATAAGATTACAGACACACGCCATCACACCTTGTGTGTGTGTGTGTGTGTGTGTGTGTGTGTGTATGTGTGTATGTGTGTGTTCTGGGGAACCCGACGCAGGTCCTCATGTTTGAGAGCTGAGTTCTTCACCAACTGAGCCGTCATCCCAGCCCAAGAACACCCTTTAACAGTGAGAGGCTTTCTGGCCCCCTCTGTAGATAAATGGAGTGTCATGCTCAGTGTCACCAGTGCAAAGCTCAGGTGTGGCACTGACTTCCGTCAGACTCAGTACATCTCCAGACACCTGAGGCCTATGGTATGTCAGCCACTCTGGGAGAGGCCAGAAACCAACGGGAAATGGGCTTATGTTTTGAAACTTATAAAACTTTTAACCAATTACTTATTTTTTATTGTTTTTATTTGCATCTAAGTGTGATTACAGGTGCCCAGGAAGTTGCTGTGTGACAGACTTTCCAGGGAAGATACACATCATCTTTTACTTACTCCAAAAGGGGGACCCATGACATGCTGAAGTAACACCTGCATTGAATGAAGTCCAGCTTGGTGAACCAATGAGCTGGGGTTACTCACAGGAGGATCTTCCAAGGTTCTCTTTTCCCAATCATGTGACCATGAGCCTCTCCCCCTCACGCCCCACCCCTGTTTCAGTTGGAGAAAACTGACCAATAACAGGGGTACAGAAGAGGGCTTTGGATATGGAGCGGCCCAGCGTGAGAGCTGGGAACTAAACTCTGGTCCTCTGCAACAGCAGTATGTGTTTTAAACTGTCAATCATTGCTTTAGTCAGTTGCCTAGCAACAGGACCCTTGTGAGTGAGTGACAGGGAGCCATTCTGCCCCCTGGTCTCAAATGGGAGGAACCTGCAATACCTGATCAAATTCAACTAATTGCTGATGGCTTAGTTCAGAACTTGATATTTTATTCAGGCCCAATATGAAAGGTGTTAAGATATTTCTTGAAACTAAAAAGAAAAAAATTAATAAAAATGAAAATATATTCCTTGGCTCCAGGATTTCATGACTCTTACAAACACTTATAAATGCTTGTACAAACACAGTTTTCCCTAGGGTGGAATCCTAACCAGTGCAATAGAATGGGTTGCTCCTTGTTTGTAAAAGGGGAATTAACAAAATAATCCAAATATTCCTGATTGTCATCCAAGTCAGAGACACGAGGCTCAGATTGCTGCTGTCTTCCCATAGGCTGTCTTTCCCTCCTTTACACCTCATTACAGTCTTGTCCTGCACCACTCCCACTGATGCCAGCTAGTGCCTCTTCCCTGTGTGTGTGTGTGTGTGTGTGTGTGTGCGCGCGCGCGCACACACACACACACACACACACACACACACACACACACACACGCGCGCGCGCGCGCGCGCGTATCGGAGGGAGAGACTGTGACTTGAATTAGGGTTACTCACAAGAGCACGGGCACCTTCCCAGTGCCTACAGCACTGAGCGCAGCCTGTCCTTGAGCGGCGATGAACTGTTGGTCATAAATGAGGCCTCAGTTTGACACACTAGGCACATTACTGGCCGTATGATATCAGCACCAAACTTTCTCCATTCTTGCTAATTGGGCCAGGGGCATTCCGAACACCTGCATATCAATTCCTATTTACTATTTCTAGGTTTTTCTTTTCTTTCTTTTTTTTTTTTCTTTTGGGTTTTCAAGACGGGTTTCTCTGTAGCTTTGGAGCCTGTCCTGAAACTAGCTCTTGTAGACCAGGCTGGCCTTGAACTCACAGAGATCCTCCTGCCTCTGCCTCCCAAGTACTGGGATTATTAAAAGCATGCACCACCGTCTGGCTATTTCTAGTTTTTTTTTTAATGTTCTTATTTTTGCTTTATCTTCTCTTAGAAGGAGTTAAGGAAATTTTCAGCTTCTCGGGAGAATAGTTTATGTAAGTCTTGTACAGGCTTGAGCTCTATGTACGTGGCTGAGCAGCTCATTTTCTTCCTGACATCACAGACTGTTGTTGACTCTGTAAAGGAGTTCTGAGACCGGAGAGATAATCAGTCACTAACATGCTTGCCACACAAGCATGAGGGCCTGCGTTTGGATCTCTGACATTCACATCAAATGTCAGGTATGGTGGAACAGGGTACAATTCCAGGACTGGGGAGTCTGAGGCAGGAGGCTCCCTGTGACTCAGGAGCCAGTCCGTCTAGCCAAATGTCTGAGTTCTAGATTCAAGGAGAGATTCTGTCTCAATACTAAGATGGTTGCTAGACATTGGGGCACACACTTTTAATCCCAGCACTGAGAATACAGAAGTAGGTGGATCTCTCAGAGTTAAAGGCTAGCTTGGTCTACATATTGAGTTCCAGGCCAGCAAGGACTACATAGAGAGACCTTTTATCAACAAAACAAAACCCCATAAAAATGATGGAATACTACTGAGGAAAAAACCTCTGGCCTGTACACATGCTTTCACCCATGCACGCCCAACCCACACATGCAAACACAGACACATCACACACTGGTACTTTCTTTCTAAGCCTACGGACACACACACCACAGAAAGCTCCCGAGACTATATTTTTTTCCCTCATGGCTACTATCTAAAGTTCATTGTAGATCTGGGCTGATGATGAAGGTGCTAAGGTTGGGAGTAATCACTATATAAGCAGCCCCCCCTCCTGCTAACTCCAGCCCCTTCCTGCTAACTCCAGTCCCCCCTCCTGCTAACTCCAGTCCCCCTCCTGCTAACTCCAGTCCCCCCTCCTGCTAACTCCAGCCCATCTCCTGCTAACTCCAGCACCCCTCCTGCTAACTCCAGCCCCCTCTCCTGCTAACTCCAGCCCCTTCCTGCTAACTCCAGTCCCCCTCCTGCTAACTCCAGTCCCCCCTCCTGCTAACTCCAGCCCCCCTCCTGCTAACTCCAGTCCCCCCTCCTGCTAACTCCAGCCCCCCTCCTGCTAAGTCCATCCCCCTCCTGCTAACCCCAATCCCCCTCCTGCTAACTCCAGCCCCCTCCTGCTAAGTCCATCCCCCTCCTGCTAACCCCAATCCCGCCTCCTGCTAACTCCAGCCCCCCCTCCTGCTAACTCCAGCCCCCCTCCTGCTAACTCCAGCCCCCCCTCCTGCTAACTCCAGTCCCCTCCTGCTAACTCCAGTCCCCTCCTGTTAACCCCAATCCCCCCTTCTGCTAACTCCAGGCCTTTCCGGAAATCTTGCTGTCAGACTTGGTTACTCAGTGCTCTGTTTCTAACCTTGTAAACTGGAGAAGCATCAGGTCGGCCATTATCCTGTTCACTCACGCTGCCTTTATTAGTGTCATCTCTGATCCAAGGTCCTTTCCAAGGTCCAATCTTATAACATCTGTACATCTCGAAAGCATTCCTTCAGTTAAATGGAGACAATATGAACTCTAAATCCATGTGACTTGGTGCCATAAACCTCAGTGATTACAGTGATGGAGAAGGCGATCTCCAGGGCACTGTCATCCTCTGCTCCAGGTGGTGTTACTCTTACAAAACTGTCCCGCTGTCAAATCCATTCTAACTGCATGACAGACCCTGGGCACAATGTAACAGTAAATAAAGAGTTTACAGATACAGGGATACATTCTGCCTTGCAACTAACCTAAGAAATACCCCTCCCCTTTCATTTCCCTGTTCCTGTGGCTGGATTCCCTTCACACGGTCTAGCAAAGAACACAAGTGCAGAAGTTGATGTAAGTACCTGGCTATCTCTCATAAAACCAGATATCATGAAGAATTGTAAAACCGGGAAGTAAAGCTTTTGTTTTCTTGCTAATTTTTTGTTTCAGAAGATAGTTGCTTCTAATAAAAATGTGTATTTTTAATCTTAATATTCGCTAGGTTCTTTTACATTAAGGCAGATTTTTTTTAAAAATAAGTATTTTCCAGTTCAAGTTCAGAGACTTAATCTCTAGTATGGTATTCACCGAATGAGGAAATTTATGGACAAAAACTGTTTTGAATACCCAATAACTGGACACTGTCACACAGAGGAAAAATAAATGTGTCACAGAGACACTGGTAATACAATAAATATCATTAACACGGAAATAATAAAAGAGGTTTTAGATAACTGATTAATTTGTGTGTGTGTGTCCATGTGGGTGAGAGAATATTTATCTTTTTGAGTCTGGTTTTATTTACATAACCTGATGATATCCAGTTCCATTCATTTTCCTATACATGGCATAATTTTGTCCTTCTTAATGGTAGAAAAAATTTCTATTGATGAATGCATACCACGTTCCCTCTCTTCAGTCATCAACTGGTGGGGATCTAGGCCAGTTTCATATCTTAATCACGGATACAAAGCAATGAATACCTATGTGTGTATGTCTACGGCATGTTGACTTCAGGTACAAACCCAGGGGTGGTATAGTTGATTGTATGGTAGTCTCATTTTTTTAAAAAATATTATATGTATGGGTGTTTTGCTTGAATGTATGTCTGTGTGTACCATGTGTGTATGCAGCCCCCTTGGAGTTCAGAAGACAGCATCCCTTGGAAATGGAGTTACCCGTGGCTGTGAGTCATCTTGTGGGTGCTGCAAATCTAACTGTGTCCTCTGCAAGAGCAGCCAGTGCTTTTAACCATTGGGCCATCTCTCCCAGTGCCCCTCTGTTTTGCTTCTGACTCCCACACTGGCTGCTGCTGTTCACACTCCCACTAACATGGTGTATCAGGACTCTCCCGTTCACATTCCCACCAACACGAGTGTATCAGGATTCTCCTGTTCACATTCACACTGGCATGAGTGTATGGGGCTCTCCTGTTCACACTCGCACCAGCACAAGTGTGTCAGGGCTCTCCTGTTCACACTCCCACCAGCACAAGTGTGTCAGGGCTCTCCTGCCCCACCTCCTCGACAGTACTGGCTGCCATTTCTTTTCTTTCTTTTTGTGAACTTTGTTCTGGGGTCTATCACAGGTGGGAACAGCTACCTTAGGGCATGCCTCTTGTTTCCTTGGTAACAGTCATCTTGACAGTGATGAGATGGAATCTCCCAAGTGATTTTAACTTGGATTTCCAAGAGGGATCAAATATTTGTTGGCCATCTGCATTTCTTTTGAGAATTGTTGGTTTCATTTGCCCATCTGTTGACTGGATGACTTCTTTTACAGGTGTTTTATTTATTTATTTGTTGGTATTTCGAGACAGGGTTTCTCTGTAGCTTTAGAGCCTGTCCCAGAAATAGCTCTGTAGACCAGGCTGGCCTCGAACTCACAGAGATCTGCCTGCCTCTGCCTTCCAAGTGCTGGATTAAAGGTGTGCGCCACCACCGCCCTGTCCGAGTATTTATTAGCGCTCCCCACAGATTCTCCACGCTAGTCCTCTGTGAGATGTGTAGTTGGCAGAGGTTTTGTTTTCTGTAGGCTCCCTCCACTCTGCTGACTGCTTCATAGTGCAGAAACTTTTTAAATTTCTTGCAGTCCTATCAGTCAGTTATTGGATTTATTTCCCAAGCTATTGAAGTTCTTTTTCCAAACTCCTTACCTGTACCTACCTCTTCAAGTGTCTGCCTTATGTTTTCCTCCATCTTTCAGAGTTTTAGGCCTTACCTTAGGCAGTCTGATCCACTTTGAACTGATTTTAGTGCAGCCTGAGAGGTGCAGATTGAACCTGTAGATCGTGTTTAACAGTCTATCCATTTTACAATATTAATTCTTCCAGTCTATGAGCATGGGAGGCCTGTTAGCAAAGTCTTCAATTTCTTTCATCAGAGTATACATTTTTCTTGGTTGTGGGGAGTTGAGACAGGGTCTCAAGAAGCTTTCCAGTCTGTACTTGAACTCATTATATAGACAAGGATGAACTTGAACTCCTGTCTCCACCTCCGACGTGCAGGGATTACAAGTGTGTACCACCACACCTGGATTTCTACGCTGTTTTAGTTTTCATTATGGTGGCTTTCACTTCCTTGATCAGTCTTATCCTTAAGGTTCCCCTCCCCCCAAAGCTATTGAGAATAAAAGTTTCCCCCTCACTTCCTACTCAGCAAATTCATTATTGGTAACAGGAGAAGCTACTGATTTTTTTTTTTTTTTTTTTTTTTTTTTTGGTTTTTTCGAGACAGGGTTTCTCTGCAGCTTTAGAGCCTGTCCTGGAGCTAGCTCTTGTAGACCAAGCTGGTCTCGAACTCACAGAGATCCGCCTCCCTCTGCCTCCCAAGTGCTGGGATTAAAGTCATATGCCGTTATGCTTAGTTAGAAATTTATTTACCCAGTTGGCAGAATGCTTGGCCAGCATACACAAAGCCCTGGATTTTGTGGAGACAGTGTTTCTCTGTAGCTTTGGAGTCTGTCCTGGAACTAGCTCTTGTAGACCAGGTTGGCCTTGAACTCACAAAGATCTGCCTGCCTCTGCCTCCCTAGTGCTGGGATTAAAGGAGTGCGCCACCACTGCCCTGCTAAAGCCCTGGGTTTTCATCCCTAGCACTGCATAAACTGGGTGTGGTGCTCCATCTCTGTAACTCCAACATTCCTGGTGCTCCATCTCTGTAACCCCAATGTTCCTGGTACTCCATCTCTGTAACCCCAACATTCCAGAAGTGAAGGCAGGGGACCTGAAGTTCACGGCCATCCTTGACTACATAGAAAGTTCCAACCAACCTTGTGATGCGTGTGAAAGAAAGGTAGAGAAAGGGGGCAGGAGTAGGGTGGGATATAACTTTAATCCTACCAGAGGCAGGGTAGGTGGATCTCTGTGAGTTCCAGGCCATCCTGGTATACAAAGCGAATTCCAGGACAGTCAGAGCTACAAAGAAAAACCCTGTCTCAAAAAAACAAAACAAAACAAAAAAACAAAAAAAACCAAACAAACCAAAAAAAAAAAAACCCAGAGAGAAAGGGGCATGGGAGTGGAGGTGGGGTGGGTGATTTCCTGGCTTATGGCAGCTACTTGTTGTGCCTTCTCATGGTAAGGGATTGAGAGGGTGCTCTCAGACCTTCGTTTAAAAGGTACTAATTCCACTCCGGTGGGGCTCATCCCCAGGTCACCATTCAGTTCAGTCCGGGATGCCAGAAGGTGGGATGTCCTCCCTCTTCAGTTAAACCTCTCTGGAAACAACCTCACGAACACAGGTGATTGTCTCTCCCAGGTGTTAGTATTCAGGCATCTAAACTGGCCTTCGCCTAGGGTCCTGACAGGATATGTCCTTCGTTGGAGCCACTAAGAGCACCTTCTGTGTACATTCCCTACGTTTCCTTTTAAAATGTGGCCTTGCCTACCTCTGTAATGCAACACCTGCTCTATGTGCCATGCACTATGGTACGGTCTGGTTAGCCAGTCAGGCAAGGGACTGGAGATTGAAACACAGAGAGACAGAGACGTGGGAAACACCCAGGATGCCCAGATGCCCCTTTCTTGTGTTCCAGGGCAGTTTATATAGGGTCTCCTTGACTAAACGGCCACACCCTAACTCCCAGCTGCAAGCCCACCAGAAACCACTCCCCTGCCATCAGGAACTCCGGAGGGTCTTGGGCTCAGAGTAGCTGCAAGCATAGGAAAACAAGTTGTTTACTCCGGCAGGCAGGGGGTCACAGGAAATTCAGAGTCTGGGGGTCCACAGTCCCCAACACACCTGCTGTCTCTCTCTGTCTCTCTCTGTCTCTCTCTCTCTCTCTCTCTCTCTCTCTCTCTCTCTCTCTCTCTCTCTCTCTCTCTCTCTCTCTCTCCTTTCCTCCCTCTCTTTCTCTTTTGCCACCCTTGTCCGGAGGGACGAGTCTCTGCCTCCCTCTCTGCCCCCTTTTTCCATCCCTTCTCTCTCCTCTTCCAATAAGCCTCCTCTGAGAGCCTTGTTACATGATATAATTCTCTTCATTGTGTTTTTAAATTAATTACAACACTAGGTGATTCCAGATCCAGGCCAGTTGAAGAGTAAACTGAGCCAGTAGAAACACCTCCTGATGCGTTCACTGACTCCTTGGGTTTCCTCCTTTGCCACCGCCTCCTCCTCCTTTGTCCTTAGGTTTCTTTTTCCAAGACAGGGTTTCTCTATGTACCCCTGGCTGCCCTGGAACTCACTCTGTAAACCAGGCTGACCTTGAATTTACAGAGATCCCCCTGCCTCTGCCTCCTGAGTGCTGGGATTAAAGGCGTGAGCTGCCTACTTTCTGGACTTCCTTTTTCTTATTGCTTTGGATTATTTAAGAATTCTGGGGCAGTTCTAAGTGGACAGATACTTCATGACATTTCAACATGACCTGAAGGGGAAAAGCTTTGACATCTTGGTAGCCTTCAGCTATGCTTTTTCCAACATGTCACTGGAAAGAAAGGATTTTCCAATCTGTTGGGACTATTGATTCCTATCTTAACTGTGATGTAAGTGATCCATTGGAATCTGTTGTGATTTGATGTATGGTCTTGCATCTAATGAATTCTTAGAGATATTGCACAGGCAGCAGGGTGTGCTGGCTCTCTCCTTTAATCCTAGCAGGGGCATCATCAGCAGGTGAAGCCCTGTGAGTTTAAGGTCAGCTTGGTCTACAGAGTGAGTTCCAGGCCAGCCAGAATTACACAGTAAGACCCTGTTTCCAACAAACAAATATTTCACACGTGATATGGAAGACACATTTTGCAAATGACGGTGGCAGGTCTACAGATGTGTGTTATGGTTTGCTTAAGGGAAATTCCCCACAGGGTCAGGTGTGGTCTTTAGCTCTCAGTTGGCTCCTAATTGCCTTTTTTTAAAAGAATTATTTATTATGTACTCAGTGTTCTGCCTGCATGTATACCTGCATGCCAGAAGAGGGCACCAGATTATTATCATTATAAATGGTTGTGATTCACCATGTGGTTGCTGCAAACTGAACTCAGGACCTCTGGAAGAGCAGCCAATGGTCTTAAACCTCTGTGCCATCTCCCTCCAGCCCTGGTTCCTAATTGTTACCGTGGTTTTTTGGGAAGTGCTAGAAACTTCATTTGGTGAGGCCTAGTTAATTGGAGGAAGTGGTCTAAAGGGGAGGTGTCCTTGATCTTGCCTTGGCCTCTTCCTGTCTGTTCCCAGGAAATGGGTGGCTCTGCCCTCTCTGTCGTGATGCTCTCTCTGCCTTACCACGGCCTGTGGCAATGAGGCCAAGTGACAGCGGTTGAGACCTCTGAAACCAACCCTGAGCCAAAATGGATCTTCCCTTCTTCAAACTGTTTCTCCCTGTTACTTGTCACAGTGACAGAAGTGACTGTCACAGTGTGCGTCGTGTCGAGGAACACTGTTGAGCTCTGCATGCCTTACTGATCTTAGGTCTGATAACTAGAGCTGGATTGTTAAAATCTTCCACCCCAAGTCTGGATCCCTCTTTGCGGTTCTGTCCACTCCTGTGGATGCTGTTGCACACAGCAGGAACCCGCCGTGTCTGCTGACAAGACATCTGCAGCCCACATAGCATGAAGCTCTTCTCAGGCCCTCCTGATGGACCCGCTCTGTCTGTTCATCTTTTAAAGGGTCCCTGAGAGAGATGACTCAGTGCCTGTCATTTGATTGCCACGATGATCCATCTTACAGATGATCAACTGGAAGGTCCCGGGGCCTGTCTAAATGCATCCAGCCTAAGGTGGGAGTCCAGCCCAGCTGTGTCTGACCTGGCTATACCTGTGACCTCAGAATTACTTAGATGCACCCCAGGCTGTGAGGGGTAATTCCTAAAAGGAAGGTGCCACTGCAGAGGCTGACTCAACAATTGTGGAGAGCTTGGAATGTTGCAGGTTCAGAGACCAGTTATAATTTATCTCGGGCTATCTTTAGCCCACTAAGTAGCCACTCTGTTCTACTCCCAAGCTCCATGTCGGATCTAACACTGTGACTACAGATAAAACCTTTGGGAATGGAATAAGTTAACAAAACCCTAATTTTCTATCAATCAAAGGCTGAGCCATGAGATGGCATCCAAGGCCCATAGCTGAGAGCTATCCTGTAACTGCCCACTTAATGTTGGCCCCAGTGTCCAAAACGTGTCCTGATATATTATTTTCTTTGTTATGTTACTATAAAATTTTATGAAACTTTGTCCACATTGGAACATGGAAATTTGGGGTGGCCTAAATCTATGTTTCTGGGCCACAGCCACTCCTATTTGGCTACAGAATAAATTACTCTTACTCCCTTTGAGGTGAAAGCTGTTTTTTTTTTTTTTTTTTTTTTTTTTTTTTTTGGTGTCAAACTCCTCTGAGCGCAGGCTCCTTCATCTATCTGTACAGTTGTTATTGCTGTTTCCAGGGTGGTGGTGTTGGGTCCTGGAGCACTATCTCCCAGAGCATGGTGTTTACAGGGTCCTGAATACTTTGAACTAAAGCCATTGCAAAGTCTCAGACACAGCTGCAAGTAAAGGCTACTCTGATGGTCTCCCATCCCCCTGCTAATGGGGGATGACAGAAACAATTCAGACAAATTGCAAACCAAGCTGTAAAAACTGGGAAGACCACTCCATCCTTTTTCCTTTGAGGACCCTCATTCCAGACAGCCTTGCCCCACCCCAGGCAAAACAAATCTGAACAGTCAGGCTGACGTTCCCTGCCTGAGAATTACTCCTAACCCTTTTTCCAATCACATCGCCCCCTGTGCCTTGCTGAACCTAAGGAAAGAGGGAATGCCATCTAAATCTTCAGGTCTTCTGAAGGCTCCTGTGACTTCTATGATATTGATTTGCTTTGCTTTGATCTTGTTATCATTTTGATTTATTTCTGTTTTTGAGCTAGAACCCTTTTATGTCACCCAGGCTGGCTTAGAATCCCTATGCAGCCTGTGCTGGCCTCAAACTAAAGACTTCCCTTAGCCTCACTGTGCTGGGATGACAGCCAAGCACTAACATGTTCACCCTGCCTTGTTATTTAAAAAAGAAAAGGAAGTCATGAGGATAGGAGGGCAGATGGCTTAGTGAAGTGTTGCATCTTCCCGGACCTCCCTTAGGCCAGTAAGGTGACTGCTAGTGTTGAGGACATGTGTCATTGGGAGCAGGGCCTCATTACAGGTGACAACTGAGCAGTGACTTCCTTCTTTCATTTTAAGCCTGGGCAGCTGAGTGGAGGATGGGCGTTGTCTTGGGATAGTCAAGAAGCAAGGACGTTGAAATCTCCTATATCTACCCTAGGATGTCAGAGGCCACCCTGCCTACTCAGCTACCCTCTAGCTGAGCCTTTCTCAGAGTCCCTGTGGGAGATCTGGCAACTCATCTCAGAGTCTTTCAACATTCTTCAGGAGGGATTAAAAACTCGTGTACCGGGGGCTGGAGAGATGGCTCAGCAGTTAGCACTGACTATTCTTCCAGAGGTCCTGAATTCAATTCCCAGCAACCACATGGTGGCTCACAACCATCTATAATGAGATCTGGTGCCCTTTTCTGGGGTGCAGGTATACATGCAGGCAGAACACTGTATACATAATAAATAAATAAATTAATTAAAAAAAACCTTGTGACCAGCCTGGCGTGGTGGCTCACACCTTTAGCTCCAGCACTCGCAGCAGAGGCAGGCTACATGGGGCCAACCTGTGCTACAAAGTGAATCCAGGTCAGTCAATGCTCTGCCTCAAAAAACCAAAACCTAACCAAACCAGAACACCACCATGCACACCACCCCCAACAAACCTAGTGTACCAATGGGCCAGCACCCAAGGGGGCACCCCTGCCTCAAAGTACATTGCTATTGCTTTAAATTATGAACTAGCTTCTGTCCCAGCCCCATTCTCAACCTTAACTGAAGGTTAAGAGGTGGTTTCCAGATATCTTGGACAGAGGCAAGTCCCAGTTGGAGGATGCAGGCTGTTCCTTACTGCCGACTCAGAATCTTCATGGTCTCTGATGTAGTTGCTACTCACATGTGTGTCCTTCAAATGCAGCACGAGACAGAAAACCAGACAATCTAAAATTGTCCTTGAAGATTGGAACTCAGGACTGAAAAATCTGCAAGTGGACTTGCGCATCTTCATGGACCTGCAGGTGCTGTTTGGTGCCCTCTAGCGGGCAATGGCAAGCCTGACTTGAAAATCAGCGTGGGGTCTTAGATGGTGAGAGCCCCAGAGAGGCTCAGAGATGCTTAGGGCAGTGGTGGACATAGAATGCCTGTTAGCAACACAGTAAAAAAAAGAAAAGAGGAGAGAGAGAGGAAGAATAAAGGGAGACAAGAGAAAGAAGTTACAGAGGCCACTTTAGTAAGCAGCCAAAGCTGAGAGGTGTGGATAAGGTATTTCTTTCAGAATTTGCTGGGTGTGGTGGCACAGCCTGAGATCCCAGCACCTGGGCAGTGGAGACAGTAGGGTCAGGAGGTCAAGGTCATCCTTGGCTCTGTGTGGGTTAGAGTACCTTCACTCCTGATTCTAAAGCTTCTTCTCGAAGCTAAGCGCTGGGACAGGAGATGGCAGATGACAAGAGGACCCAGTCCCCTATCCTCATGTGGATTATGAATATTAGTAAAATAAATATGTATTTTGAATTGGCACAAGAAAAACAGGATATCCTGGCTTTAACTGACGTTCATGAGGAGTTCACCTTTAAAAAGTATTAACATCTACCTATCATCTGTGTAGATGTAATTTTCTGTCCCATCAGACAACTCCCAAATAACCACACAGAGACTTATTATCAACTATAATTGATCAGCTGATAGCTTAGGCTTGTTTCTAACTAGTTCTTATAACTTAAATTAACCCATTTTGTTTTATAAATCTACTTGCTGCCACGTGGCTCATGGCTTATTACCTCAGCTTGTACACATCCTGCTTCCTTTGCATCTGGTTGTTGACTCTGCCCTTCTTCATTCCGGAGAGCTCTCTCCCTGTCTGTAAGTCCTGCCTAACCTTTTCCTGCCTAGCTATTTGCCATTTATCTCTTTATTATACCAATGAGAGCAATACATCCTCACAGTGTACACAAAGGTTGTTCCACGACACATCTGTTTAATCAATCTGTCTACCTATTTATTTATCTCTATGTGTGTAGAGGTCAGAGGACAACTTGTCTTTTCTTTCCTATCACTATGTGAGTTCCAGGAATCGAACCCAGGTCCCTAGGCTTGGCAGCAAACACCCATCTCAGAGTTCACCTTTAAAGTAAGATCCAAAAAGTGAGTTGTGTTCACTAGACTGGGCTGATATTCTAAAATAGCCAACTTGTTCTAGGTACGCTTGTCTTGGGGAAAGAGGACTCTGGAGCTGGAGGCAGGCCTGTCCTAATAGGACTCCTGTCTCTTGCCCAAGAGGACTTGGAAATCCCTGGATTGCTGAAGGCATTACCTGTGCTTACACTGGGGAAACATAGGAAATCATTAAAACAAGAAAGTGTTGACTCCAAGGATAGCCAAATGGGATGGAGGTCAGGGAAGGGGGCAAGGAGGAGCAGTAGCAAACAAGAGAATGCCGGGATGAGCAAAAAGATCCATGTCTTGGGCTGGGGAGGTGGCTCTGCCAGTAAGGTGCTCGCTGTGAGAACACGAGGCCCCGAGTTTCGAGCCCAGCACCTACACAAAGAGCCAAGCATGGCAGTGTACACCTGTTCTCTGTGCCAGGGAGGTGGAGACGGGTGGAACCCAGGAGCTTGCTGGCCAGCCAGTTCGGACAATCCCTGAGTTCAGTGAGAGATTCTGTCTCTAAGAGATAAGATGGAAGGCAACTGAGAAAGATATCCGGTGTCAGCCTCTGGCCTTCACATGCAAGTGTGCACACACAATGTTTTAAAGGGTCTTTTTCAATTTTATTTTTGACTCTGTGTGTGTGTGTGTGTGTGTGTGTGCATGCGTGCACATGCGTCTGTGCATAACCGTGGAGCCATCTCTCTAGCCTGGTGCTATTTCTTATCACACAGATTGGCTGAGGCGACTAATGAGTGACGATGTATGTCGATTATTCTGCCACATCCCCCAAGCAAGTTCTGGGAGGAAAAGTTCCTCTGGAGAATGAGGATATGAACATACAAAACATCTAGCAGAAGAAGGGAGCTTGGCTGGAGCTGGAGGAAGACTGCGCCAGGATGAAAGACTACATGACGGTAAGTGGGGTGTCCTAGATAACTTTAATCAACAACACAATACAGTCTAGAATCATCCAAGAGGACCGCTTCTACCGAGAAAATGCCTAGCTCAGATGGCCCTGTGGGCGTATCTGTGGGGGACTGTCTTACTGTTAATTGGTATAGAAGTGCCTAGCCCACTGTGGGTAGAGCAATTCCCTGGGCCAGGGGGAACAGAGAAAGCCGTGGGTGACTGTGTAAGGATCAGAGGAGTACTGAGGCCCGGGAATGGTAAAGCCTCCCCCAGAGTCAGAAACAAGAAACTGGCAAAATCATCTTCTGGTCCATGTGCAGATCAGGGGACTGTGTGCAATGGTAGCTTCCTCCTCTGGTGACTAAGCTGAGGCTGCCCACTACAGAGACAACCCCCACCCACCCACTAAGGCTCACTAACCCCTCCTCCTGTGTTGCACATAATACAAGGCTTCCGGGCTGTTTTATAGTAGTAAGTGCCCTCCATTAGAGTGAGTATAGCCCACCCAACCCCACCTTTTATGTACGTGTGTTTCTGTCTCTTTTCTTCATCCTCCCATCACCCCAGTTAAGTTTCCAGGACCAAGACTGCTGGATGCGGCACCTGGGAAGCATGAGCCTGAGAGCAAGTCGGGTGGGGGTTGGGGGTGATGATGACAATAAGCAACGCTGCTCTGTGCTTTTTGCTTCATGGTTCTGCCTTGAGTTCTGGCCCTGACTTCCCTCCATGATGAACTGTGACCTGGAAGTATAAACTGAAATCAGCCCTTTCCTCCCCTAAGCTGCTTTTGGCACTCATGTTGGTCACAGCAACAGAAAGGAAACCTGAACAGGTGGGGAATGACTGGTCCCCTGTCCTATAGGAGTGTCAGGTAGGGAGCAGAATGACAGGTGACAGGTGATGCTGAGACAAGGGTTGTATGATAGGCAGGAAGACGTTCATTTAGAAGTGTTTCAAAAAGGCAGGAAGACCACAGTGAGCTGGCGTTGAAGAGGTGTGGGGTTTCCGAGAGGGCATTTGAACAAAGAGCTGCAGAAGTCGTTGGACTTTGATAACTTTTGTGGCAGGCAGGGGTGGTGGGAGAAGACCTATTAGCTTGAAGGTTATCAACCAGTCGCGACACAAGAGGGGTGTCCCAGACTCAGGTGTGTTCCACGTGTGAAGACGGCAGGTGTGCTCCAGATACCTCACCTCCTTTAGTTTTAGCTGCTAATCAACACAACCAGCAAAGTAGGACTGAGGAGACGCCATGATGTCATGAGCCGCCGGCTTTACACATGTGTGCCGATCTGTAAGCACTGAACTGACTCCCAATATTTAGTGTCTGTCGTGAGTCTTGACAAGGCACGTGAGAAACACACAGGCTCCAGATCATAATGGTCTCCTCTTATACCAGCCTTTGTACTTTCCTTAGAGGATTCTGACCATTCAGATGGTATCCACCTCTTGCCCATCTCTTTTCCCATGCTGGGGCTGGCAGATAGGCTTTTCCCTGTGGCCTCTGCCTCTGCCCTCCCTCCCGGACTCCACCAGCTCCTTCTGTTCCCACCACCCTGCCCTAGAAGATCATCAGGGCTGCAGTTCTGGCTACCTTGCTACCCTCTAGCCTCCTTGGATGGAAAGTCCTCTTAGATGACCCCTCGCCCCCGCTCCCAGTCTTCTTCTACCTTCTGGAGCACATTGGGAATACCTGAGTCATCCCCAGATCATGCTAGGCTCCCTTCTTCTGCACTCTGATCTCTCTAGGTCCCAGATACTCTTCTTGTTCATCCTTCAAGGGCCCTTTGTGAATCTCTTGAGTTTTATGGCAGGAAGGTTGTGCCAAGCTTCCAGAGCCTACTGGGGCTGTGTAATGGACTGAATTACATCTCCTCGAACTATATACACCAAAGCCCTAACCTCCAGTACCACAGAATGGAGTCTTTCAGAGAAGCAACGAAGGTAAAATAAGGCCATGTAGATAAGTCTCAATCGCAAATGACCAGTGAGTCCTCTCCCCACTTCTTCCCTCCCCTACTCTCCCCCATCTCCTTCCACCCCTCTTTTTCTCCTTCTCCTCTTCTTTCCCCCCTCTTTTTTCAAAATTTTAATTATTTTTTTATTTTATGTACATTGGTGTTTTGCCTACATGTATATCTGTATGAGGGTGGAACTGGAGTTATAGACACCTGTGAGCTGCCATGGGGGTGCTGGGAATTGAACCCTGATCCTTTGGAAGAACAGCCAGTGCTCTTAACCTCTGAGCTATCTCTCTAGTCTCCCCTTCTCCTCTTCTTATTCTCCTTTTTGTCTCTGGAGATAGGGTCTCTATTCAAGGCTGCTATGTAGCCCAGGCTGGCATCCAACCTATTCCCTGCTTTAACCTCTTGAGCACTGGAGTTACAGCCGTAAACTGCCATGCTTGTTTTCAATATGACCAGTGTCCTTAGAGGATACAAGAACACAGATGTACAGAAGAAAGGCCACAAGGAGACACAAGGAGAAGGACACCTACACGCAATGGGGAGGCTTTAGTAGGAACTAAGCAGACCAGACCCTTGATCTTGATCTTCTAGGCTGAAGAACTGGCAAGAGAGTCAATTGTCATTGTTTAAGTCAGCGGGTTTGTGGTGGTCTGTCGCAGCAACCTGAGTTCAGTGTTAAACTGCTCTCGGTTCCTGTGTAGAAGGCAGATGCTTACCTTGTGGGATTTCTTTTAAGGATAAAATGATAGTGTCTGAAGTATGAGGCACACGGGCAGTGAGGCTCCACGTGTGTTTCACATGCTAGGCAGGTACTCTGTCACTGCGCTACACTCCCGGTCAAACACTTTTTGTTTTAAAGCCATTCTCAATTAGTAATGTTTCAAGTTGGTAAAGAAATTTTATGTGGTTATTGGAGTTTGTGCTTAAATGGCCCAAACAGCCGTTCTGAATATGATAAACTCCTATTTTGTTAATGTGTCTAGAAATGAGTCTATTCTGGTCAATTCGGTGCCCCCAAATTTCATCTTCTATCAGCGCTTGTCGGGGAAGAGGGAGTCCTTTTAGAGATATGAGTTGATGTATGATAGGGTATAATTAGAGTTCCCAAGGCTTTCCTAGCTGAATTCATCTACTCTTATCAACACTACATCTCCAGCCCTACTGAACATGTGTGCTTGTATGTATTCATGTGTATGCATGCATGTGTGTGTGTGTGGAGGTGCACATGTGTATGGAAGCCAGTGTTCAGTCTCAGCTGTTATACCTCAGGAGCCATGCAACTTTATTTTCAAAATAGGCCCTCTCATTAAGACCTGAATCTTGATTGAACTAAGCCGGCTGGCCAGAGAGGCACCCATTTCCACCTCCCCAATGCCAGGGTTACAGAGGCACACACCACCACACCTATGTGGGTGCTGGGTTTGCGCTCACGTCCTTATGCTTGAGCCATAAGCACTTTGCTTGATTGAGTCATCTCTACAGCCCTGAAATCCTTTTTATATAAAATTCGCTTCTATTTGATTTGGCGGTCCCCGTCAGAAAATTCCATATAATCTTCAATACATACTTATAGATCCTGAACTCAGATATGAAAAGTTCTAGGATAGCAACATACACACACACACACACACACACACACACACACACACACACACACACACACACCACGAGACACACAGAGAGTGTGTATTTTAAGAACCTTCCTATTTTCTGTGGGTATTTTATCGTTCAAAAGTTAAATGAGTTTCTAATTGAACTTGATCTGCCTGCCTCTGACTCCCAAATGCTGGGATTAAAGGTGTGTACCACCCATAATGACTGTCTTTCTGGGCAGAACTAAAAGTATGCTAAGAACCATGTGCTTATAAACCCGTTCAGCTACCCCCATCCTATTTTAAAACTATTCCACAAGAGTTGGAGAGATTGCTCAGTTAAGGGCTGGAGAGAGGACCTTAGGAGCTGGAGAAATGGCTCAGTGGTTAAGAGCACTGGCTGCTCTTGCAGAGGACCCAGGTACAGTTCTAGAACCCCACATGGAAGCTCACCATCATCTGTAATTCCAGTTGTAGAAGATAATGCCCTCTTCTGGTGCAAACAAAATATTTTTTAAAATCTTTAAAACAAAACATTCCAACAGAGCTAATTTAAAGTCCTCTATAGCCAGTAAAAATTATATTTGCCTTCCTGGGACTGAGGGGCAGAACCTGACAAAAGAAGGTACTCTCCTGAGGCTGTCTTGCCCTCTCCTGAGCTCCCAGGAGGGTCTTGTTTTGCAAGTTGATTTCAGCACAGGCTGTGGGCAGAGCAGCTGTATCAGAGCTGGAGAAAAGAGTGAACAGGCAACATTCCTCAAACCAGCCCACAGAAAAAGAAAAAAGAAAAAGAAAAAGCTTTTAGCACATAGTGGCTTTTCTTATTGACTCATTTAAAATATTACTGCACTGATATTTTGTGTATTTAGAATGTAAAGTAGGAAGGCAAAGTGCACAATAAACAGCAAAACATGTTATAATGTAGCACAATCAAAAGCCAGTTTCTAGATTCTCAACAGGAGATGCACGGAAGTTATTAAGTACCATCCCTGTCATTGGTGAGGCTCTGCTGCCCTCGTGTGGCAGAATTGCTTCCCTGCCAGAACCTGTGTTTTTTCCTGGTTTTTCTCCCCTGCCTACAATCCCCCCAGACTGGCTTCAAACTCAAAGCAGTCTTTCTGCTTCAGCTTCTTAAGTGCTGGAATTAGAGGCACAAGGCACAAGCCATCAGACGTGTTTTAGAGAGTATCTTTAGATGTTTAGATTGATCGGGTAGATAGATGGGTGGATGGGGACGTGGGTAGAAGGACAGATGGCTGTGGATAGAACACTCACTCTAACCATGAGGGCCTGGGTTTGAAACCCCAGTACTCACCTAAAAAGCTAGGTATGGCTACCAGTGTCTGTACCCCCAGAACTAGAAGACAGAGACAGGTGGATCTGAGAGTTCTCTGGGTAGCCAGCCCAGTCCAAACAACAAGCTTCCAGTTCAGTGTGAAACTGTCTCCACAGCAACACAGCAGAGAGTGGCAGAGGGAAACATTACACTCTTCTGATTAGTTTTTGTCAACTTGATAAACCAGGGTTACCTGGAAAGTGGGAATCTCAACTGAAGAATGGTCCCCATCAGATTGTCTGTGGACATCTCTATGGGACATTCTCTTGGTTAATGATTGATGGGAGGAAGGCAGCCTCCTATGGGTGGTGCCGTTCTTTGGCATGTGGTTCTGGGATGTATGAAGAACGTAGGCCTAGCCACGGGGAGCAAGCCAGTAAGCAGCATTTCTCCACGGCTTTTGCTTAGGTTCCTGCCTCCGGGAGTGTGCCCTGAGTTCCTGCTGTGACCTTCCTCAGCAATGGGTGGTAACCTGTAAACCAAATGAACCCTTTCCTCCTCAACTTGTTTTTGGTCAGTGGTTTTTTTTTTTTTTCTTTTTGAGACAGGGTTTTTCTTTTTCTTTTTCCTTCCTTCCTTCTTTCTTTTCTTTCTCTCCTTTCCCTCTCTCCCCCTCTCTTTCTCTCTCTCTCTCTCTCTCTCCCCCGCTCTTTCTTTCTTTGAGACAAGGTTTCTCTGAAGCTTTGGGGCCTGTCCTGGTACTGGCTCTTGTAGACCAGGCTGGCCTCGAACTCACAAATCCACCTGCCTCTACATACTGAGTGCTGGGATTAAAGGCATGCACCACCACCACCCAGCGAGACAGGGTTTTTCTGTGTAATTCTGACTGTCCTGTAACTCATTCTGTAGACCAGGATAGCCTCAAACCCACAGAGATCTGTCTTCCTCTGCTAGGACTTCTGCTCTGGCTTCCATATGGTGTGCCCAAACTCTCACATGTATGTCATGTAAGAAGGTAAGACAACCAGAGGGGGACACATTCATGTATGCATGCACTCATTTTTTTTAAGGTTTATTTTTATTTTTACATGTGTGTCTGTGTGTAGATATGTGTACATGTTGTGTGTAGGTGTTTGCAGAGCCCAGCACACCCCTGCTGGAGCTGGAGTTATGACTAGTTGTGTGCCACTTAATGTGGGTGCTGGGACCCAACCTCGGACCTCAGGAAGAACAGTAAGCTCTAACCTGCTGAGCCACGGCTGTATTCATCATTGAGATAGAATTGTTTTTCTAAGCACCGGACCAAGTGAGGTTTGGAAGTGATGTTTGAAGTCTGGAGTGTGAAAAAAATGCATTGGTTTTGAGTAGACAGGGGCTACAGTGGGAACTTAGTGACCCACTTGTACCAGGATATGATGTGGTCACTGGGCAGTGTGTGATGATGGAAAAGGATCTTCTGGGTGTGTTTCTTCCTCTAGAGAGACACATGTTTCTAGATAATCAGGTTTGCTCCAATCTATTGGATTAAGAGAAGGAAAAAAATACAGTAAATGAGAATTCGAGATGTGCTGTGTCCATTTGAAGAAGTGTTAGGAAAATCTTAGGTTGAGACAGCAGTAGGGAGTAGGTAGAACCCCTCCTGACTTCCCGAAAACCAAACAGAATGGTTTAGCACACCTCATAACTGTGTGTGTTTTATATTTTCGTGTGTGTGTGCACATAAATGTGTGTGTTGCATTCATATGTGTGCTCAAGCACATGGACGCCAAAGGGTACCATCAGGTGCCTTCTTCAGTCACTCTCTGCCTTACTTACTGAGATGGTCTCTCACTGAGCCTAGGGCTGTCTGGTTTCTCTAGCCTAGCTAGCTTGCAAGCTCCAGGGATCTCCTGTTTCCATCTCCCCACTGCTGGGGTTCTGGGCACTGAGTTACCACACCTGACTTTTACATGGATGCTGAGGATCAGAGCGAAGATCTCACGTTCACACAGTAAGCTCTTTACCAGATGAGCTACTCCCCCAGCCCCTGGCTGCACACTATCCTAGCCAACAAAGTTGGTTTACTTGGTTTAGTTTGTCCAGACTGTTGTACCAAATCACACCACAGACCAGGTGCTTTAAGCAATTTATTTCAAACACTGGGAGGCGGGAATGTTGATTTGATGTCTGGTGGCAGCTTCTTGACAGATGACTAGCTTTCCCTTGTCTCACACAGCATCTCCGGGTCTCTGTTTTAGGGTACTAATCTCACGCTTGAAGGTTCCACCCCCATGATCTAGCCATCTCTCAAAGGCTCCACCTTTCTCATCATGGGACTGGGGAGAAGTGGGGGAACTTTAGTCCATATCCTCTTTGGATTTGACTATCTTCTGTATTGCAAGTTATGGTTATCTTGGGACCTAAAATTTCCCCCTAAATTTGTGTTATAGAATTTATATCACAGTGTGTATATTATGTTACTGCTTTTGTTACATATTCCAAGTTGCTTTCCAAATAGTCCCAACTGTTTGATTCCAGCATGCTGCTATATTTGGGTTGCACACTGCTGGAGTGCCTCAAAGACTCACGAACCAGGCTTGAAACAGTCCCAGGCAACAAGCTGTCACGACTTTGTCACCTCTTGCTCATCCCTTGACTCAGCATGGCCTGGCTTCTCTCCAAACCACTTCACTGGCGCTGTTCTTGTTAAGGGCCTTGTAGTTAAAGCTATCCCTAAGTCAGTCTCTCTGTCTCTGTCTCTCTGTCTCTGTCTCTCTGTCTCTGCCTCTGTCTCTGTCTCTGCCTCTGTCTCTCTGTCTCTGTCTCTCTGTCTCTGTCTCTGCCTCTGTCTCTCTGTCTCTGTCTCTCTGTCTTTGTCTCTGCCTCTGTCTCTCTGTCTCTGTCTCTCTGTCTCTGTCTCTGCCTCTGTCTCTGTCTCTCTGTCTCTCTCTGTCTCTCTTTCTATCTCTGTCTCTGTCTCTCTCTCTCATCTTTTCAGAAGCATCTAATAGTCTGCAGCTCCCCCATGAAGCATCTTGCTCTTTTGGGGTCCTCACCACCCCTTCTCCTTCCTGGACTCCTTTGCACTCACTGCATTGTGCCCTCCCTCGCCTGCCTATTTCCATACTGGGACCAATGGTCTGCTCCATCTGCGACCTTCTTGGTTTACCTCAGACATCCCTGCTTCCAGACACTCAAGCCTCCCATAACCCAGCCTCCACCGCAGCATTCTCCCTGGCCCACATCCAGTTCCTCTCCGAACATACCAGCTCTGCTTACAGATTCCAACTCCACTTTGCCATAATAGTATTAAGCACAAAATCCCTTATCCTCCTCCCCAGTTCAGTAAGTGTACATCAAATTCCCAAATGATCTACCAGAAATCAGGGCATCCTCTCATACTCTCTCCACATTTAAACAAACCACCCCCCTAATCTTTGCTTTGAGATGGGGTCTCATGTAGCCTAGGTTGGTCTTCAACTCTTGAACCTGTCTCCACCTCTCTCAGAATGATCCTTGGTTTTAACTCTAAACATCTCTCAGATATGTCCCCATGTTCCATATCTTCGGCTACCAGAAGTCCAGGTCCCCAACAGGTATCCCCAAATCTCCTAAGTCTTGCCTCCACTTTCACTTTCTTCAACATTTTCTGGTCTCTGCAAGGAAAAGAAGCTGTCTACGGTGCTCACCCAATCCCTGCTTCCCCTAGCTCAGAACCTTGTAGCATCTCCCCATTGTCTCAGACTAAAATCTAGTTCCTTGTTTCTGAGCCTGAGATGTGACTGCGTGTGAATTTTAAAGATTAATCATACAGAAAAAGGACAGTTCCACAGATTTAAATTCACATGTAGAACTGAGTGGCCTATGACTGTTACTCCAAGAAGTTCTCTTATTGAGACTGGGGAGTAGTTTACTCATCAGAGTGCCTGCCTAACTTAGATGAAGCCCTGTTTTCAATCCCCAGCACATCAGAAGCCATACATGGTGGTTTCTGTTAATCTCAGGGTTTGGGAGGTGGAGGCAGAAGTATCATTAGTTCAAGGTCATCCTTGGGTAGGTAGAGTTCCAGGCCTGTCTGGGATGGCACAGAAAAGACCTTGACTAAATTCTCTTATACTATCCGTTTGTAGTTACACCTTTCTCCGACGACTCTAACTGTTGTCAAAGAAACCGGATATAACCCCACATGGTGGTACAGGCCTTTATTCCCAATGCTCCCTGCTGGGGCGTTAGAGGCCAGCCTGGTCTACAAAGAGAGTTCCAGGACAGCCAGGATTGTTATGAAAATAAATTCTGTCTCGAAAAATCAAAAAGAAAGAAAGGGGGGGGGTGGTGAAGAAAAAGAAAGAAACGGGATGTAATCATTACAAATCAAAATGACAACCAAAACCCCTATGGTGTCTGCAATGTCCCTACCTCTTCCTCCCATTCACCTCCACCATCCCACACCCTCAAACACTCATGCAACTAGTCTGAACCTCTAAGCCTTACTTCAATTGACCCCTCACTCCCATCTCCTTTGGGGCAGATTGGGGCTTCGGCAGCGATTCCCACCACCGTTGGCTCTGTGTAATCTCCAGGTCATCTCTTCCATCAGACACCTACTTCTGTGCAACAGCTGTGTTTTCAGCCGGGGAGTGCCATAGCGTGCCATTCGCCGAGTTTCTCCAGCCTCTACCCTAAGCGCCTGCAGCAGCAGATCGCCATGGAGTCACTCCTGATACCTGCTGAGTCCCAGCACCACGCGCGCAAATCACGCGGTCGCCCCGCCCCCACCCATTCACTTTGGCAACCGTTGCGGGGCGCCAGGGCCCTGACGTGGGACCAAAGGCCGCTGACATCCCCCTTTTCGGGCCCTGAGGTACCCCGGCCTGGTGGGCCCAGGACGTTCCCGTCGGATGGCGGAGTGCTGTGAACGACGCCCATGAAGCCCGTGGTCCTAGTTGTGCTGTGGCTATGGCCTTCATCCCTATTGGCGTATCCAAGTGAGTGATAGGCCGGGTTGAGATCGGGGTTTCCTCTCCTGCACCTTCCGGCCCACTGTCCCAGATACTGGCCTGGGTGACACTCCAATCCTGATCCTGCTCTGCCCATTGTCCCCAGGATGCTCAGCTCATAGACTGGACTCGCTGTGACCCCTTCTTAGGCTGGGGACACTCCTTAGGTGGCACAGTTCACTGCCCAGGACACAAAACCGGTGACATATTGCAGTCCGGACTCAAACACTTCGTGTTTTGTTGGAATGCAACCAGTCATTACTTTATGTATTGGCCTTTGCTGCTTTCCTGCATTAGAACAGCAATTAAGGGCTCGCTGCACAATTCTGCTTGCAAGTCTGATATATTTACTATCTGGCCCCTGACAGGAAAAGACTGGCTGGTCCCTGAGTTAAATTGGAAGGGACTGTGTGCTGAGGGGAGGGGTGTGTCTCCTGCTGGGATTCTGGAAGGAAAAAATTCAGCCAAAAGGTACCAACAGTAAACAGAAGTGTATTAAACGAAGCAAAGCACCCCAGAGAGAGAGATTGGAGTTGGCTATCTCCAAAAGAGCATAGCAGCACAGTGGGTTCTGTATTGTGGATTTAATATACGTTTTTATGAATATTTATGAGGTAGATGGCTTATCCACATGGTAAGGTTTTCGCTCCCATCCTGGTAAATGGAATCTCTCTTTTAGAATATTTCTTCCCATGTCCATAAAGAGGAGGCAGTTGAAGACCCTTCTTTATTGCACGCATGTGGGGAAACGCCTTGGCTCATTGTTCTTTGATACAGTGAGAACAGCCTCTCTGCAGCTTGGAGACAGTTTAACCTCAGAGGGGCATCTTGACTGTTAAGGGACCCAGCTGCCAAGATGCACCTGTGGTTGTCTTGGCTACCACACATGTAACTGTGCTGTGTGTTTGTGCACATGCGTGTGGAGGTCGGAAGATAACCCTAGGTCTTGTTCCTCAGATGCTTGCCACCTGGTTTGGTTTGGTTTTGAGATAGGGTCTCTCACTGCAAAATAGGCTGGGCTGGCTGGCCAGTGAGCCCCACGGATCTGCCTGCCTTCATCGTCCCCCTGCTGAAATTACCAGGGTGAACTGCTGGGCTGGGCTTTTTTCCACATGGGCTCCGGAGATAGAACCCAGGGCTTCACAAACACTTTACCTACTAAGCCATCTCTCCAGCCCTCGCTAAGATCCGTCTGAGGCTGGGGAAAGTCCATCTCATGACTTAGTTATCATAGTAGCTTGTCTCAAAAAATAAAATTAGGCTAGTGAAATAGCTCAATGAGTGAACACAAGCCTGATGACCCGAGTTCAATCCCCAGGCCCCTCAGTGAAAGAAAAACACAACTAAAACTCTGTCCTTTAACCTCCATGTGGTCTTTAAGGCATGGGTCTGCATTCATGTACACACACACACACACACACACACACACACACACACAGAGAGAGAGAGAGAGAGAGAGAGAGAGAGAGAGAGAGAATATGTGAGTCTTCTCTATGTCCTTAGGAAGCCCTTTGTCTTTAAGAACACGGAGGGAGAATTAAGTCAGCAGCCAATAATGCTCACCTTTGACAACAAATATACAAAAAGAAAAACAGATTTATCTTAAGGACCTTGTAAAGCTCCAAGTTACTTGGTTACAATGTTGCAAATTCACATCTGGCTGTTTCAGTACCAAAGCCTGTGACACTTGGGAGGATTCCAGACTGCAGGTGGAGTGTTCTGACGCTGTTTATTAATGGGGAGCATGTCACATAAGTGGGGGATGTCTTGAGAATGACCTTAGCAGGACAGCAGGTACTTTCAGTGGCCTGTCTCTATTAATACACCATGATAGAAAGATCCTGTCTATCCCTTTTTCTTGTTATTACATTTGTGTGTGTGCACATATGGGCGTGGCCTGCATGTACTGTATGTGCTGAGGTCAGAGGACCGCTTGCAGGAAGCAGTTCTCTCCTTGCCCCCTGTGGGTTTGGGGAAACAACTCAGGTCAGGCTTGCAGGGCAAGTGCTTTTACCTGCCAGATCATCTCCTTAGCTTGAAATAAATTAGACGAGGCTGCCCCTACTTGCTAGCTCATTTTTTTTTCAAGACAGGGTTTCCCTGTAGTTTCTAGAGCCTGTCCTGGAACTAGCTCTTGTTGACCAGGCTGGCCTCGAACTCAGAGATCCGCCTGCCTCTGCCTCCTGAGTGCTGGGATTAAAGGCGTGCGCCACCACCGCCCGGCACTAGCTCATAATTTTTCATGGTTTACCAGGCCAGCTGAGATGTCCTCCTTCATCTGCATACCCTAGGACATGCAAGAATTCAGCGGAGACATAATGAGCCAAGATGACCTATTTTTTCCATGTTGCTTTTAGTGAATTCTCATTTTCAATCTCCCTCTCTCTCTCTCTCTCTCTCTCTCTCTCTCTCTCTCTCTCTCTCTCTCTCTCTCTCTCTCTCACACACACACTTTCTGTCCCCCTTTCTCTTGTCCATTTTATCTTTGAGACAGGGTCTCATGAAGCCCTGGCTAACCTTGAACTCACTACATAGTCAACAATGACCTTGAACTTCTGCTATCTCTGCCTTTACTTCCCCAATGTTGGTTATAGGCGTGTGGCACTACACCCAATTAATGCAGCACTGGGGATCTAACCCCAAGCCTTCATATTAGAGAGTGCATATTAGGCAAGCACTCTCCCAACTGAGTTTTCTGTCTAGTCTCCAAGTTCCTTTAAATCATGGCAACTGGTTTCCAAGAATCACTTTGCAAGTGATTGCCAGTGTCCTATGGGCAGGACGAGTCACCTGGAGCAAGCCTGTCTTCTGTGTGGGAAAACTTTGAGCCTATGAACATAAATAAATCATGAAGCACACAAAGATACTAAGTTGGATTTTGTTTGTTTGGTTTTGGTTGTTGTTTTTTGAGACAGGGTTTCTCTGTGTAGCTTTGGTGCCTGTCCTGGAAATAGCTCTTGTAGACCAGGCTGGCCTCAAACTCACAGAGTTTGCTTCTGCCTTCTGAGTGCTGGGATTAAAGGCATCACCACTGCCCGGCATTAAATTGGATTTTTTTAAAAAAAACTAGAATGCTAATTAATATGACTATAGGGACTTGTTTGTCCATCAGCAGAAGCTGCCTCTTTAAATGAATAGTAAGAAAAGTTGCTGGAAAAAAATAATGACGTCTTGAATTTTGCAGGCAAATGAATGGAGCTAGAAAACATCATGTTGAGTGAGGTAACCCAGACGCAGAAAGACGGTTATCACATGTACTCACTCATAGGCGGTTTTTAAACATAAAGCAAAGAAAACCAGCCTACAAATCACAATCCCAGAGAACCTAGACAACAATGAGGACCCTAAGAGAGACTTACATGGATCTAATCTACATGGGAAGTAGAAAAAGACAAGATCTCCTGAGTAAATTGGGAGCATGGGGACCTTGGGAGAGGGTTGAAGGGAGGAGGGGAGAGGCGGGGAGGGGAGCAGAGAAAAATGTAGAGATGAATAAAAATTGATAAAAAAATCACAATAAAAAAGAAAGAAAAGCTGTTGGAGGAATACCAAGTGGTTCCCTTTGCAGTCACTCTGAGTGTATTCCAGCCATAAAACACAGCAACCTGGCTGGCTAGTTTGAGTTGGAAATACATCAGTTCTTTTTTTTTTTTTTTTATTTTGAGGCACAGGTTCTTACATTTTTTGTGCTTACAGTTGTTAAGACTCTTTTAATAATTAGTATATAAAACTTATGGTTAGATTTTTGGGTGTGTCATCAACAGTGCCTGTGCCAAGGTTGGCAGGACAAAGTAAACATGTATAAGTTCATTGTGGGGGGCATGCGTGTGCATACATCCATGTACACACACATACACACATGTGTGTGGCTGCACAGGTGCCACAGTGTGTATGTGTGTGGTAGTCAGTAGATAAACTCAGCTGTCTTCACTCTCCACCTCTCTGAAGCAGGATTCTTGTTCACCACTGTAAACAATGGGGGTTCTCTTGTGTCCCCCTGCCATCTTGTTATAGGAACACTGTAATTAAAGACACACACTGTGGACTCCTGTTTTACTTGAGTTCTGGGGACCAGAACTCAGATCCTCACACTTGCACGTGAGCTTTTATCTGTGAATCATCTCCCCAACCTACAAACCCTCAACTAAAAAAGTCAGGTGTATTTCAATGAATTTCAACTTTTGCATCTTTTTTTTTTGTTTGTTTGTCTGAGACAGGGTTTCGCCGTAGTTTTAGAGCCTGTCCTGGAACTAGCTCTTGTAGACCAAGCTGGCCTCGAACTCACAGAGATCAGTCTGCCTCTGCCTCTCGAGTGCTGGGATTAAAGGCATGTGCCACCACCGCCTGGCCAAGAGCTAGTTCCAGGACAGGCTCCAAAGCTACAGAGAAACCCTGTCTTGAAAAACAACAAAAAAAATTCTTTATACTGAGCTACCAAGTTTCCCAGTGTTGTATATGATATTTTACTACAACCTCAAACTCACCAGACATTTATATCAAAACTTGTATTGAAATTATCAACTTGGTTTGGATTTAAAGCTTTAGTGTTTAAAACATTTTTGAGCACATAGACAGGGACCATCTATTTCATATTGAAGGATATGCTTTTTAAAAATTCTATTTTGGTTTGGTGTTTTTATAGTTTCTTTGTATAGTTGATGTAGCGTGTGTGTGTGTATGTGTGTGTGTGTGTTTATCTTATTAGCAGAAACCTGTCCTAGTTTGCTTTCTCTTGCTGTGATAAACACTATGACCAAATGCCTTTCAGGGAGGGAGGAAAGGGTTTGTTTCATCTTATAGCTCACAGTCCACCATGAAGGGAAGTCAGGGCAGGAACTCAAGGCAGAAACATGGAGGCAGGAACTGAAGCAGAAGTCATGGAGGAATTCTGTTTACTGGCTTGTTCAGCCTGCTTTCTTATAGAGCCCAGGACCACCAGCCCAAAGATGGTGCCACCCACAGCAGCTGGCCCTTTTTCCATCAGTCACGAGTCAAGGAAGTGTCCCACGGCAACCCTAATGGGGGCACTTTCACAATTGAGCTTCCTCTTCCCAGATGACTCCAGCTGTGTCAAGTTGACAAAATCCAACCAGGACGAAACTTTACCTCCTTTTATACCCCTGCGCATCTTCATGGCACACTTGCCCTAAGTATTTCCTTTATGTGTGCCAGCTGCCACATCAGAGAACGCGCTGACTTTGTGACATCTGTCAGGCAGTCTGAAAACCTCAAGAGGACAGTGCTCTGTTCCTCTTTCTCTTGATCTCGCTCTCTTTTCTGGTGTTCGTGGACGTTTCCATTCTCGTGGGGAAATGCATCGACTACTTCATTTTATTTGTGTCTTTAGTGTGTGTGCTGTGGGCGTGCTTGCCACAGCCCGTGTGTGAGGCCAGAAGACAAGTTACTGGGGTTGGTTCTCTCCTTCTACCCTTTCCTAGATGGTCATGGGCTTTGAACTCAGGTTGCCAGGCACCTTTACCAACCGAGCCATTTTACCAGGCTCTGGGAACTACATTTAGCCATCTTTCTTTTGGGTAGGTTTTCTGATAGCTTCCCTTGTTTTCTCCTTGGCCATCCTTTCATCCCCAAGAGATCTTTTTCTGGGATGTGGAATTCTGGGTTCATTATTCTTCTCACCCATTCTTCCAACCTCATGACTTCAGATTAAACTTGTCATTCATTTCCCCCCAAAGGTAAGTCGTTTACCTCTTGCTTTGCATATGTGAGTGTTATATATACTTGTCAGTGTGTGTGTGTGTGTGTGTGTGCATATGTGTTTGTGGGTGTGTGTGCACCTGTGTGTGGAATGGAGGTGGAGTCAAGTGTCTTTTCTTGATCACTCTCCATATTTATTTACATTGAATTTTTAAGTTTAGTTGGTTGGGTACATATAAGTCTTTTGCCTGCATGTATGTATACCATGTGAATACCTGGTACCTAGGTAGGTCAGAAGAGGGTGCTAGATCTCCTGAACTAGAGTCCTGCATGGTTGTGAACCACTATGTGGGCTCTGGGAACCCAACCTGGTCTTCTACGAGAGCAGCAATGGACTCTGGTCGTTTTTTTCTGCTTTTCCTTATTTTTTCAGATTGTACCATCAGCCTGGCCCACGGCTCACCAAACCTTTTCCCATCTCCTCCATATGGCCGTTGAGTCTCACCTTTGAGATGTTTTCATTTCCACTATTGTGTTTTTCACATTTGTAACTTCTAAGCCTTCATTGTGGTTCTTTTTTTATATCTTCGATTTCTTTCTGAGACTCTACTATGTTTCATTTGGTTCAAGCTTATTTATTGCTGCTTTTGTTGCCCCTGTTGTTGCTGTTGAATAGGGTCTCATTCAGCCCATTTTGGCCTCAAATGACCTTGGTTTCGGATCCTCCTGTCTCTAACTCCAAGTGCTTTACGGAGGTCCTGGAGCAGTATCCTGATATCTTACCTTGCTCTGTGTGTGTGTGTGTGTGTGTGTGTGTGGTTGGATTTTTCTTTGGGCCACCAGCTCACAAATAATAAGACAGAGACTTAATAATTATGAAAGCTCAGCCTTATCTTAGGCTTATCCCTCTAGCTCTTATACCTTAAATTTACCAGTTTTTATCAGTCTATGTTTTACCATGTGGTTTTCCACCTCTCATCTGCATGTCTGACACTCACCCTCTCCCCATGTCTCCTTGGCATCTCCTGCCTACTTAGATTCTCCCCCTCCTTTCTCTCTCTGGAAATTCCACCTATGCCTCCTGCCTAGCTATTGGTCATTGGGCTTTTTATTACACAAATCACAGCAAATACATCTTCACAGTGTACAAATATCTCATGACGCACATGTTCACATGACGCACATGTTCACATGACACACATGTTCACATGTGTGTCTGTGAACGGATTTGTAGTGTGCCAGTGGGCATGCATATAGAGGCCAGAGGTCGACCTCAGGTGTCTTCTTTTACTTTTTTTCCACCTTATTTTCTTTGAGACAGGGTCTCTCCCTCACCCCGGAGCTCACTGATTTGCAAGCTTAGCTGGTGGCAGGCCATGGGGATCCTCCTATCGCCACCTCCCTACTGGGACACCACCACAGCTTACATGGGTACTGGGATCTGAACTCTGGTCCTCGTGCTTGAGAGGCAAGCACCTTCTTTACCTACTGCTGTGTGCCCACAGCATTAGAGGGCTTCTTAACCTTAGCCATGGTCTGGGGTGTGCTATTAGCTTAGGTAAGATATCCAAGTGGCAAAAAACAGCAGCTATGTTGTACTGGGGTAGACCACAGGAGATAGTCAAGGTGTAATAGGTGACTCAGCTTTTAGTGGGTTGGTCTGTTTGTTGTAAGAATTAGACAATTTACTCAAAATTTAGGACTTCCTGTAGAATGGAGAAGAACAGGATTTCATGGTGGCCAGGGCTGTCTGTAGGGACACTGGAAGTGACCCTTCTCCAGTCTTGCCTGCAAACATTTTTTATGGGACTCAAATTGATTTGCAAGAATGGTCCTGATTAGTGGAACCCAGAAAGCCAGTCTGAAATGCATAGATGTGTTGGAAGGGCAAAAACAAGAGGCAGGAAGCATGCAGGGAGGGGATGAATTCAAGAATAGAATGATCCAGAGACCCAAGGGTGCATTTACAAGGAAGAAAAGCAAGGTAGGAGGTAGGGCGCCTCTGTTGCTAAGCAACCACAAACAGGCTTTTTGGTGTTTCCAGAGTAACAGCAGAGGAGGATAATAAGTACTTGAGATGTTTTTAGAAATCACATCCAGTGAGCACCTCCTTTTCCTGTTCTTTGGCATCCTAACTTATTTAATAGCTACCTGGGTATCCCATTTGCTAGTCTGAAGAGACAAGCTAATTTACTGAAGATCAAGTACATCCTAGACTAATTTCAAGGCAGTGCCCTCTGCAAAGCTATTCTGCCTCTCCGTTGACTGCACATTTTAGGTTGGGCATGATTAGCCCAACTGCTTGTTTCTAGTTGCCTAGAAAAGAAAATTTCTCAAAAATTTTAGAAATAACTTTTTATAGAAAAGATGAAATATACACAGAAATAGAAATAGTGTTACAAAAGCTCCACTTATAATAGACCCTTTGATTAATCTTGCATCATTGATATAGCTGCTCATATTCCTTCTCTCCTAACCTCCCTGTCCCTCCTCCTAAATTCTTGTCCTTAGTTTATTTAGAGACAAATTATAGACATTGTATAATTCTGCCAGTAAGCAGTTTAGAATGACTCACAAAAGTGTAAGGATGTAAAGGAACTTAACAGCAGTGCAATCGTTTCTAAAAGGTAACACTCAGGGGCTGGAGGGATGATGGCTCAGTCACTGCACTCAGGGGCTGGAGGGATAATGGCTCAGTCACTGCACTCAGGGGCTGGAGGGATGATGGCTCAGTCACTGCACTCAGGGGCTGGAGGGATGATGGCTCAGTCACTGCACTCAGCACGCTGACACGCATAATAAAAATAAATTAAAGGTGGCAGTGAGGAATACCAAATGTATCACATGAACAGAAAAAAATTGAAAGAATCAGAAAAATTTGAGCAGCGATCAGATATTTGAATTATTAGTGTGTGTGTGTGTGTGTGTGTGTGTGTGTGTGTGTTGGAGGGGCTGTTTTGAAGATCAAACTCTGGTCCTGGCAAAAGAAGTTGCTGAGACAGCTCTCTAGCCTCCTACCACCAAAATCTTATTACATTTGTTTTATTTGAGATAAAAGAACAAACATAGTATTTTTTGTTGTTTAAAAAATATTGAGAAAAACACCCCAAATCATGCTACTGGAAGGTGGGAGGGCAGAGACTAGGGTGGGAGTGTCAGTTTCCCTGAACTGGTCTGTGTTTGTTTTCCTCAGTCTTCCATACATGGAAACTCTAGACTCAGAGCAAGTGTGGTTGTACACAGATATATGATTTTTATTTTGTCAGTTAAAAAAAAAAACAATGAAAGAGAAGACGAAATTACTTAAAACAAATCAAAAGACAACTAATAGCAAAACAGGGTAAGTAGGAAGTAAGGAGTTTTGAGTATTTATTATCTTTGTCTTAATACAACTGCAAATTCAGAAAATTTAATTTTTAATTGTATCTACCTAACATCTGGCTCCTAAAAATTTAATAATTTGCTCCAATGAGCCAGTATAAACCCATCATAGTTCCTTGCAGGGCTAGACAACATGATCAAGGAAGTTGGTTTAGTAAGTTGCCTATTGAAACATAAACTATATGAGAAAACAAGCGTAAAATGGTGGAGGAAAGGGCACCCATGTCCAGCTCCCCTTGTGCATTTTCAGTTAGGAAAGCCCAGTTCCTTGCTGTTAGGGAAGCCGAGATCCGCGTTTGTGTACTTAAGTGCTAGCATAGACGGGCAACTGAGGTTAGCAGATTCTGTCATCGTGTCATATGTAATAAACATTACTTACTGTGTGTTTGATTTTTCCCCTCAAGCCATAACTGTGTTGCCTGATGAAGAGCAGAATTTGAATCATTATGTACAAGTTTTACAGAACCTGGTAATGAGTGTTCCCACCAGAGATCAGGGCTCTGAGGAAAAGTCAAATCCCTCAGGAACTGTGGAAGTTCCAGAACCAAGGTCCTCGCCTGAGCTGATGCACACCCCTGAAGTTACCCCTGAAAACGACGGTCTGATCAGGCCCATCAGCGAGGAAAAGACAACTTTCCCTTCTAGCGGCTTCACGCTGGGAATAGAGAGGAGAAAAAAAACCAAAAGTACAGCGTTCTGGTCCATCCGGCCAAATAACGTTTCTATTGTTTTACACGCGGATGTACCGTATATTGAGACAGAAGAGCCAGAGCCGGAGCCGGAGCCGGAGCCGCAGCCAGAACCCCAGTCTAGGCCAATGCTAGTGCCTGAGCCTGAGCCAGACCTGGAGCCGGAGCATGAAAACCTGCAAGAGTCAGATCTAGACGACCAGCTAGAGCTAGACACACAGCAAAACAGGATGCAAACGGAGGTCCAGAGTGTGACATCCATGGTTTCCCAGCCATGGTCGGCAACTGCACATGTCACCATAACAACCAGAACCACCAGCAACTTGGATAGCTCCACAGACTCTGAGGACGTGCCCCAGCTCTCAGGCCAGTCGGAAACCGAGAACTTCGACTACTTCTCTGGACGCCACTCCCTGAGTCCGAGATATGAGGACATTTTGAGAAAAATTTCCAATATTAATGTACAAATTCAGCGGGGGCCTCTTGGTGACGGCAGCAACCCCGAGTACAAAGAGTACATCAAGGCCTCCAAGGAGCACCTGAAACGGAGCCTGGCCCTGGCCGCAGCCGCCGAGCACAAGTTAGAACAGATGTACAGTTCTCGCGTCTTCCAGGAGGGAGAGACCAGCGAGTCAGCTGATGACATTGAAACGGTAATCAACATGCTGTACAATGCCAGGTCCAAGCTGCCGGAGTATTTGAACAGTAAGCGTATACCATCAGAGCTGAGAGAAAAGGCCACTATCGTGATTGGTGTGTTGAAAAAACTATTATGTGTAGATCAGGTAGAAACGCAACGCCTTATTAGGAAGCTGTTAAGCAATAATATGAAAATCCTAAATATCCTTGATGTCCCATGAGCAAACTCATTTAAGCAAAGGGCTCATTCACAGGAAAATAAGCATATTAGTGATTTCAAAAGTTGCCTAAAATATTTTCTATTATACTTCCATGTGCTAACATCCTTATGTCTCATGTCATAAAATATTTTCATATGCACTAAAAACCTAACAATTTTAAAATAAAAATTTGCTTCATGAGTTTGTGTTTTTTTTTCTTCCTCATTAATTCAGCAAGTTGTGATGAGTTAGTCTCTAAAATGTTTAAGCTTTGGTTCTACTGACTGGAGGTGTTTAGAGACTGCAAGCACTGTGTGGTGCAGCCAGTTTCAAATAATTGCTTGCGGTCTTGAATCCCCTTTCAGACCATCTGGGTTTTCTGTATGAAGAGCACACACTTAAGACGGGAATCAGAAGCACTTCCGTTTGGATGTATGCTGCTTCCTTGGGAAGTGGGTGATATACCGAGACATCCTGTTTGGTGGTCAAGTACTTGGGTCATTATGAGGGACCCTGACCTGGATCTGTAATGAGGTCATCCTCATACTTCCCTCCTTTGGCTTGCATACAAACACATTCAAGATTTACAAATCTTTTGATACCAAGTATGAGCGACAGCAGCTAAGTTAGCCGTATGATGTTATAATCAAAATGCAGTTTTATTCCATGATGAGACCAGTATTATATTCAAGTTCATTTACTTAGTGCTCATTCATCAAGCCAGCTATTTATAAATCAATAAACATTTATTGACCCTCTAGTAAAACAAAATGCTAGGTTTTAGGGACAGAGTGAAGAGCTATGTTCCTCTCTCTGAGATTATAACAGGGAAGCTACAGACATTGAACAAGTCCATCTGCTTTAAATTTTCAGTTGGTACAAGCTCTTATGGGAGGTAGCTAGTCTAACCTCATTTAGAGTATTGAGAAGAGTACCCTCAGCAAGTAGAATGTGAGGGGAGGTCTGAGAGGTGAGATATGCATGGGGGAGGAGAACGTTCCAGGCAGAGGAAGAACATGTGTGAATGTTGAGCTAAGTTGAGGATGGCAGGTTCAAGAAGTGCTTGGAGTATAGGAAAGCCAGAGGGAGCATTCCAAGATGAAGCAGGCACATACGGTCAGAAAATAGCTTGCAGGTCTCAACTGTGTGCGTCGACTATTTCATCTTTATCCCGTGGTCGGTGAGAAGCAATCTGATTTGAAGCAAAGGACCCAGTGTGATCAAGTTTGTGTCAGACGTGGGGTGTGTTTTAAAAACAACACTACACTCTGGGCACACAGTTTTAGAGGCAGGCCGAAGCAGACAAGAGCTGTGCACGAGTCGGCTTTGACTTGGATTAGGTGAAATGAAGCTTCAGTTTAGAGGCTGAGCAAACAGAACCAGGGGCTAAGCACATGGGTGTGACTGAGTGAAGAAAAGGGGCCAAGTGAAAACTCACACAGGGCTGTGCTGTGACGTGATCGCGTGGCTTCGGGCTCACAAAACCGCTGTTCACTGTGTTTAGTTTTAAAAATAACCCGCTGTGGAAAATGTTAAGCATCTGCAAAGATGAGCCATAGCATGGTGACAGCATCCAGCCACCATCCAGGGTGAGCAGTCGTGTTCTGACGACAGTCATGTCTAGACCTCGCCCTCTCCCCCCACTTCCTGTGTACACAGCTCAACTGGATCCCCCAAAATTTGATCATTTAGTCTCCAGCTTGAACCGTGTGCGGCTCCCTAAGCTTTTCAAGAACAGTTTTCAAATGTTTCATAGCAATATCATCATGTGGCGTTAATGGTATCTTGTCAGTGTTGAAATTTAAAAAGTGATTAGACAGTGGGAGATTTGGAGTTTCTTTGTATGAATCAAGACCAAATAAAATTCACACATTGCTATTGCCTGACTGGACTCAGACTTCTCTTTTAATTGAAAATTAAATTTTAAATTTCTCTTCCCACTTTTTAAAGCTAGAAACTTAATTGTTGGAAAAATGGCCATCAGCACTATCGCTTCACAGTGTGGATCGGTGGCTGGACTGTTTTCCTGTCCTCTATTTTCTTAATTTACTTATGTTTACTTACGTGTATATGTGACCATATGTGGTGTGTATGTGCGTCTGTCTGTCTGTCCGTCTGTCTGTCTGCCACCAGTGGCCAGAAGAGTGTGTCAGTTCCCTTAGAGCTGAAGTTATATGCAGTTGTGAACCACCTGGCGTGGGTTCTGGAATGTGAACTTGTGTTCTCTGGAAGAGCAGCCAGTGAGTGATCTTTTTTTTTTCCCAGTTTATTTATTTTTTATTAAAAATTGCCATCTCCTCCCCTCCTCCTCCCCCTTCCCTCCCCTCCCCTCCACCCACACCCCCACTCCCTCCCTCTTGAGGCCAAACAGCCATCAGGGTTCTCTACACTATGTTGAGACCAAGGTCCTCCCAACTTCCCCCAGGTCCAGGAAGGTGAGCAACCGAACTGACAAGGCTCACACAGAGCCCGTCCATGTCGTAGAGACCAAGCCCATCGCCATTGTCCTTGGCTCCTCGGTCAGCCTCCACCATCAGCCACCCTCAGAGAGTCCGATTTGGTCGCATGTTCCATCAATCCCATTCCAAGTGGACTTGGTGGTCTCCCATTAGTTCTGTCCTGCCGTCTCAGTGGGTGAACGCGTCCCTCATGGTTCTGACTTTCTCATGATCTCTCTCCATCCGCTCCTCATCAGAACTTTGGGAGCTCAGTCCGGTGCTCCAATGTGGGGCTCTGTCTCTATCTCCATCCATCGCCAGGTGAAGGTTAAGGCTCAAAGTGAGCCCGTCCATGCTGTAGAGTTCACATTCATTGCCGTTGTCCTTGGTTTCTCAGTCCTCCTCCACCGTCAGCCACATTCAGAGAGCCCGGTTTGGTCCCCTGTTCCATCAGTTCCATTCCAACTGGACTTGGTGGTCTCCCGTTAGATCTGTCCCACCGTCTCAATGGGTAAACGCACTCCTCACGGTCCTGACTTCCCAGTGAGTGCTCTTAACTGTTGGTCCACCTACCTGTCCAGCTTACACTGTATTTTTGGGGCAAGGAGTGGTAAATTGGTGATTTAATCTAGAAGCACTTCATCAGAAGGAAGTTTGTGTTTTCGCTTTCTTCTCCCTCCAGTTTCTTTGCTCTCTCCATTCCTCTTTTCTTTCTGTGGTGTGTGTGTGCGTATCTGTGTGTGTATCTGTGTGTGTATCTCTGTGTGTGTATCTGTGTGTTTATGTGTATCTGTGTGTATGTGTGTGCATGTGTGTGTATATGTGTATGGAAGCCACAGGTTGACAGAGGGTCCAGAGAGATGGGTCAACACCATGTTGGATGGTTTATAATCAACTCTAACTAGCTCTGGGGGATTTGATACCTTCTTTGGGCAAACACACATACACACATAAATTAAAAATTAGAGATAAGATCACCCATTGTATGTGTACAAAAATGTCTTGGATGGAGTTGGAGAGGAAGCCATATTAAAAGGATGAGTTGAAGGAGCTAGAAACGAAACATGTAAAGACAGCTTTTGAAATTCTCAACCAACTGAGATCTGAGACACAGAGAGGTGGCAGCTATAGCTGAAAGCAAGACTTGGAGAAAATGTCAGCTTCTTATTAGACAGCAAGTCACTGTCAGGGGGAGGCAAGAAGCCAGGAGAAAGAAAGGATGGAGATGGCCAGGAAGGGAGGAGCAGGAAGGAAGGAGAAAGAATGGATAAGGTGGGGCTTGTAGGTTTGCCAGGAAAGAAAAATAATGAAAAAAAAAGAGGGGACGATTCAGGGTATGCACACCTGTAAGCTCAACATTTGACAGGTAGACAGAGGAGGATCAGAAACTCACGGCCATCTGAGGCAGAAGAGGGGGCCAGCTGCCGAGAGCGGGTTAAAGTGTGTGGGGATGCTGGCTAGGAAGATGGATAGTGTGGGCGAAGGGTCTAGGACCCTGCAGACACTAAGAGGTGGCCTTGTGTCGTGTGCAGCTTCAGAGAGGGCTGTGTAATTGTGAGGTGGTCCGTGGAGACCACCACCTGTCTCCAACAGGGTTCTTGACCTACGCACCTCCAAGAATGGAGTGCGCAGACAGCTAAGAGAACAAACAGGAGGCATTTTGTTGTCAGTTTGGGACAAACAGCCTAAAAGGAGGTAAAATAAAGCAGATGCCACTCGGGGTTTAAACAAAACAAGATGTGTGGGACACTTCGTGCCTGCCGAGAGCCATCCCAGCTCTGAGCAGTGTTACATCCCAGCTCTGGGAGGGCTTTGGAAGTGCCAAGCCAGAGTGCTCTCTATCAGACCAAGCCTGCAGATTACAGACGGGAAGCAGCAAGGAAATGAATTCCCATCTGTGGCTGAGGAGCTGTCACCCTCCTACAGTGGGTCAGAGCACTTATTTCTGAGATAATGTGCACATTGGAGCAAAGTTGCGTGAGATAGTGCTTCGTCTGATTCGTGTTTGTATTTTGGCAGGGTACGTTGGTTGATTTTACATAATAAAAAAAGTAATTTTAAGCCTCCAAAATTTTATTGAAAAGATATTGACAAAAAGCCTCTATCCCTCAGCCTAGAGGAAGTTATTTTATATAGCATTTTCTTCATTGGCATTAAAATATCTGACTAATGAAACCTGAATTCTTCAGTCTTAACAATGTGTATCTTGGAACATTTACTTTCATATGATATAGAATGGGATTTAGAAAACAGCCCTTTGTTTTATGAAGGAAATGCTAATAAATTCTCTCAGGAAATCTAAGTAAACTTATTAATGTATTTTTTCCCCTACAGAACACATTTTACTATTTCTGCATCAGCATGTCTGAATCAGAAGTTACCATTATCCCTAGTATATTTTATAAAGCAAAATATAGAGTACTTAGAACTGTCCATTAGGTGAGGTTAATTTTTGGTTTGTGAGTTTTTAATTTTTTGAGACAGGGCCTCTCATGTAGGCTGGCCATGAGGTCTCTAAATAGCTGAGGATGACCGTGAACTTCTGATCCTCCAGCCTCTTATAGATGTCTGTCACTGTGCCTAATTTAAAAAGTGAGGGGTTCAGCCCAGGACTTTGTGCATGTTAGGGAAGCACTCCATCACCTGAACCACATTCTCAGCACTTGTTTGCGGTTGACCTTTGCTTTACATAAAAAACAAACCAAGAATGAGGGAACTAAATGCAGGGGAGAGATAGAGCTAGCAGGTGGCAGTTAGGGTTTAAACCCAGGACACTTCCACTAAGACAGAAACCTCGCTGCTGGGCTGTTGGTGTTTCCTGAGGCCAGACACATTGAATTTTAGCTTTCTATTTCTGTTTTCGAGACAGGGTTTCTCTGTATAACAATTCTGGCTGTCCTAGAATTTGCTTTGTAGACTAGGCTGGCTTCGAACTCACAGAGATCCGCCTGCTTCTGCCTCCAGAGTGCTGTGATTAAAGGCGTGCACCACCTTGCCTGACAGTTTTCTATTTTTAAAACAGTATCATGCATATTACAGTGTGTGTGTGTGTTAGTGTGTGTGTGTGTGTATGGTTTTGTCTTGTTGAGACAGGGTCTTACTAGGTAGTCCTAGCTGACCCTGAACCTGCTATATAGACCGGGATGGCTACAAACTCACACAGATCTCCCTGACTCTGCTTGGATTAAAGATGTGTGCTGCTATGTTCAGCCTTTTTATTGGCTTTTTTTCTTCTTTTCTTTTCTTCTTCTTCTTCTTTTTTTTTTTTGAAGATTTCACTATGAGACTCAGGGCTCAGCCTTGCCTGGAACTTGCATCCAGGCAAGCCTTGAACTCATGGTCCTCCTGCCTCTGCTCTTAGAATTGCAGCCATATGTCCATGATACCTCATTGAGATTTTGGTTTGAGAAGACAGTCTCTTGTAGAGGCAGATGCTGGGGCTACCTATTTTTGAGGCACTGGGCAGCAATGGAACATTGTTAAAGTCACAGTGCTAACTCACCTTCCTGGCTTTTGCTTTTCTATGAATAAGAAACACTGTTGGGCACTGATCTGACTCCCTGAGTAGTAGTTGTTGGACTCTTGCTTGGTGCTCTGGCTGCCTTACGCTAAGGACTGCAAGTCCAACAGCCAGCTGGGCTACACCAGCACCAGCACCAGCTGCTTTAGACACGTCAAAGGTGTCTTGAGGAAGCTACAGGACAACTACAGCTGCTTGCTGCTGAAGCAAGCCTCTGGCTCCTGAAGGGACATCCCCAGACAAGACCAATTCAAATGGCTGGCACCAGACTTTCCCTGTAATTAATTATTGATATCCAGGCCAAAGGGGAACACTTCTCTTCCGTGGGCCGGCAGAGGGACGCTGAGACTGGTGTAAGAGGAACAATGCCTTGAGTGATCTAAATCCAGTCCTCCATTTTTTCCGAAGCTCTGCTCTGACAGCACATGTGCCCATTCTGTGGCCATGTAGCACACTCCTGTGCTCCCCTGTCCCCGGGCGTTGCAACATGAGGCTCAGTAGCAAGCTTTTATAGAGTGATCTTCCTCGCCTACTTTTGACATCTGTCATTAGTAGAACTGGCGGAACTGGTGGATGAGAGCAGGTGGCAGTGGTGACAGAGGAGCAGTTGGCTTTTACATTGCAGAAGTGAGGAGCCAGAGAACGCTGGTGGCTGGTGGCGTTCACGGCTGCAGCACACGTGAAGCTGTAAAGCAGCAGCAGAACCGTGGCAGTGGAGACGCAGCGCAGGCCACAGAAGCTGGGAGCAGAGCGGTACTGGGTGTTGGCAATGAGACTGGCAGAAGTGGAGAGCAATGGCAAAAGCAGCAGCAATGGCTGTCACTCAGTGATGACCACCACAACAGTGGCCCTAACCACAAGGCACGCCTGAGCAGTTCGGGACAGTGACCAGGGCAGGAGCAAGAGGAATGTTGGAGCCAGGTGGTAGTGGTGCACACCTTTAATCCCAGGACTAGGGAGGCAGAGCCAGGCGGATCTCTGTGAGTTCGAGGCCAGCCTGGTCTACAGAGCGAGTTTCAGAGCAGCCAGGGCTGCACAGAGAAAACTTGTAAGGGATGCTGGAAGTAGGGAATGAGTGAGACCGCTGGGAGATGACTTGGCTGGTAAAGTGCTTGTCTCATAAGCACAAGGACCTGATTTTAAAGTATTTAAAAAGTCATTCTCTTCATGTCATACCGGGTATAATATATCTCGATCAAATCCGTCCCCAGTTCCCCAGTTATCTCCCTTGCACTCTGGAACACTCCTTCGATGACATTTCTGAGGATGATGGTCCAAGTTGTCCACGGGCCTCCACCTGCACACATGTGCACCTGCATGCATACAAACACACACACACACACACATACGCACATGCATTAAAAAAAAAAGACAGGGTAAGAGTGGACACAGAGCTGGATCTAGAGCAGAATAGAAGGCTTTGAAGACCCAAGAAGATAAACTACAGACTCTGATGACTAGAAGCATTCTGGGAGCTTTCCAAGTCTTAAGGGTCCTGGGCTCTGTAGGCCTAAGCTGAGACACCAACTACCACGGAGGGCCAGGAATTCCTTTACACGCGAGGCCTCAGAATGGCAAGGATGGCCATGGTCAAGGACTGAGGTTGTCTGACTTCCTGAGAGCCTACGCAGGCTCTAGTGCTTGTGACTGTAAGACCCAGTGCCCGAGGCTGCAGCAGGGCCCCACGAGCTGCTACTCCTAGCTGTCTACCGCTACTCACTGCCAACACCAATAGATACTAACACTGCCAGCACCGCAAGAGCATCTCTCAATCTGGGTGGAGCAAAAGTCCCTGGGTTGCTGATCCGGAACCTTGCTATGCTGCCCCAGGCTGTTCCAGAGCTCCCAGGCTCCGGTGATCTTCCTCACCAGACTCCTGAGTAGCTGGTATCACAGGCACTGGCCATCATAGCTGGGCTAAACAATAAGAATTCACTTGTGTGTTTGTTTTCTTATTTTCCTTGAGACAGGATCTCACTATGTAGCCCTGGCTGGCTTGGAACTAGCTGTGCAGACCAGGCTGGCCTCAGATTCACAGATATGCCATAAAGATCTGCCTGCCTCTGCCTCCGACGGATTTAAGGTGTGTACCACAAGACCTGGCTTAAAGGATAGATTTTTAACAAGCACATCGACTGTTGAGTTAATAGCATATATACATGCTAACGTGCAATTTTAGTCTTTAAGGAGAATCATGAGAATTAAACCTCCATCATTTATATCCACATTAATCTTTGTAATTTTATTCTTTCTCCTAGTTTTGTGATACATTTGTTTTTCTCTTTCTGGTCCCTAAAGGGAGTAAAACCTGGTTGGGGCTGGAAATCTTTCTGAGAAGCACCTTGGCTGTCTCCAATACATTTTGGGACATTATGTTTTGTTTCCATTCATTTCTTTCTCTTTTTTTTTTTCCCCAAACAGGGTTTTGTTATAGCTTTGGAGCCTGTCCTGGAACTAGCTCTTGTAGAGCAGGCTGGCCTTGAACTTACAGAGATCTGCCTGCCTTTGCCAACGGAGTATTGGGATTAAAGGCGTGCGCCACCACCACCCAGCTCTTTTTCTTATTTTCTTAAAGATTTTTTTTGTTTGTTTTTGTTTTTCGAGACAGGGTTTCTCTGTAGCTTTGGAGCCTGTCCTGGAACTAGCTCTTGTAGACCAGGCTGGTCTCGAACTCACAGAGATCCGCCTGTCTCTGCCTCCCGAGTGCTGGGATTAAAGGCGTGCGCCATCACCGCCCGGCTTAAAGATTTATTTTTTATGTATATGAGTACTCTATCTGCATGTACAATTTTATGTCAGAAGAGGGCATCAGCTCCCACTACAGGTGGTTGGGAGCCACCTATGTGGTTGTTGGGAATAGAACTCAGGCCCTCTGGAAGAGTGGCCGGTGCTTTTTAACTGCTGAGCCACCTCCCCAGAACCATTTCTATTCATTTCCAAGCATTTCAAATTTCTACTGTGATCATTTCCTTGGCCCATTATTTGTTTAAAAATGTGTTAAATTCCACCTATTTGTGAATTTTCCAGATCTCTTTGTATTGATTTCTAATTTAATTCCATTATGTTCATAGAGGCTATTTTGATTTCAATGTTGTATGTGTGTGTGTGTGAGAGAGGGGGGAGGAAGTTGGGGTGGGGGGCAGGTGATAGGCACACATCTGGAGGTCAGAAGACAACCTTGGGAAGTCTGTTCTCTCCTTCCACCCTGTTGAGGTGGTGTCTCTGTCTCTCTTGTTTCTTTGCTGTGCTGTGTACTCAGGCTACCTGGCCCAAGAGCTTCTAGACAGTTCTGTCTGTGCCTCCTGTCCCACACGGAAGTGCTGGATTACAGCTGCATCTGGAATTCAGGTAAGTGTTCTTTATCTGCAAAGTCACCTTGTGTTTAGGGTCTCACTGAAGCTGGAGCTTCCCGGGCCAGCCAATGAGCTCCAGGGATCTGCAGGTCTCTATCCACCGCACTGGAATTACAGACACATGCCAATTAGCCCAGCTTTTATGTGGGTGCTAAGGACCCAAACTCAGGTCCTCACGCTTGTGTTGCAGCAGGCTCTTTGCCAGCCTCTGATTCCAGTATTTTTAAGTGTGCTGAGCTGTTTGGGGAAAAAAAAAGTATGATCTCTCCTAGAGCCTGTTCCAAATGTACTAGAAACGCACATGCAGCTGCTGGTGTTGAGCCGAAAGTCCTACAATCTGTTCTCTAGGTTGCTTATAGTGTTCAGGCTCTTCATTGTTTTATGTCCCTATAGATCTATTTAGATTCTCAACCTGCCATGGGAAATGAGGAGGTAGGACTAGATTGCGTACTGGTTAAAGGCACTTGCCACACACTCATGGGACTGAAGTTCAGGGCTCAGCATCCACATTACAGCACCGGGAGAATCCTGTGCATACCTGCCACCCCTACTCCAAGAAGGGATGGAGACAGGAGGATGGCTGTGTCTTGCTGGCTTCCAGCATAAAAGAGAAAATGGGAATCCCTGTTTCAAGGAAAGACCCTGCCTCAAAGGAACAGACAGAAGGGGCAGAGGGAGATACCCCCATCCTCCTGTGGCTTCACAGATGCACACAAGCATGCGACCCTCACACATGTGTACATACACACATAAATAAAGAGTAGGGTATCAAAGGCCCAGTATTATTGTGGAATGGCCAGATTTTCTCTTTAGTCAGCTTCCTCTATGCGGGGCTCTAGTATCTGAAGTGCGCATGTTTACAATTATTAGATCCTCTCGATGAGGTGGTCATCTATGAATATGCAGGGTTCCTCTTTGTCTCTTGTAATATATTTCAAAAATTTTAGATTACCGGAGAGACAGCTCAGAGGTTAAGAGCACTGACTGCTCTTCCAGAGGTCCTGAGTTCAATTCCCAGCAACTACATTATGACTCACAGCCATCTATAATGAGATCCGGTGCCCTCTTCTGGTGTGCAGGCAAACGTGGAGTCAGAATGTTGCATTTTTAGATTACATTTATTTACTGCATATGTGGGGGTCAGAGGACAACTTGCAGGGGTAGGTTCTCTCCTTGCTGATTCTCATAATATTTGAAAAAATATTCTATTTTCACATTTGTGCACATGAATGCAGTGCCTGTTGAGACCAGAAAAGGGTGTTGGATCCCCTGGTGCTAGCAGTACAAGTGGTTGTGAATGAACCAACTCTGGTCCTCTGATAGAGAAGGAGAATTCTTTACTGTCGAACCATCTCTTCAGCTCCCCAGCCTAAGAGTTTAGACTCAGAGTCTATTTTGCCTGATGTTTGTGTAGCCGCCAGCTTTCTGGGTTTTTCTTTTCATGGGATATCTTTCTATATTCTTCTACTCTCAGTCTTTTTGTGTCTTGGATCCAAGATGAATCTCTTTTGCAGGACATATGATTGGCTTGTGTTTGTAACTATTGGTTTTGCAAATTGTGCCCTTTGGTTGGGAAGTTTAATCCAACCATTTGTTTTATGTCTAAAATAAGGAGTGATTTAAAAGGGCTTGCTTGGCAACACTCAGGAGGCAGAAGCAGGGGATCTATGTGAGTTTGAGGCCAGCCTTGTTTCAGAGTGGGTTCCAGGCCAGCTAGGGATACAGATTGAGAACTTGTTTCAAAAAGAAAAATTTAAAAGGGGGGATTACTCATGTTTCTGTATGTCATACCTTTTTCTGTCCTTCATCCCAGTCTCTCCTCTTGTGTTTAGTTGGTTTCTTGTAGTGAATCATGCTAATTCCTACATATATATTCTTTTATTTTTTTCCAACTCTCATCCACAGATAACTCAGAACAAAGTAATCTTACACTTCCTTACCTAGAAACATGTGCATCTGTCATATGAAAAAGAGAAGAAAGGAAGGAAGAAGAGAGATAATTGGAAAGATGACTGACCATAGAGCAGTTATTAAAATATTGGCTATGGGAGGCTGGAGAGATGGCTCAACAGTTAAGAGCATTGCTGCTCTTGCAAAGGATTTGAGTTCAGCTCCTAAGACCTATATAGCAACTCATGACTTCCTGTAACTCCAGCTCCAGGGGATCTGATGCCCTCTTCAGGCCACCATGGGCTCCTGCATGCATGCACGTGGTGCACAAAAACTCAAGCAGGCTCACACACATACATATAGCTAAAAAAACATAAACAAATCTTAAAGGAGAAACACGCCAGCTCCAGATGTGGTGTGTGCCTTTTCCTGTGGGGAAAGCAAACCCATGTCAGGCAGAACTAGCAACTGAGGCAAACAGGCTTCACACTGTCTTACTGACACATCAAACAGTGAATGTGCTTGGAGAGTAGAATTCACTGAAGAGCCCATGTGCTGACAAGGGAGGGACAAGGTGTGTTTCCTGAGATGTGAGAAATTCTTTTAGATGGAATGATTACAATTGCTTGTAGGTATAACATTAAAACCTATCCAGAACAAAATTTAAAAAATTTAAAATAGTAGCATTCTTTAAAAAAGAACAACCTATTATTTGTGTGTGTATATTAGAGTGTAATATGTGTGTGGGGGGAGACACATGCCATGATGCACATGTGGCAGTCAGATGACAATTCTGTGGAGTCAGTTCTCTCCTTCCAACTGCTATGTAGACTCCAGGGATCAGGCGACCAGGCTTGTATGGCAAGCACTTTTGCCTCTTTAGCTATCTTGACAGCCCCTTTAATAGTATATGTGGTGTTTTCAATAAGCACAGCCCCCAGAGGCTCATGTTTGTGTTCTTGCTTCCCAGTTGGTGGAACTATCTGGGAAGGATTAGGAGGTGTGGTCTTGCTGGAGGAGGTGTGTCACTGGGGCTGGGCTTTGAGGATTCATTCCTACTCTTCTCTCTTTGCCCTGTGGTTGTGTCTCAAGATGTGAGCACTCAGCATTTCCAGTACCATGCCAGCCTGCCTATGGCCATGCTCTTTGCCGTTATCGTCATTGTTAGGTTTCAAACCCAGGACAAATAGCCAAGGTGCCTACTTGACACCTGGCTGCCAGGTTCTTCCTGCATCCCCCAGTCTCTACCTGTTATGGGGACCTCCTGGTTGACATATCCCACTCCCTATCCTAAACTTCTCCATCCCAGGGGGCTAGGCTTCTCTACCCTATATAATCCAACCATTTTGGTCACCCTGTTCTCCTTTGGGCCTCTCTCTCCCCTCTCCCCTGCCCCATTTCCTCACATGGCACAGTACAGTCCGATCATGTCCACTCTGGACTCAGACGTCCCTGCTTCCGGCTATGCTCTCCCACATCTCTATAGTAAACTTTCCTCCACAATACTTAGGAACAATCATGCCCTTTCTGTTTCTTTTTTCCCCATTCATCTGGTGTTGAAACTTTATCATTCAGTCATGAACTCTAACCCTCTGAAACTATAAGCCCCAAATTAAACACTATCTTTGTAATTGCCTTGGTCACAGTGTTTTATTAGAGCAATAGTAACTAAGCATTCTTGTTCTTTCTCCCTTCCTTCCTTCCTTCCTTCCTTCCTTCCTTCCTTCCTTTCTTCCTTCTTACTTTACCTATCTTCCTTTCCCCTCCTCTACTCTTTCTTCAGGCTCTCCATAGCCCAGGCTGCCCTCAGATCAGTGATGTGTCTGCCTCCCAAGTGCTGGGGTTAGAAGCGTGTGCTAGCACATCTAGCATTCTTATATATTTCAATGTAAAAATTCTCAGTTAAGATGGCAATTTCAAGCCAGGCAGTGGTGGCGCACACCTTTAATCCCAGCACTTGGGAGGCAGAGGCAGGCAGATCTCTATGAGTTTGAGGTCAGTCTGGTCTAAGAGACAGTTGCAGGACAGCCAGGGCTACACAGAGAAACCCTGCCTTGAAAAAACAACCCCCCCCCAAAGACAGCAATTTCAAAATTGGAATAGCAAGAATTCAAAGCAACATAGAAATAGGAGGAAATGTGAGTCCTTCACTTTCCCTGCAGTTTGCAATTTGCATAGATGAATTTATTTGAAAATTCACAGCAAACCTGTTAAAATGATGCCTCATTTCATAGTCTTCCAGAAAACTTAAGTTTTTGACTTAAATATGTTTCTTTTAGCATTTTAAAGACATTTTCCTCTTATGTGTGTTGAATCCTCCTATTTTTGGTCAAGCTGCTCAGAAGAGGAAGGTGGGAACCTTGCCTCAGATCTTCAGAACAGCAGCCTTCAGGGCCTTGCAGAGCCGACTCTGCCCCTGGAAGGGGCAGAGGTTGTTTCCACCCATGCCGAGTGCTCCAGTGTGCCCTCCTTCCTGACTCTGTTAGTCAATGTTTGTGTTGAGTTTTCTCCCTGTGTCAAGATCCAAGGACTGCAAAATCCTGAAGGGATTAGTCTACAGTATTTGTGTGGGGGCAGAGGTGCATGTGAGAATGCACGTGTGGGGAGGTGCACGTGAGAATGCATGTGTGTGTGGGAGGTGCACATGAGAATGCATGTGTGTGTGGAGAGGTGCATGTGAGAATGCATGTGTGGGGAGAGGTGCAAATGAGAATGCATGTGTGTGTGAAGAGGTGCATGTGAGAATGCATGTGTGTGGACTCACCCCTTCTGGTAAAAGTGAAGTTGATGTTGGGAGGCTGTGCTGGCAAATTCTATGTCAAGCTGACACAGGTTGGAGTCATCAGGGAGGAGGAGCCCAGTTGAGAAGATGCTTCCCTAAGATCAGGCTGTAGGCAAGCTTGTAGGGCCTTTTCTTAATTAGTGAGTGATGTGAGGGAGTCCAGCCCATGGTGGGTGGTGCTGCCACTGGGCCGGTGGTTCAGGGTTCTATAAGAAAGAAGGCTGAGCTTTTGGAGCAAGCCAGTAAGCAGCACCCCTCCATGGCCTCTACATCAGTTCCTGCTTCCAGGTTCCTGCCCTGGCTTCCTTCAGTTATGGACTACAATGTGGAAGTATAAGCACAACAAACGCTTTTCTCCCCCAACTTGCTTTGTGGTAATTTGATGTTTCATCAGAGCAACAGTAACCCTCACCATGACATATGCCTTCACATTAGTTTTTGAGACGGGATCTCTTACTGAACCTGGAGCTTGCCATTTTTGGAGTCTAGCTCCTGTCCACTGCAAGAGCAGGGAGGACTCCAAACTTCTGAGTCATCACTCCAGGCCCCCCACCAGATTTTTGTGAGATAGGGTCGCTCCCTGATTGAGCTGGTCGGCCACATAAACTCCAGGGAGCCCTGTCTTCACCACCACCTTCAGTACTGTGGTTACCAGTGTGTGCTGCCCCCGGCTCTTACAGATGTGCTGGGAACCCAGACTCAGGTCCTTGGGCTTGCAGAACAGGCCCTTTATCAGCTGGGCCATCTCTCCAGCCTGGTGTTCATGTTATTTAATGAGTGAAGGCAGTAGCCAATTTCCATCCCCAGCTAGATTCCTTGAAGCCATATCAGACAGCTCACAACTGCCTTTAATTCCAGACCCAGATGATCTGACACCCTCTTTCGAACCCCTTGGACACTGCACTCATGTTCACACTCCCACACACGGGCACACACAAATGCATAACTAAAAAATAAAGATAATTTTTAAAATTTATAATGGTGGAGAGCAATCAAAGAAGACAATCACCATCAACCTCTGGTCTCCACACTAAAGTCTATGCATGAGCACAGACTCTCACATGCACATGCACCTACGTGACCCCTGCCACCCATAAAACTATGCATGTTTCTCCTGCAGCATTCTATCCTGTTTCCTGTCTCAGGACAAGCTCCCACCCTTCAAGAGAAGCTCACGATTCTGTCTCTGACCTCACACCAATTCCACTGGAATGATTTTCCGGTCCCTTGGTGATCCTCTGCATGTCTCCGGTTGATGGAGATTCTAACGCAAATTTCTAAGAGAGAGAACAGATGTTGGTGTTAGAAGACTACCCAAGAATCTTCCTGTGGAACACTGGGTATGGTCACTGGCAGGTGGCAGGAGATGCTCTGGTTCCTGTCACTTATTCCTAAGCACCCCTGAAAGGAACAGGCCTAGGACCAGGTCTCTCAGGACTGGGGAATCACAGCACTGAACTGAAAAATGATGAGTTGGTCACCCTGTGTCAAATCAGCTTGAGAGGTCACGAGGGAGCCCTTCCTCTCACCATTTGTCTTCAAGGGCCTGCACATGGTCTTTGCTCCATAGTTGAGGTAAGAGCAGGAGTTTCCCCTTAGCCCAAATGCTCATTTTCTGTCCCGGTGAGTGAGGGCTTCCTAGTGATGAAGCAGATTCAGACACAGGGGGACTACAGAAACAGCCATTTCTGTTTTAGCCTAGAAACAAGCAGAGGAGCTCTAGGAGGTGACGACATGACCCTGCTCTGCTGCTGTGGTGAAATATCAGGACAGAAAACAACACAAGAGGAAAGGGTTTGAGTTACAGTTCCAAGTTACAGCCCAACATTTCCAGGAAGACCAGACCAGAACTCAGGCAGCCGTGCTCACCTGTCTTATATCGTTCCAGACCCTCACCCCCCCCCCCCCCCCTAGGGAACGGTGCTGCCCACAGTGGACTGGATCTTCCTACATCAATTAACAATCTCGATAAACTCCCACGGACATACCCACAGCCCAACTTGGTCAAGACAATTCCTCATGAAGGTTCTCTGCCCGCACGCTTCTAGGTTGTGTCAAACTGTCAGTTGAAATAAGCCAGCCCAGACTTGCTGTTAGACGGGTTTGCTAATGGCCAAGGGCACCCATAACTGGGGCCCTATTAAAGATACAGAACCAACCTTTCCTTCAGGTGGATACAGTTGGGGAATGACTTAGAAATTGTACCTTAGACACTACAGCGCCACCTACTGCATGGGCCCTGGCAGGCCATCCTCTACCACCTTCCATGTATACACACACACACACACACACACACACACACATACACACCCCACTCCTCTCCTTCTGTGTACCCTTTGGGCTCCTGACCTTGTACCCTGTCCAAGACCACATCCCTTGCCCACTTTGCACATGGGCAAAGAGGAGCTGAGACCCCAAGGGTAGCTTCAGTCCCACCCTACAGGGGGAATATGAGCTATGCACCAGCTGACCCAACTGAGGACCAAGAGCTGGACTCTCGTGCTTCTACCACCCATCACAGACTCCCTGGTCCCTGCAGCATTCTAGCAGGGTGAAGATACCCCAGCACCCTGGGCGACTGTCCCCAGAAAAGCTGAGGGTACTGGCTGCAGGCGATGGAGAAGTGAGGGCAGGAGATCAAGACAGTTCCAGTGATGTCTGCCTCAAGCCAGTGGCAGCCTGAAAGCATGAGAACAGCAACCCTCAGTAGATAGGAACAAGGAAGAGGCGTCCCTGGAGAGCTAATTGACACCTGTATCCTACACCTGTATTCTTCCGCCACTTAGCTTTGTGATTACTCACCCTGAGGAACAAACCAAGCTGGCACCCACACCACTAAAGAGGCACATGACAAGATCCTGTTTGCAAAGTGCCCCGCCTCGTGTTTTAACGAGGCTGCTGATTTGGGGGTGGTATGATGAGTCTGCTGGGAGCTAGGGTGTCAGCCAGGGGGCCTGTGTGGTCAGAGGGGAGCAGGGAGTGTCTACAAGTAGATCCAGGATAGAAGGTGTCACTGGGTGACTTCACAGATGAGAGCAGGTGTAGCCACGCCTCACCCTGGAAGGGCCCACAGATGTCACTTAGCTCAGTGGCTTCACTGTACATGTGGGACAACTGGGGTCCAGGGAGGAGACGCTCTGCTTTCTTAGCTTATGCGTCTCTGAGCCAGGCCCTACACCAGAGGACAGAGGAACCACCAGCCTTGCTGCATTTACCTTCCTTTCTTGTTTTTTGTTCATTTTGTTTTCGGTTTTTCTTTTTGAGACAGGGTTTCATGTAGCCCAGGCAGGCCTCAAACTCACCGTGTAGTGGAAGATGACCTGACTCCACCTCATGAGTGTTGCGATTACAGGCATGTGCTACCATGCTGGTTTATTCCGTGCTGGGGATTTGAACCCCAGCTGGGGATTTGTGCATGTTGGGAAAACATTCTACCAGTTCAGCTGCTTCCCAGCATTGTGTAGGAAATTTCAAACAATGTACAGAAAGTTTCCATATATGTTTCCCTGGTAACATCCAAATAAACTGTATTCATATGAATTCTAGGAAATGACCTTGTTTGAACCCACAGACATCATTCATACTTCACCAGTGTCCTGTGTGTCTGTGTGTGTGTCTATGTGTCTGCCACTATGTGTCTACGTGTGTCTCTGTGTATGCCTCTCTGTGTGTGCGCGCGCGCGCATGTGCGTGTCTGCCTGTCTGTCTCTCTGTCTGGATGTGTGTCCATAAGTGTGCTTTCACCACATGTCTGTACAAGGACCGAGCCCTATGGGTGGGTCAGTGCTGACACATGAGAGTGGGGCTGAGGCCGAAGAGAAGCCGTCTTCCCCACCCTCCTGTGGGGCTTTGGTCTCGCTCCCTGCGTGACTTGTTCTCATGGTCAAATGCTGCTCAGGCCTCCTTCAGCAGACTGGGTTTGCCAGAGCCTTCCTCCCCGCAGGGGCTTGGCAATCTAGAAAAGGGGTCCGGCACCTTCTAGTTTCTATGGCAACTGTTGCTCCTGGTGACCACAAGATGCAGGCCTGGCTTCCCCAGCCCCATAGTGAGTATCCCCACCCTAGCGTGGGTAAGAAGATGCTGAGCTATGCTGCTGAGGGCCGTCAGGGTGGCATTTCACCCTCATGAACCACGAATGCGCTTTGAATCATCTTCATCCTCCCATCTCTGGGTATCAGATCCAGATCCTCATCGCCCCCACTCCCACCCCTGTCTACCGTGCCCGTCTGTCTGTCTCTAAACACAGATCTCTGTTTGGAAGCTACCTCCTCCCTTCTCTCTCAGCTTATTCTCCTGGGTTCAGAAACAGGACATTGTTCATAGCTCCTTTCTGGGCTGGAGAACCCTTCATGACTATAGAAAGAAAATCGGCTGCCTGCCCTCCACGGAGCAGAGCTCAACAACTCATTGTTTTCCAGTGCGTCAAGAGCAGCAACAGAAGACGCAAATGCTCACCAGGTGAATAATTCAGCGTTCTTCAAACAGGGTCTGCTCTGACAGTAGAAACTTTGCACAGCTGGAGCTAATGGAGGAAAATGAAATCCACCCTCTTAGGGAGTAACAGGTGGCCCCTAAAGTTCCAGTAGGGGCTCACCAGGTGAGTAGCTGAGGAGTGAGCTTGGTGCTAAATGAAGTACCTGATCTCCTGGCTTCCCAAATCCCTGGTGCCATGGCTCTGAAACGCTGCATCTCCAGAACGTACAGATTGTGAGAGTGTGTGTGTGTGTGTGTGGCACTTGTAGAGGCTAGAAGAGGACATCAGATCATTTGGAGTTAGGAAAGGAGAAAGGCAGAAGGAGGGGATGGGAGAAAAGGAAGGGAGGAGGAAGGAGGGAAGGTGAGAAAAGAGGTGGGAAAAGAACAGAGGAGGGGTGAAGGCGTAAGTCAAACAATCCCACACGAGTTTGGAATTATGATTAATAGAATGGTTATTTATTTGAAAGGGAAAAACTTACAGATCACCGTCCCAGACAACAGCCCTCTGCACAATCAGGAAGGGAGCCTAGTCACCGGAAGCCAGAGAGCCAGTGGAGGGAAGTGGCCCTGTTTTAAAGAGAGAGACCACGCCCCAATGGGCTGGTATCTCAGTGGCTATTGGTTGAAGGAGCGGAAGGAGCTCCCGCAACAGAGGAGAGGAGAGGCAGGAGAGTGAAGGGATAGTAACCAGCAAAAATCTTGGGCCAAGTTCTTCAAGGGCTAAGTCCTTCCCTCTGAGATTCTCAGGGCATGATGGTTCTCAGTGTTCTTACCTTATTCTTTTATTTCTTTCGGCAAAAGGCTTACCTTTCTAGCTCTAATCTTTCTCCAAGAACCAACTCTTAATAAAGCTCAGATCAGACAGGGTTCCAGCGTCCCTGGGTCAGCCCAAGCTGCCAAAGAGGTCTCAGGCCCTCCTACTTTCTCCCTCCTCCTTCTACCCCAAACCAGGCCAAGCGTCATGGTTTCCAACCCCCACCTCAGAAGGGGTGGTGGTGGTGGTAGAAAGGGCTCTGTGTTGCTTCCCAGGCCCACCACTCCCTGGGGTGCCCCGCAGGCCTCAGTTTCCTCACCTAGAAATGAAAGTGACTAACCAAAAAAAAAAAAAAAGAAAGAAAAAGGAAAAAAGCCGGGCGGTGGTGGCGCATGCCTTTAATCCCAGCACTCGGGAGGCAGAGGCAGGCGGATCTCTGTGAGTTCGAGGCCAGCCTGGTCTACAAGAGCTAGTTCCAGGACAGGCTCTAAAAAAGCTGCAGAGAAACCCTGTCTCGAAAAACCAAAAAAAAAAAAAAAAAAAAAAAAAAAAAAAATGAAAGTGACCAGCAGATTTCCTGAGATAGGCAAGATGCTTGTCCTAAACTGAGGGACTCCATCACAGTGCCTGAGAAGCAGACAAGAAGCTATTTGGTAGCGATTGCCTCGAAATGAAAACATTCCTGACAGGAAACTCATTAAGATGCAAGAAGTAAACAGAATTCAGGAAGATCCTGAGAGCATACAGACAGCAGCAATTGCTGAAAAGGGACTCTGACCTGCCCAGTCGCCTGCAAACCAGACAGCTCCGGGAATGTAGCATCTGGGTGGGGGTGGGGGTAGGGTGGGCTATTCGTCACCCATTGGGGGTAGGGGCAGGGATTTTTCACTGATGCAGCTGCCTTTGAGTCACCCCTACTTCCATAACTCACTCCAATAAACTCGCAGTGCACCATGACTGACTGATCTGGAATTGTTTCTTAGGTCTGTTCACACATCAGAAGCAAAGCCACACTGGGCCACACTGGGGCTCAACAGAAGGAAGGCATCCCTAGCTATCCAGGGCCTAGATAGAAGATGGCTAGGAAACAGGGCTGAATTTGATGTATCAAGGCAGCATTGAGCTTATCTGGTGTGGTTGTTTGAGTAAGAATGTCCCCCATATGCTCATATATTTGAATGCTTAACCGGGAGTGTCACGTTTTAAAAGAATTAGAAGGTGTGGCCTTGTTGAAGGAAGTGTGTCGCTGGGGGTGGGATTTGGGGTTTTAAAAGCTCAAACCAGGCCCAGTGTCTCTTTCTGCTGCCTGTGGATCAGGATGTAGTACACTCAGCTACCTCTCCAGCACCATGTCTGCCTGCATGCCACCATGCTCCCCACCAGGATGACAACAGACTAAATCTCTGAAACAGTGAGCAAGCCCCTATTAAATGCTTTCCTTTATAAGAGTTGCCAAGGTCACGGTGTCTCTTCACAGCCACAGAGTGCTGCCTAAGAAACCTGGAAAGACGCAGGAGGACCTTGTCTACTCTGTTTTCCACAGTGCTCTGGTTTCCTTCCTGCCGCTGTGATGAAAACGCTCTGGCCAAAGGCAACATGGGAAAGGAAAGGGATTAGTTCATCTTCAGGTCTGTCAGAGGGAAGTCGGGGCAGGAACTCAAGCAGGAACTTGCAGCAGAAGCCACATAAAAATGTTGCTCGCTGGCTTGCTCTCTAGCTTGCACAGGCTCGTGTTTAGCTAGCTTCCTTATAAAGCCCAGGACCCCCTGCCCAGGCGATGGTGCTGCCCACAGTGGTCTCGACCCTCCTACATCAATAAATAAAACAATCCCTTACAGACACGCCCACAAAACAACCCGATAAGGACAATTACTCAGTTGAGACTTTCTTTGTAAAGGTGACTGTGTACAAATGACAGTTGACTGCTGAGTTGGACAGACAAGAAGTTAATTTCAACTGCAGTGTAGTGTGGTTGGGACAGACCATGCTACATCTCATTAGAATTAGGTAGTTGCAGAGGAACAGAAAAGGTGTGTGTGTGTGTGTGTGTGTGTGTGTGTGTGAGAGAGAGAGAGAGAGAGAGAGAGAGAGAGAGAGAGAGAGAGAGAGAGAATTTTCAGGAAGTCCCTAGTGAGGGGCTCCTCTTTGGCATGGCCGCGGTCTCCAGGCAGGACATTGCCCCCATCACTGCCAAATGCAGATGCAGCCTTTCAGCCCTCTCTGCCCTGCCTCCTTTCTCCCTCCTCCCTCCTTTTTCCCCTCTCTTTCAGAGCCAGGCAGGCTTTGAACCAGCTTCTGTGTGGTAGAGGAGGGGGTTGCCTGAAGTGACCTCCCTAGCTGCTTATCAGGTGTGTGTCAACAGACAAGGAGAAAACATCTGTCGGTCTGAGTAGTCCAGAGTCTGGGACTTAGGCCTGCCTCTAGCCCTACCTCAGTTTCCTAATGGAATCCATCACAGACTTGTTGACTGGGTAGAGCAAGGTGGGGGTCATAATCTTGGTCTTTGAAAGGGGAGCATCCACCCACCTCCCTGCTGTGAGCTAGGTGACCTCTAGGTTTGCTTTGCAAGGTACACCAGCACCTCCCTCAATAGAGAAGGGAGTGGAAGCAGCGAGACACACTCTAGTATCTATTCCATACATGTCTACATATACACCCTAAAAACATGTGTTACATCCTCTAAAGCACATATATAATAGACACGCAAACACACTAAAACATACATATACATCCATGTGTTAAAGTGTGTGTATATATGCACACATATTAAGACATATATGATCTGCATGCATGTAGTCACATACACAATATATTACACACTAAAGAATTTATCTTGTAGATATGCAAGTTCACACATCTCAGTCAGACTCTGACGCCACCTGCTGGCCTTGCTAAGTCATTTAACATCTTTTTGAGTCTAGCTTCTTGTCTACAACGTGGGGAGAGATCCAAAGGACTTCTGGGGTTGCCATGGGCGTCAGAGGAATGCACTCTGCACTCACATTGAAGCAGGATCTCAGCAGAGGAGGAGGATGTTGCTCAGGACAAGTGCTCATTGAGGCTGGCAGTCCTTAGGATTCTGAGAGAGGCCTATGCAGCCTGGGGCTTCACACAGGTGGATCGAACACCCTCCTCTGGCCTCCTGGGGCACCAGCACTTGCATGCACATACCACCACATGGTGCCCCCCATAATTAAAACTAAAAATAATCTTTAAAATAAAGTAAAACTTTTTTTTTTAATAATAAAGACATTTGATATACTTTTTTCCTAAGCAATACTGTAGTGATCTAATACAAATTTTTATTATGAGGCACTGCAATATCATTTAGCTCAATATATTTTCTAATTTCTTTGTTGTTGTTGTTGTTTTTTTTTGGGACAAGTTTTTCTGTGTCCTGGAACACACCTTGTAGACTAGGCTGGCCTTGAACACACAGGGATTGGCCTGTCTCTGCCTCCTAAGTGCTGGGATTACAGGTTTGTGCCACCACTGCCCAGCTCTTTTTTCTTTATTTGGTTTTCAGGGTTTTTTTTTTTTTAAGTCTAGTCTGTCTGGAAACTCACTATGTAGCCCAGGCTGGCCCCAAACTCTGAGTACTAGGGATGATCTATTGTACCTGGCTCTAATTTCTCACTTTATGTCTTTTATCATAGGCTGGTTAGAAGTGTGTTTGACTTACAAATGCTTGGAATCATCCAGATGTCTTTCTGTTGCTGATTTCCAATTCAAATTATAGACAAATAACATATAATATATGTATTTTGTGTTCTGAGTCCATTTATGTTCGAGATAATTATTGATATGACGGCACGGAAATCTATAATCACGGTTTATGTGAGTGTGTGTGTGTGTGTGTGTGTGTATGTGTGGACACACAGGACTTAGAGGATGTCAGGTTCCTGTTCTGTTTCTCTCCACCTAATTCTCTTGAGAAAGACTAACTTAGGGAGCCTGGAGCTAGGAGGAGTGGCCAGCACACATCTTGCATCCACCCCCCACCACCACAGTGCTGGTATCACGGGCTTATGTGCAGCCATACCCAGGTTTTTACATAGGATCTGGGGGTCCTAACTCGGGTCCTCATGCTTACACGGCAGGCACTCTCGCCTGGGAAGCCAGCTCTCCAGATACCCATTTTCCTCTTACTATTCTAACATCTTTATATGTATGCGTGTGTGCACCTGCATGGGTTTATGTGCACCGAATGTGTACAGGAGTCCGAGGAGGTCAGAAGAGGGCATAACATTCCCTGGAGCTGTAGTTAGGGGCAGGTGTAAACCATCATGTGGGTGTCAGGTTCTCTGCAAGAGCAGTGAGTTCTCGCGACCACTGAGCCACCTCGCCAGCCTGCCCCCCCTTCCCTCCCCCGGTTTTACTTTCCACCTGTCTAGTCTCTTTCTTGCCTTTTCTCTCCTTTCCTGTTTACTCAGAGTTAGTTGTATGTTTTTATGACACCATATGTCTCCATCACAGCATTATACACTCTATTGCTTCATCTCATGATCCTAGTGGTTGCTCTTGTGTGGAGCACACACCTTGAACTGCCTGTGACCCGTCATCAAGCCTGCTTCCTGAGAACAGCCTTTGCTGTGCTCTGCTTTCCTTTTCTCCTTTTGACCTCTGTGTTTGGTTGTCAGACAGTCCACTTCCACAGGTGTTACAAACCCCACGATACATTGTTACTAAACAATTGCCTTCTAAAAAAACGATTTTATTTCTAATTATGCATATATATGAGGGTTGGATGGGGGGGGGGGGCTGTGTGCTTGAGTGCACATGCCGACAGAGGCCAGAAGAGGGCGTCAGATTCCCCAGAACAGGTGGATTTGATCTCCTTATTGTGGGACCTGAATCCTGGTACTCTGAAAGAGCAGTACCCCTTCTTAACCACTGAGCCAGAAGTCAGAAAACAACAACAACAACAACACAAACCTTGTCTTTTCGTACCTACTTACCACTTCTGGAGGTTCTGTTGTTTTCATGCTTGCTCTACATCCCAGTTCGGGCATGCTCGCAACTTCCCTCATTTCTCATTTCAGGCCTAACATGTGGCAGCTGCTAAGTTCAAAGAGCTTCTGATTGTTGGTGCAGGTCTTCGCCTCCCCTAGATTTCTAAACAATACTGACACCACTCTTAATGCTTTTTGTTTTGTTTTGTTTTTTTGAGACAGGGTTTCTCTGTAGCTTTGGAGCCTGTCCTGGAACTAGCTCTTGTAGACCAGGCTGGTCTCGAACTCACAGAGATCTGCCTGCCTCTGCCTCCCGAGTGCTGGGATTGAAGGCATGTACCATCATTGCCCAGCCCGAGAGCATTTTCTTAGTTATTGATTGGGAAGGTCCAGCCCATTGTGGGCTGGTAGTCCTGGGTTCTATAAGAAAGCAGGTTGAGCAAGCCATGAGAAACAAGTCATTAAGCAGCTCCCTTCCATGGCCTCTGCATCAGCTCCTGCCTCCAGGTTCCTGCCCTGTTTGAGCTCCTGTCCTGACTTCCTTCAGTGATCAAGAGTGACGTGGAAATGGACACTATTGCTGTGATGAAACACCATGACCAAAAGCAAACTGGGAAGAAAAATTTATTCAACTTTCTCTTCCACATCACAGTTCATCATCACAGGAAGTCAGGACAGGAACTGACGCAGGGTCGGAACCTGGAGGCAGGAGCTGATGCAGAGGACTTCGAGGGGAGCTAATCACTGGCTTGTTTCTCATGGCTTGCTCAGCCTGTTTTCTTCTCTTCTCTTCTCTGTCCCCCTTCTCCTCTCCCCCTCCCCTTTCTCCCTCTCTCTTTCCAAGATAGAGTTTCTCTGTGTAGCTCTGGCTGTTCTGGAACTCACTCTGTAGACCAGGCTGGCCTTGAACTCACAGAGATCTACCTGCCTCTATCTCTGCCTCTGCCTTTGCCTCCCCAAATGCTGGAACTAAAGGCACGTACCACCACTGCCGTGTTTAGTCTGCTTTCTTGTTGAACCCAGGACTACCCACAATGGGCTGGGCCCTCTTCCATCAATCACTAATTAGGAAAATGCCTACAGTCTGATCTTATGGAGTCATTTTCTCATATGCCTGTGTCAAATTGACACAAAACTAGCCAGCACAAATAGTAACCCTAGTTAGGAGACCATGTCTTCATTTGAATGTGTCCAGGTTTACTGGTCTTTTTCTTCTGCAGTACCCTTTTTAAAAGCTGGCTTACTGAATTTTATTTATTACTTCTTTGTGTATATACAGGCCAGGGTGTACATATGAAGGGCAGAGGACAGCTTCAGGAACTGATCTAGTCCTTCCACCACGTGGGTCCCAGAAATTGAGCACAGGTGGTCAGGCTTGGTGGCAAGCACCTATACCTGATGAGCCTTCTCACTGACCCCTGCTTTGCTATTCTTAAGAACATTTGGAAGAGTTGGCGTGGGTGTCTAGACTAGTGGGGTTCATTGGGAACAGACTCTGTGGCTTTTTAATTAATCACAAGATTGTCATGAGTGGCTTCCAATTCCTTTGATAAACACAGCTTAGAAGTTCAAGTAAACAGACACAGTTTCCTACGAGAAACAGTCTAACAGATGTCATTTTCAATAACAAACATCCAAAGGCTTAAAGCTCTAGCCAGAGTCTTTGGGAGATAAACCTTAGGATATTGCAGGGAAGCTCAGCCCTTTCTGGTAAATAACAACCATGGCAAATATTTGCAGGGCACTGGCTTTGCTCTGCGTGCTTCTACGTATATGAATCCATTAGAAGCCCCATTTTGAAACAGCAAGGCAGACGCAAAGGCTTGATGTAATTTAAAGTGCCCAGCTGCTGGCGTACGGATACTTGTGGCTTGCTGTTCCCTGATCTGAATAAACAAAGTGTAAGAGTAGATACAGGGCCTCATCTCAGGCTCCCAAGGCCTCTTGAGCTGACAGCTTTATTACGCTGAAATTTCTTCCAAGGTTTTTCATTAATCGCAGCCGAAATGCATGGCCCCTGATCTTAACTTTAATTATACACCGACAAAAGAACTGGTGGCTTTTAACTTTCAATTTCTCCAGTTTGAGCTTCATTTGCACTGAGACTGAATCTGTATTCTGTTCTTAAAGGCTGTAGGTGTAGGGCCTGTACTTCCTGCTCTTCCTCAGTTTCCCCCTTGGAAAATATGACTGTTTCTATTGTCTACCTGTAGAATGCTCACGAGGACTGAGATGTTGAGGCTAGGGATGCTGTAGAGTGCTCTCTTTGAGTGCACGCTGATCCTAGCACTGCTGGGAAGGGCTCTCTAATGGGGCTCTGGAGAACACCAAGCAGGGGAAGTCTTACCGGGACAGATAAAGGCAGCTGGAGCCCTGCAACCCGCAGTGAGGCTGAGAGCCCAAGTTTGCAACAAGCAATAAGGGCCAAGTGGCCAGTGTCACTATTAATTTTATAGCCCAAGTCCAGACAGATCTGTGACGTTCATCTGTGATGTTCTCCTTTTCCTGTGGTGATATTTTATTTGTGTTGCAGCAAATAAAGCTTGCCTGAAGATCAGAGTACGGAGCTAGCCACACTAGTTAGCCACAGAGGTCAGGCAGTGGTGGCATATACCTTTAATCCCAGAATTTGGGAAACAGAGGCAGGAGGATTTCTGTGAGTTTAAGACTGCCCTGGGTGACACGAAATTGGTCCAGTCTAAAAGAGAAACAGAGCCAGGAGGTGGTGGTTCAAACCTTTAATTCCAGTACATGGGAGTCACATGTCTTTAATACTAGCACTAGGGAGGTGGAGAGAGGAAAATTAGGTGTGAGGAGACAGAAGTTCAAGCATTCAGTCTGAGGACTTGGAGAGAGAGGCTACCAAGTTTGAGGATTTCATAGAGGTAAGAGCTAGTGGCTGGCTGCTATGTTTCTCTGATCTTTCAGTTTTCACCCCCTAATACCCGACTCTAGGTATTTTTATTATTATTAAAACCAATTATAAATCACACTACATCCTCCCCATGTGTGTGTATGTATGTGTCTTGGTCCCTTTCCCTCCCTACACCCCTGCTTCCCTTCACCCTATCATTGGTCCTTTGAGAAGAGAGTTGAAGGTAAAACCTTTCTGTGTCTATGCTATTCAGTTTACACACCTAAGCCTGCAGCCAGCTGAGACAGATTTCAGCTCATCCACTTCTGGCAACCTTCCCTAGTCAGTCTTTTCCTCTGGGAACTGAGCTAACCACACCCCTTTGTCTCAGGTGCCAGGGAAGGTGGGTAGAGAGAGGGGCTCACCCGCAGGAAGCCCCGATCTGCTGGGGCTGGGAGCCAGTGGCTTCAGTCCTGGGTAGGACCTTCCTCCGGCTCAGGCTCAATTACCAGTCACTGGAGGCGGATCAGTGAGTAAAAGCGCTTGCCACACAAGTTCAGGGACTTAAATCCGAACCCCTGGAGCCCAAACAGAACCAGACATGATAGCACATGTCTGTAATCTGAGTGGTCTTAGGGCGAGATAAGAGCTAGTCAGAAGGAACTCGACAGCGGTAGGCAGGCTCCCGGCTTCTTGACTGGATAAGCAGTTTGACCAGCTGCTTCAGGTCCTCCCTGCTGTGAGTTTTCTCACCTGCTGTGATGGATGGACCTCAAACTGTGAGCCAGCACAAGCCCTTCCTTCTTCAAGTCGCTTCTGTCTGTCCGGGTATTTTCATCACTGCAACCGGAAAAGCATCCATCTCAGGTGTGTTTCCGTTGCTGTGATAAAACACCACGACCAAAAGCAACTGTGGAAGGAAAGGGTTTGTTTCATCTTAGAGTTTTACATCACAGTGTGTCACCAAATGAAGTCAGGGCGTAGCACACAGAGGGCTAGGTCCTTCCACAGCAGAGATTAACCAGAGATTTGCATATAGGCTAATATCAGGGAGGCATTTTGCAACTGCGAGTCCCTCTTCTCAGACGACTGTAGTCTGTGTCGAGTTGACATAAAACTAACCAGGGGAGGAACTAAAACACTGGTCATGAGGAATTTTACTTTAGGGGAAAGAACTTGATCAGAAAATTTAAGCCGGCTTCTGCCCTGTCCTGTTTTCTGCAGGCAGACTCCAGCTGCCCACCAGAGGGGGCTGCAGAACCAGGGATCTCAGGAGGCTGTGCTTGGAGAGCAGGGAAATGAGACAGTTCTTAAGAGGGGCTGGGGTGGGAAGGTTCACACCCTGTTGCAGATTCCCTGCCTCCGGCAGCACCTTCGAGCTCAGTCTCCGCAGCAGCTCTGTGTAGCCAAGAGGAGGACTCCTTTTCAAGATCAGACTTTCTCAAATTGCCAGCCCCTTCCTGCTCCTATTCCTTGTATCCACTTCTAGACCCAAGCTCCCTTCTTTTCCTTCCAAGAGAATAACCACCTGCAAACCAGAGCTGCACAGAAAAGCACAGCTCAAGAGAGTTCATAGGTCAGGCTCTACTCTCAGTGGACACAGACTCTCAGGTGGCAGATCCACTGTCAGTGTCCAGCATGCTGGGTGTGTCCATTGGATACTTCCCAGGCAGCCAGACGAATGTCATTCTTCTGCAACACGAGACAAATACATCCTTACGGCTGGTTGTGTTTGGTTTGTTCACTTTTTTTTTTCATCCAGATGTTGGCAAGGCTGTAGATACATCTGGGCCCAAGACAGATGAGGTTGTCATACACTAAGACAGGGGGAACCACAGCCAACTGCAGGTAGCAGGTGGGTTCTTGGTGGATTATCCGTGTGTACCTGTCCTTCCCCCATCAAGCTGTGAGCTACCCAGGGTCTGTCCCGTGGCCCTGAGACCTAGCTGAAGTGAGGTGGAACAGGCCCAAACTGGGTATCCGCCTCTGCCGGAGCAAGGGAGGACGGAAATGTAAGCGCTCTGGAAAGAACGCTGTGCATCAAATTGTCAGCTGGGATTCGGAGAACAGGAGTGTGAACACGGAGGGCCGAGCAACTGCGCCAAACCATCCTGCTCTGAAGGACAGCAGGCATTAGCAAAAACAAATGATTAGGTAGAGTCAGCCCCAGAAGCTGCACAAGTACGGTTTGCTAATGCACCGGGAGCCAGGGGACATTCGTGGGAGGAGAGGTGACACAAGCTTTACTGAGAAGTGTCACTGGCCTGGTAGACAGGACTGAGAATGGGAGAGGGTGGAGAAGGCAGCAGAGATTGGCCTGCAGGGACACCTCATCAGCAGGAAAGCCTCTGCTCTCTGGCAGTCCGGCCACTGCGCTGGATTGATGTAGCCTCTAGTCTGCTGCGGGACAGGGACCCTGGATATGTAACTTGACCTCTCTGAGCAGTCATTTTATGATCTACAAAGTAAACAAATTAATGCATATGTTGAAATGGGGGTGCCATTTTTTAAAGAATTCACAGAAATATGGTAATTATATCTGCTTGCTTTTCGGGGAGGGTGCATGGCAAGAAAGAGGTACGGAAGGCTTTTGGCTTGTTATCCTTTGAGGGGACATTTGTTTGAGGGCTTTTTTGGTTGGATGTAGGTGGCACATGTCTGTAATCCCGCACTTGGATATGGAGGCAGAAGAATCAGGAATTTAAGGCCAGCCTCAGCTATGTAGTGAGTTCAAGGCCAGCCTCAGGTACACAGTGTATTCAAGGCCAGCCTCAGCGATATAGTGAGTTCAAGACCAGAATGGGCTGCATAAGGACCTGTCTCAAGAAAAAGTTTGAGATTTTTTTTTTGGTGTGTGTGTGTGATAAAGGCATTTTAAAAAGACTGACACACCTATTCATAAGACAGAAAGATAAATGAGAGGCCAGCAAGATGGCTCAGGAGATAAAGGTACTTGCCACCAGCTCTGACAACTGAGTGCCATCCCCAGGACCCAGATGGCAGAATGAGAGAATGAATCCTCAAGTTGTTCTCTGACTTCCACGTGCCCTTTCCCTCCCCACCCCTCCCTTCCCTTCCACTCCTCCCCTTCCCTTCCCTTCCTTTCCCTTTCCTTGCATTCCCTTTCCCTCCCCACCCCTCCCTTCCATTCCACTCCTCCCCTTCCCTTCCCTTCCTTTCCCTTGCCTTGCATTCCCCTTCCCTCCCCACCCCTCCCTTCCATTCCACTCCTCCCCTTCCCTTCCCTTCCATTCCCTTGCCTTGCATTCCCCTTCCCTTCCCACCCCTCCCCTCCCTTTCTCTCTCCTCCTCTTCTTCTCCCCTCCCTCCCCTCCCCTCCCTTTCTCTCTCCTCCTCTCCCCACCCTTCCCCTCCCTTCCCCTCCCTTCCTCTCTTCTCCTCTCTCCTTCCTTTCCCTTCTGCCCCCCTCCATTTCTCTTTCTCTTCCTTCCCCCTCTTTTCCACTCCTTCCTGATTCTCTCACCCACAGGGGTCCCAGTCCAGGCCTTACCCAGGACATCCTCTCCATCGCCCGGTCACCAGCCTTCAGTGCAGAGGAGCGTCTGACAGTCTGACTCAAGTTCACATATCAAGGCTCCATCCTCAGGAAATGTTCCATCAGCGGCCATTTGCAAATCTGACTGCCTGTAGAGGTCCACTCCACCTTAATGTCCCCCAGGCTGGAAATACTGGTGACAGCTACTCTAATTCTCTTTCTGAAAAATGAGAAGGTGGCCCTCATGGTCCCTGTTCCTCTGTGACAGCTTCTTCCTCCTCCTCCTTCTAACGCAAACGAGATGGATGACTTACAAAGAGCAAATGAGTCAGAAATAGGGAAGCGGAAAAAGAGAATGATTTTTGCCAAGTTATTATTCAGAGGTGTTCTCTGGGACCGGGAACAGGAGTGACCCCATCAATCACACAGCGGAGCTCTTGGGCAGGCGATCTATGGTGTCAGCAGACAGCCATTGCATGAGCAAGTAGGCCTGGAGCCTGGGGCTACCCGCTAGGCACCACAGAGGAAGGAGACCGCATGGACACAAAATGGGACAGTTGGTCCAGAGGTCCCAGAGGACATTTACGGACCTGCTTCTTTTTTTTTTTTTTTTTTTTTTTTTATTTTTTTTTTTTTTGGTTTTTCGAGACAGGGTTTCTCTGTGGCTTTGGAGCCTGTCCTGGAACTAGCTCTTGTAGACCAGGCTGGTCTCGAACTCACAGAGATCCGCCTGCCTCTGCCTCCCGAGTGCTGGGATTAAAGGCGTGCGCCACCACCGCCCGGCCGGACCTGCTTCTTGCACAGGTTTGAGTCCCTGCAAGTCCTACTCAGGGCCAGCCTCAAAATAAGAGATGAAGCCGGTAGGAGGTCAATCTGGAACCTTCACCTCTTTGCTACACTGAAGGTGGGAGGCAAACATGCCCTCATCTGACTGGATGGAGCCCTAAAATGCACTCACCCTGCACCCTAGCCCCAGCACCATCCTAAATGATGAATACAAGTTAGTAGAGCATGTGAGGGGTTTTTCCCCCTTGTATTTTCATTACGAGGACTTTAAACCTTACCTTATCATAATTTTGATGTATAGGTTGTCCTTGCATATTCAGTTGTAATTTTAATCTCCTTGGAGACAAAAACAAGCCTACCTCTTAAGAAAGAGTAATGTTGGGAAGCTGGGAGACTGTTGGGGGGGTTAGGCCTTGGTGGCACATAGCTATCAAACACCAAAATCTGGGAGGCAGAAGCAGAAGGATTGTGAGTTTCAGACCTGAAAAATCAAGGAAGGGCGAAGAATATTTGCAGTGTGTATTTATATGTCAATGTGTTTATTTATCTATTTATTTTGGTTTTTGTGAGATAGGGTTTCATACAGTCAAGGCTCGCCTGAACGCCACATGGAGTTGAGGATGACCTTAAATTCCTGATCCTCCTGTCTGCCTCCTGAGTGCTGGGATGACAGGCAGATCCCACGAATCTGGTTTTCTATGGTGCTGGGGAGCAAACCCAGGGTCATGTCATGCACACTAGACAAGCACTTTACCAGCTGAGCTACCTCCCCGGCTCTAAGTCTTATCTTGAGTTCTGCATGGCTAAAGGTCTAAACGTGGGAGTGCAATGCATGGGAGTGAGCATTCCTGAGCCCTGTGTGCTCAGTAGCTGTCAATCATCTCCCCAGATCCTGTTTGCTCTGAACTTGGCTGATGTTAACTCAATGACAACGGTGATTCAGGAGTTTTCAGTTGCCAGAGCTCTTCAGCAGGGAGGTCCAAATGGATCCCATGTCCCCTCCTCTGTCCCACAGTAACCCAACCACATTTGGGGGCCACATCAACACCTCCCTTTCCCAGGGAGTACTCCTGACTGTGGGGGGTGGGAGCACCAGCCAAGGCAGCCTCCAGGGGTGTGGAAAACATCAGGATCAGGCAGTGGTCCTCCCTGATGGCTTTCTCAATCCAGCTGTGGAAGGCAGAGCCCTTCCAGCCTGCAGCCTGCATTACAAATTCCAGGGCAGATGCATGCTCTTTTCTCTCCTGATTGCTGTGGAAATCTCCTGCCTTTTTATCAAATCTGAGCCACACTTCACAGCCTGTGCTCCTCTGGCTCTGCTCCTCTCCTCCAGAAGAAGAGAACAAGAAAATGCTTCAGGAGAGAGCTCAGCTCTGAGGAAGTGGAGCAGGATGTGATTCAAAGGGGGAGATGCTATGACTTCAGGGGCAGGAAGGGAAAGGCTTCATACAGCCCCTATTCCTCTAACCCAAGTCTCGCCCCCTTCCTCCCATGAGCCCCTATGGCACTGTCTGAAGTCCATACATTCACCATTAGAGAGTCAGTCATGCAGCCATGAGCATTGGTCCAGGACCACAGGAAATCACAGCCCCAGGCCCACAGTGGGAGAAATGTACAGGCTCCAGTATCGGCATCATAATACAATGCCAATGCCAGCCCATGGAACTGATGCCAGCACCAGAATAGTGGTCATCAGAGCAGAGCAGGGCAGGGACAACTGTCCCCTGGTGATGGCCTTAGAGGAGGAGTGGACTGTCATCGGCTTAGGAATGGCAAGGGGCATGGTGGGCTCTATGTAAGAACATGGGTTTCAGCATGGGCAAGGGCACATAAGCCTGTGTGTGCAGGGTATAGCTATCTTGGGGTGGCTAAGGCCAAGTCAGGAGGCCCTAAGCAAAGGGATGTCAGTGTGGTGATAGGGCTGAAGCCAAGCTGAGGTGTTCTGGCTTTCACCCAAATCTGTAAGAAACACTGAAAGCCTTTTAAAGCAAGGACACGCTGGGGTAAGGTTGGGGTAGGTGTGTCCACATCTGATTGACAGGTTAGAGCATCCTGATTGTGGGGAATTAGAATGCTGCAGATTGAGAATGATAATTATCTCAGGCTCTCATCTGTCTCCTCAATAGTCATTCACCACTGACCTCTATTTCTTTATTTTTTTAAACAACCAATCTATTTTTACTTTTTTCTTTGAAATTGCTATGTATTTTTTTTTTACTTTTTCTTACTTAAATAACATTTTTTATTTATTTTACATATCAACCAGTTTCCCCTCCCTACTCTCCTCCCATACCCTCCCCTCTCCCATCTACTCCCCTCCTCATCTGCTCCTCCTTCACCTCCATTCACATTCAGAAATATCTAGGCCTCCCATGGGCTTGCACAAAGCATGGCACATCAAGTCGAGGCAGGACTGAGCTCCTACCCTTACGTTGTAGAGGTGAGATCAGGTAATCCAGCAAAGGGAACAGATTAACAAGAGTCAGTTAAGCACCAGGGAGAGGTCCTCCTCACTGTTAGAAGCCTTGCTAAGAGAACAAGCTACAGGATTGTCAAACACATACAGAGGGCCTAGGTCAGTCCCACGCGGGCTCCCTGACTGTTGGTTCAGGCATCCATGAGCCCCCGTCAACTCAGCTGACCTCTATTTCTAACAAGTGTTTTTGTGACCATTAAAAACTTTGAACTATATTCACTTAATACGCTATTGCCTTCCAGCAACCTAAAAACAAAGAATGTCATAAAACAGCGTCTAGAACCAAAGATAGAGATTTCTCCTCTTTGCTGTTGTAACCCGTTGACTTGATGTCCCCATCAAAATGTCTGGTAAATCTCCAATTTATGATTTTCTGTTGTTCTGTGACCATTAAAAACACATAACCTTTCCACACTGGAGCATGTTACTCCGGACAAGCTGAACCATGTTCCCGCCTGTGGTCATTCATATTTGGCTCAGAATAGACTAGGTCTTATTCCTTTGGGGGCTTGAGCTGAACTTTGAATTGCTGAGTATATTTGATCCCATCCGCCATAGCTGGGACCTGAATGGCTCTGGATGGCTCTGGGCAGGTGGGAACATGCCCATTGCAATGCCTTGAACTTATGCCTCCATTGACCAAGTCTTTGTAAGGGGGTTTAGTCTCGGTTCCTGCTTTATTTTTGAGTGACAAGGTCTTGCCATGTAGCTCAGGCCCCACAAACACTGTTAAGAGCAAGTTTACTTGTAAGCAACTAGACTCCCAACTAGCTGTGGCCTGAGCAATGCAGAATTTACTTAATCTGTGAAGAATGCTTGAGTGGTTGTATCATACCAGGGACTGTTCTAGAAACTGTGGGTACTACAGTAAAGAAAGTGTCCCTCACTGCTCCCAGAGGACAGGAAGGTAACCTAGGCCAGGAGTATAAGCAGAGATTGCTTGTTCATTTCCTGGCCGCCCAGATCTGAAATAATCACACATAAACTATATTAATTACAACTCTGCTTGGCCAATGACTTAGATACAATTCTGGATAACTCTCACATCTTAAATTAACCCATTTCTATTAATCTACGCATTACCATAAGGCTGTGGCCTACCAGTAGGCCTCTTTCTTCGGCAGCTACATGGTGTCTCCTTTGACTCTGCTTTCTTTCTTCCAGCATTCAGTTTAGTTTTCTCGCCTATATTCCATCTTTACATGTTTTTTACTTGATTACTTTTTCTACAAGTTTAATATTTATTTTATTATCTTTACTCTTTTAATCTATGATGTTTGTACTTTTATATTATAATTGTCTATACTCTTTCCTCTCTCTCTCTCTCTCTCTCTCTCATACCTATGTTCATTTATCCAACACTGTGACCCAGTTAGAGGTTCTTTCCATCTGAATTTGTCCTTATTGTGATTGTGTACATATCTATAAATATTTTCTGTCTAGGAGCACTTTTTTTCTGTTTAAACGCTAAGTGAGTGTGGCTAGGACCAACTCCGAGGCCCTGCCTTGCTGCGGGAGCTACTTCCGCTCTTTCTGTCCTGCCCAGTTCCCATAGCAAATAAGCCCCAAAGAAAATCACACAGAGTCTACATTAGATATAAACTGATTGGCCCATTAGTTCAGGCTTTGTATTAGCTCTTTTTTTTTTTTTTTTGGTTTTTCGAGACAGGGTTTCTCTGCAGCTTTAGAGCCTGTCCTGGAGCTAGCTCTTGTAGACCAGGCTGGTCTCAAACTCACAGAGATCCGCCTGCCTCTGCCTCCCGAGTGCTGGGATTAAAGGCGTGCGCCACCACCGCCCGGATGTATTAGCTCTTATAACATATACCAGCCCATTATTCTTATCTATGTTTGCTACATAGTTCAGTACCTTCCTCAGCTGGACAGGTCACATCTTGCTTCTTCCGTGGTCTGGGCAGGACTGAAACCCCAACAAGCAGCCCACTCCTCATGTTACACTGCCTGTTGGATCCACCCAGTCCAACATGGTGGAGGCATGTTCACTGCCTTTGAGAGCTATGCATACTGCCCCAGCTCCAGGGTCACAGCAGATCTATGTCACCATTAAGCAATTTGTAACACACTGCTCATAGACCCAATTCAAGTGCTCAGCCTCCAGAAAGAGTGTTGTTCATGCAACTAACACAAATCAGGAAGCTCTGCTCTAAAGAAGCTGCACAGCCTTTGCTGTCAATGCTGAGTCAGGAAGACCTCACTTAAAGGAGCCTGTTCACTGCCACCCAGACTCGAAATAATCACACAGAAACTATATTAATTACAACACTGCTTGGCCAATGACTTAGACATATTCCTGGATAACTCTTAAATCTTAAACTAACCCATTTCTATTAATGTATGTATCACCACAAGGCTGTGGCCTACCAATAGGCCTCTTTCTCCTTCGGCATCTACATGGTGTCTCCTTTGACTCTGCCTTCTTTTCTCCCAGCATTCAGTTTAGTTTTCTCTCCTAGCTCTATTCTGTCCTACCACAGGCCAAAGCAGCTTCTTTTTTAACCAATGATAATAAAACATAGTCACAGCATACAGAGGTGAATCCCATATCACAGAGGAAGCCTTGTCCTATGTGCAGTGCCCCAGGAGGCTGCCTCCTGGTCGTAGGATGGCTACAGATACTGGGGAACTTGGCTGAGACAGGAAGCAGGAGAAAGAGGTGGCAAAGCCTTATCTGTTCCTTCCTGTACCCTCAGATCCTCCGTAACATTCTGACTCCGGCAGAATAGACCTGCACTAGAGTTTCCATGGTTAGTTAATTGGGTCACCACTTGTCACCTGGGGCCACATAGCTTATATCAGGGTTAGGTTTGCAAGAGAGACGGGAGATGGACCCATGCTGGTTTGAATGAGAATGCTCCCCACAGGCTCACGTCTGAATGCTTGGTCCCTAGTGAGGAGAACTGTTTGGTAAGGATTAGGAGGTGTGGCCTTATTAGGGTAGGTAAGGCCGTGTTGAAGGTGTGTCAGTGGAGGTGAGGAGGTGAGCTTTGAGGTTTCAAAAGCCCACATCAGGCCCACACCAGTCAGTCTCCAGTCTCTCTCTCTCTCTCTCTCTCTTTCTCTCTCTCTCTCTCTCTCTCTCCCTCTCCCTCTCTTTCTCTCTACAGCTTATAGATAAGATGTGTGCTCTCAGCTACTGCTCCAGTGCCATGCTTGTCTGCCTACCACTATGCCCCCACTGTGGTAGTCATGGACGAACCCTTTGAAGCTATAAGCAAGTCCCCAACTAAATGCTTCCTTTTATAAGTTACCTTGGTCATGGGGTCTCCTCACAGTAATAGAGCAGTAACAAAGACAGAGGCCATGCAGGTTGAGGGCGAGCTTCTGCTTCCCTTGTTATGGAGGTAAGACAGACACCAGCCAGCAGCCTGTGGGTGAATCTTAGTAGGACTGTCCAAACAACAGCGACATGTTTTCAGGGTGGCAGTAGATGACACTCAAGACCAGGCAAAGCCACCAAGTCAGCGTTGCCTGTTTACCGAGGTCTTTTTGAAGCCCTGGGAAGGTAGGGTGTGGGAAGGGAGAAGAGATGACCTGGCCTCAGGAGGCTGGCAGACTGGCCAGAGACAATACATACTGGAAACAACCTCTGTCCACGAGAAAGAGAGAAAGAATATAGAGGACCCAGGCATGGTGGTGGTGTACACCCACAGTCCTGGCATTCAGGAGAATCATTTTAAGTTCAAGGCCAGCCTGTCCTACAGAAAGAGTTCAAGGCTAGCCTGGGAAATTTAGTGAGACCCTGTCTCCAAGTAAAAAACGAAAAGAGGGGGCTGGAGAGATGGCCCCATGGTTATGAGCACTGACTGTTCTTCCAGAGGACCAGGGTTCAGCTCTCAGCACCCACGTGGCAGCTTATAAGTGTATGTAAATCCAGTCCCTGGGCGATCTGACACCTTCACACCATTGCACATAAAATAAAGTGTTTTTTTTTTTTTTAAGTGAAAAGAGGGCTGAGGATACAGTAATGGATCACCTGGTTAGTATGTGCAGCGCCCTGGGGTGAGGATGCAGTAATGGGTCACCTGGTTACTATGTGCAATGCCCTGGGGTGAGGATGCAGTAATGGATCACCTGGTTACTATGTGCAATGCCCTGGGGTAAGAATGCAGTAATGGATCACCTGGTTACTATGTGCAATGCCCTGGGCTGAGGATGCAGTAATGGATCACCTGGTTAGTATGTGCAGCGCCCTGGGGTGAGGATGCAGTAATGGGTCACCTGGTTACTATGTGCAATGCCCTGGGGTGAGGATGCAGTAATGGATCACCTGGTTACTATGTGCAATGCCCTGGGGTAAGAATGCAGTAATGGATCACCTGGTTACTATGTGCAATGCCCTGGGCTGAGGATGCAGTAATGGATCACCTGGTTAGTATGTGCAGCGCCCTGGGCTGAGGATGCAGTAATGGATCACCTGATTAGTATGTGCAGCGCCCTGGGCTGAGGATGCAGTAATGGATCACCTGGTTAGTATGTGCAGTGCCCTGGGCTGAGGATGCAGTAATGGATCACCTGGTTAGTATGTGCAGCGTCCTGGGCTGAGGATGCAGTAATGGATCACCTGGTTAGTATGTGCAGCACCCTGGGCTGAGGATGCAGTAATGGATCACCTGGTTAGTATGTGCAGTGCCCTGGGCTGAGGATGCAGTAATGGATCACCTGGTTACTATGTGCAGTGCCCTGGGTTCTATCACCATTATGGGAGACAAGGAGACCAGTGTTTCCTGAGATTATACTTGGGGCAAATTGGGTAGAAACACAGACTAAGGCACTCACTTAAGATTTTAAGAGTGGTGTTGTCACAAGCCTTTCTCTGCCCAGAGCTGAGGCACCTAGCTCTTGCCTTTGGTTTTTCCACTGGTCTTGCTACCACTCAGGAATGTCTGAATTGTTCCCCTTCTGCAGTCATGGTTCTTCGATCCAGCTGTTGGCTCGGCCTTGTTTGTAGTCCTGGGTTGAAGCATCCACAGTTACCCAGATCCTCCCAGGTCAGAGAGTTTCAAAGCTCCACCCATCACCAGGAGGAAAGAGAGGGAAACTTGAAAGCCATTCCGTGCTGTAGCTACAGCCTCGCAGTTCTCCAGGATGAGCCATTAACCATCTAACTACCAGCCATTTTGGCTCTGGTTTTGGCTGCTGATTCTATCTTCTCCTCGTCAGCCCTGGAGGGCCCAGATGGGGCTCCTCAATCCCAAACTGTCCAAGGGGAGTCTTAAAAGTGCTCCCTGCAAACAGGCCCTGCATCTTTTCCAGCTGGGGCATCAGCCCTGCCACTAGGATTATGCAGCATCTAGCAAGTTATATTTTTACCAGGCGCGCTGATGGAAGAAAAGATCATGAAATAACCAGCTTTTCTGAGGTTACACTACAGGTCTAGAACCCGATTTGCTTCATTTAGAAAACAAAAGAAACAAACAAAAATCTCAGTTTTTATGTTTTTTAATAATTTTATTTTTTTATTTTTAAACCTAGGGTTTCATGCATGCTAGGTAACTGCTCTGCCAGCTGACTCCACCCCAGCCTGAGCACCATTGTCTTGCAGCAAGTGTCTCAGGTTTCTCTTTATCTGTTCGGTTTCCTGCCAGGCTCCTATGTGCGCTCCTCCCTACTAGCTATTCTCTGAAACAGCATCTAAACTGTGCTTCAAAATCCAGCCCTAGAGAGTGTGCCCTGCCCTGCTTCCCTCCCATCCTCCCATCTCTTTCCTTTTCCTCCTCCTCCTCTCTCTCTCTCTCTCTCTCTCTCTCTCTCTCTCTCTCTCTCTCTCTCTCTCTCTCTCTCTCTCTCTCTCTCTGTGTGTGTGTGTGTGTGTCTGCATGCCCGTATGAACTAGTCAGTGTCTAGAATCTATATACTGAGCTATGCACAATCTTCTTGCCAAACCAAGTTCCTGGGGGCAGCTTCTCTGTCTATCCACCATGAGTCCATGGTTTGGTCCATAGTGGTATGCACCCTAACGGCAGCTCTAGTGCTGACACTGTTTTACGAATCCGCTGTTGTGATATACCCCTTGAGAGGGGAATGACCAAACACAGGCTCGCCATGTCTTGCCTATGTGCTTGCGTGGTTCTGAGGGGTGCCCAGGTCATGTGAGGCAGGACTGCACTGAGTGTCCAGGATGGACCAGTGGCATGACAGGTTACTTAGAGAGGGCTTGGCTGCTGGCTTAGCTGAGACTCTAGGATGACTGATCTACCCTCTCCTCTTCATACATTCTCCAGATCTCTGTTTTTCATGAGTTTTTTCTGTGTGGCATCCAGGCCAGAGACCTAACCTCTTCTAGATTGGCTCTCGGCTTCCCAGTGTGCACACAGAAACTTGCAGAACATCAGAGGGCAGACTCAGAACTGGTCTACAATTTTTTCCTATCAGTTCTTACTAGCAAAATCAAGGCACAAGACTGCTCAAATTTGACACTGGGGAGAGCAGATAAAGCTTTGACTGGGCAGGGGTGGGGGGCTAACCAGGAGAGAGCATAGAACCCTTACTTTTCCCTTGACAATTGCTTAGTCACTTTCTTTGGAGGCTGCAGGCTTGCTAGAATGCCAAGATTTCTACAAAAGCCAAGCTGTCTCTTAGACTATTTTTATCAAGAGTAAGAACACACACACACACACACACACACACACACACACACACACACACCATTGGAATGTTGCCACCCTCGCCTATAAGATTTTTTAAATTTAAGACAGAGGAAATGGCTCATAGGGAATGCTGTGTTCACTATGTAAGCATAGTTCAGATCCCCAGCACCCACAGAAAACTCTGGGGGTACAAGAATGGACCTATAACTCCAGTGTTGGGGGCAGTGACAGGCAAATCCTGGAGGCTCCCTGACTAACCAGTCCTGCTGAATTATGAACTTCAGGTTCAGTGAGAAACCCTGTCTCAAACAATAAGGTGGAGGACCTAGTAATATGGCTTAACAGGTAAGGGTACTTGTAACCACACCTGACAACCTTAGTTCAGTTCCCGGAACCCACACACTTAAAGAAGAGAACTGAGTACCACAAGTTGTCCTCCAAATTACACACACACACACACACACGCACACATACACATATACCACAGCATGTGTGCATGCACACATACACACAAAAATAATTAAGGGCAAATTATAAATAAATAATAATGTGGAGAAGCAACTCCATGGAGAATGTACACATGCATACACCACACACACACACACACACACACACGCACACTTTTCAAGAGAAGGAAGGTGTTTTATGTGTTGAGATACAGAGCACACACACCACCGTTTTCAGTTGCCCACTAAAAAGGTGTCTATCTTAAAGATATCGTCTTAGTTAGGGTTTGCTATTGCTGTGAAGAAACTCCATGACCATGAAAACTCTTACAAAGAAAACATTTAATTGGGGTGGCTCACTTACAGTTTCAGAGGTTCAGTTCATTGTCATCATGATGGGGAGCATGGAGGTGTGCAGGTAGCCATGGTGTTGGAGCTGAGAGCGCTACATCTTGCAGGCACCAGGAGGTTGGGTGGCTCTCACACTGAGGGAAGCTTGAGAAAAAGGACCTCAAAGCCCTCTGCACAGTGACACATTTCCTCCAACAAGGCCACACCTCCTAATAGCGCCGCTCCCTTTGGGGAGCCATTTCCTCTCGAGCCACCACAGGTGTCATCTCCTACTCCATGTGCAGAGGAAGAGACTCCAGTGTGAAGCAATGACCCAAAGCGGCAGAGTTCAGCTTAGCCAGAAGAATGCTAAGAAAATGGCTGAAGGTCCTGGGGTCCAGCACAGCACTGCATAAGCTGACCTAGTGGGGTGGCACTAGAGGCAGGAGGATCAGAAGTTCAAGATCATCCCCAACTACATAGCCAGTTTGAGGCCAGCCTGGACTACAGGAAAACCTGCTTCAAAAATGAACAACAGCAGCAAAAACCAGTGATACTCAAAGGTAAAATTCCTGGTGAGGTATCTTAGCCGTGACCCCAATTCCACCAGAGAAGAAAAGCGGAAAATAAAGTGCAGGACATGACACACAGTAGGGGTGCACTGAGTGTGAACCCCCAAACTTCCCGCAGCTTGTTAATCTTGGCTTAAAGAATGCAGCTGCGGCTGTCTGGTGGGCATGACTGATTCACTTTCCACGAGGATGTGAGGCCCGGAGAGCTGCTCGGGAGGGCTTGTTCCCTCCTTCGCTTGCTTCTCCTTGCTGGTATCTCACACAACAGTCATCTGGTTTTGAGCAATCTGTTCCTGGAAAGCAAAGGGAAGGAACAGATTGACGCATCGCCTGTGTGTGGCCAAGCGATTTATTTTTAATGTGACTAAACAAGACACACACCTGCCTTTGCAAACGCAGTCACGTTGATGCATCGGGGACTCAGATGGCCACTCAGGCAAGGAAAAGACAGAGGAGGCAGAAAAGAAAGGGGTAAAGAAAGGAGAGGGATGGGGAGAGCAGAAAAGAACATAGGAGAGGAGAGAAGAGAGGAGGAGGGGAGGGGAGGGGAGAGGAGAGAGAAGGTACAGCTGAGGCTATCTCCTAACACTTGCGGGGTCTGGTAGCATCTATTAAGCAGATGGATAACTGGTCCATGTGCCCCTTGTTTAGCCTTTCTGATACTTAAAATCGCATACTTAGACCGCTCCTCCTGTGACTTTACCATATGTGGCATGCCCGCCCCTCACAGAGCCAAAGCAGAGCGATGCAGATCCTAGACTTCCGCAGTCACTTCCCCTCAGCAAGAAAGGAGCTGGAAAATATTTTACGAAATTCCCTCTCTCCCTCCATCCCTCCCTCCCTCTCCCCTCCCTCCCTCCCTTCTTCCTTTCTGGGCATGGAAGCATAGAAACAGAGTTTATGAGAGCCACTAGAAGCGGGAGAAGGCATAGGGGCTGTGGAGATAGCTTATTTGCTAAAGGCCTTGTTTTGCAAGCATGAAGACCCGAGTTTAGTTTAGTTTAGGACCCAGAAACCAGGTGAAAAGTCCAGCCATGGTGGCACATGCTTGTGATGCCAGCAGTGGGGGGCAGAGACAGGCAGATCTCTGGGGCTTGCTGACAAGCCAGCCTAGCCTACTTGAAGAGACTCTGCCTCTAGCAAATGAACAAAAACAAAAACAAAACAACAACAACAACAACAACAACAACAACGAAAAACAAGTGGATGGCTCTTAAGAATAATATCTCACACACGAACAAGACGCATGTGCATGCGTGTGCACGCACACACACAGAGGTTGCTAAAGGGCAGAGAGAAGAAATGTAGGTTTTTCTTTTCACCACCCTTCTTCCCATTTTTTTTATTTTCCTGTTATGACAGCTATTTTTACTGAGTACCACCAGCATCTAAGTGCATGGCACAGGCCATAGGGATATCACTGTGGGCACAGAGGCATGAAATCTTCATTCTACAGGAAAGGGAATGGATGTTAAGCCATGTGTTCCTTCAACACTACTACAGTCAAGTCTTTCACAGATCCACTGCCCTAAGAACAATGCTTGACACACAGTAAATACCAGTTGACAGAGGAGGGGACATGAGTATAGATGGTCTCAGTAGAAGCTGTTTGTTGTAATTGGTTCCTAAATATCCCACTCCCTTCTCCCCACTGTTCCCCATAGCAGTTTAGGAAACTCGTGAAGCTAAGTATCCTCCAGCCCTGCCTTCCACTCTACTTCCTGAGTTAGAACCATAGCCAGCATCACCATGAGCTAGCATCACCTAGAGCCAGCATCAACATGAGCTAATATCACCATGAGCTGGCATCACCATGAGCTAACATTGCCATGAGCTGGCATCATCATGAATAAACTAGCATCACCATGAGCCAGCATCACCATATACTAGCATTACCACGAGCTAGGAGCCTTACTAGCTGGCAACCAAACCAATCCACTCTGTATTCTGTTTTTCCTTCCGATGTGTCTTCTCCCTAGGGAAACTGGGATGCTTCCAAAGGCAGGTGTGACCCCGCCCAGGGCCTTCTGGTCAGGTTCATTGCTAAAGGCGTATTGTCTCTGTAGCAACACCCTGTCTTGCTGTTTTCTAGTAATTCAGATTGTAGTAAGTTTTTTTTCTTTTCCTTTTAACAATTTCACTTCAATCCTCTCAGCCTGCTTGAGTAGTATTACAAATGAGATTATAAAGTCCTAAGTGAAGAAGACTGTAAGACCCAGTATAGGTGAGGGGATATTCAAGCATGGCAGTGAAGCCCTGTTAGAAATCTCTGAAAGAATCACCTATGGGAGTATGGGTGACATTCCATTGGTCTTGCCTAGGGATCACAGAAACAAACCATTCCCACCCCCAACAGACAGCACCAAACTGGCCAAATCTGTGAGGAAATGGGTACCCAGTCCTGGTTAATCTCAGTAGGGGCAGAGCCCCATAGAGAAACTTAATGGCAGCCTTGTGAAAATGCTGTGTGGGAAGCTGCCCAGATCCTCAGCTGCCGAAACTTACTGGCAATTGTCGTATAAATTATATTGGTAAATTGTCATGTACTATCTGTACTTATTGAAAGCATACTCTGGGAGTTAGGCAGAGGCAGGCAGATCTCTGAGTTCAAGGCCATCCTGGTCAGCAGAACCAGTTCCAGAGCAGCCAGGGCTACACAAAGAAACCCTGTCTCAAAAAACTAAAAAGAAAAAAAAGACAGTAGTAGTCATTGCTTCTAATAGTAACCCCCACCCAAAAAAAGTTACTCATGGAAGATTAAGATGATGTGGGATTTCCCTCTGTATAATATGAATATGCTTTATTACCATTGGTTAGTCAAGAAGCTGCTTTGGCCTATGGCAGGGCAGAATAGAGTTAGGTAGAAAAACTGAACTGAATGCAGGGAGAAAGAAGGTGGAGTGAGGCAGACACCATGTAGCTGCCGAAGGAGAAAGATGCCAGAACCTTACCGGTAGGCCACAGCCTCATAGTGTTACATAGACTAATGGAAATAGGTTAATTTAAGATGTAAGAGCTAGCTAGAAATACACCTGAGCCATTGGACAAATGGTGTTGTAATTAATACAGATTCTGTGTGATTATTCGGGTCTGGGTGGCCAGGAAATGAAAGCAGTCTCCATTTATATAAAATAAACCACAATAAATCTACAGAATACCACAGAGCAAAAGAAATGGATGTCTTGCCATGGACAGCTCCCCAAGACAGTAACACATAAAGCAGCAACACTTATAATATTAATATGGTCCCGATTATACAAAACACAAAAAGTTGTGTGAGCACGTACACACATATATATATCCTTATAAGTAATATACCACATTTGCATCCATCCAAATATATCTATTGACAAATGTGCAAGTATGTGCTTGATGAACCGGTTTAGACTGGTTCAAACCGGCTCAGACCAGTTCCGACCGGTTCAAACTGGTTCAGACTGCTTCAAACCGGCTCAGACAGCTTCAAACTGGTTCAAACTGGCTTAGATCGGTTCAAACCGGATATAGAACAGTTCAGACCGGTTTAGACCGGTTCAAACTGGTTCAAACTGGCTAGAACAGTTCAGACCGGTTCAGACTGGTTTAGATCAGTTCAAACTGGTTCAAACCAGCTTAGACCGGTTTAGACCGGTTCCAACCTGCTTAGACCAGTTCAGACAGGTCCAGACTGGTTTATACCTGTTCCGACCGGTTTGAACCGGTTCAGACCAGTTCAAACTGGCTTAAACCGGTTCAGACTGGTTAAAACCGGTTTAAACCGGTTCAAACCAGCTTCGACGCGGTTTTTAAACCTGCTTAGACGGGTTTAGACCGGTTCCAGACCGGTTCAGACCAGTTCAGACTGGTTCAAACCGGCTTAGACCGGTTTTAGACCAGTTCAGACCGGTTTAGACCAGTTTAGACCAGTTCAAACCAGTTCAGAAACTGGTTCAGACCGGTTCAAACTGGCTTAGACCGGTTCAAACCGGCTTAGACCAGTTTAGACTGGTTCATACTGGTTCAGACCTGTTCAAACTGGCTTAGACCGGTTTAGACCAGGTTAGACTGGTTTAGAGTGGATCTGACTGGTTTGAACTGGTTCAGACCAGTTAAGACCAGGTTTTAGACCAGTTCAAACCGGTTTCAGGACTGGTTCAGACCGGTTTCAAACCGGCTTAGACCAGTTCAAAACCGGCTCAGACTGGTTCAAACCGGTTCAGACTGGCTCAAACCGGTTGAAACCGGCTTAGACCGGTTCTAACTGGCTTAGACTGGTTCTGGCCCGCTCAAACCGGTTCTGACCAGTCAAACTGGCTTAGACCGGTTTAGACAGTTCAAACTGGTTCAGACAGGTTCAGACCGGTTTAGAACTGTTCTGGCTGGTTTGAACCAGTTCAGACCAGTTAAAACCGGTTTAGACCGGTTCAGACTGGTTTTTCGACCGGTTCTGACTGGTTCAGGCCAGTTCAAACCGGCTTAGATCGGCTCAGACTGGTTCAAACTGGCTTAGACCGGTTTTAGACCAGTTCAACCGGTTCAGACAGGTTCAGGACCGGTTTAGACCAGCTCAAACCGGTTCAGACAGGTTCGGACCGGTTTAGACCTGTTCTGGCTGGTTTGGACCGGTCCAGACCAGTTAAAACTGGTTTAGACCGGTTCAAACCAGTTCAGACCAGTTTAGACTGGTTCAAACTGGCTTAGACTAGTTTAGACTGGTTTAGACCAGTTCTGACTGGTTCAAGCTGGTTCCTGACCGGTTTCAAACCGGCTTAGACCGGTTCAGACTGGTTCAGACCGGTTCAAACCGGCTTTAGACCAGTTAGACCTGTTCAAAACTGGTTCAGGCCAGTTCAAACCGGCTCAGACTGGTTCAGACCGGTTCGAACCTGTTCAGATCTGTTCAGACTGGTTTAGACCAGTTCAGACTGGCTTAGATTGGTTTCAAACCAGTTCAAAAACCGGTTCAAACAGGCCTTAGACCAGTTCAAACCATGGTCAGACAGGTTTAGACCGGTACAATCCGGTTTAGACCAGTTCAACCGGTTTCAAACAGGTTCAGAACTGTTCAAACCGGCTTAGACCGGTTTTTTAGGCCAGTTTCCAACCGGTTCAGACAGGCTTAAAACTGGTTCAGACTGGTTTGAAATCAGCTTAGACTGGTCAAACTGGCTTAGACCAGTTTAGTCGGTTCAAACCAGTTCAACTGGTTCAGAACGGCTCAACCAGCTTGACGGGTGTAGACCAGTTGAAACAGGCTTATAGCGGTTTAGACCAGTTCAGACATAATATGAAATTCACAAAGAATCAATAAAAAGTTGAGAGAGAGAGTGAGAGAGAGGATAGTCAAAATGGCTGTGTTATATAGGAATCAGAGAAACTGGAGAAACTGGGGAAGGGGACGTGAAGGGGGCGGGGCTGGGAGGTTCAGGGTGGGGCGGGGTGAGAAGTGCTGAGAGGACCAGTAACAGGTACTGGTGATGCTGAGAGGGACTACTGACTGGCAGCCAGTGTCCCATTTGGTCTGTTAAATAGGCACCTCAGTTAGTCATTTGTCCTGAGTTCAAGACCTAACACCCACTTCCCATGGAAAAGGAACATCCGTGAGAAAGAATGAACCAAGTTTTTTTCTTTTTTGAAAAAAAAAGGGGGTGGGGTCACATGGAGCCGAGATTGGTCTCAGACTCACTGAGTACCTTAGCATGACCTTGGACTTCTGATCCTCTTACCCTCCTGTCTAGGGGCCTCTGAGCTAATGTGGCTTAAGTACTCTACCAAATCTTACTCAAACCCCTCAGTGGTTCCCCGGGGCCATTGAGGAGCTCACAGCCTGACACATGGAGACCTTTAAAGGCTCCCACTTTTTCCATATATAATGTTTAAATGAAACACTCTTTACCAAAGAGTGAAGTTCTCTTCTCTGTCTCTGTCTCTCTCTCTCTCTGTCTCTCTTCTCTCTCTCTCTCTCTTCTCTCTCTCTCTCTCTCTCCAGAGCTCACTGTGTGTCTCCGGCAGACCTGAAACTTGCTATGTAGACTAGAATGAGCTTTAACACGCAGAGATTCACCTGCTTCTGCTCCTGAGCTTATGGAAGTATTTCAGTAGCACACTTGACCTTTTCTTGGGCCATTCTAAGCCATCTTTGATCTACTAAGGTCTTCAGTCCCAGTGGGTACCTCCTTATTAGCTATCCCATACCCAGCCTTGTGTCTCTAAGCACAAACCCTATTTACTTCTTTCTAGATCCTCTGAAGCCCAGCACTCCCTCTCTGTTACCTGGAGCCTTGAGGGTCTTGGTTCCCCAGCCATTGGTTTTCCCTCCTGTCCATACAGGTTGTGACCTGTGCAGACCGAAGGCTGAGGGTGGAGAATTGGTTCCTGTTCTGCTGGTAGAATGGCATTCCCCTTTCTGCTCTGTTCTTTGTGCTGAGATCTCAAGAGGCAGAGAGTCTGCTTTGCCCACAATTCTGTCCTCAGAACCTGGCCCTGGGACCAACACCACTGTGCTCAAAGGTGATGCACCAGTATTTTATATTAGCCGTTATCCTCAGCAAATCAGAGAGCACTAAAGAAAAAGGCAGGGAATCCAATCCGTCACAGGGTCCAGTCCTGCAAGCTAGCAGTGCTCCTCCCGTGCTCCGCATAGGTAAAGCCCCGTCCTCCATCCATGCCAACTTCTGTGTTAAAATGAACGTGGCCCCCACCTAATTTTGCTGGCTCCCTAAAGGAAACCAATTACCGAGCCCTTTCCCTGTGTGTCTGTGATCATCATAGAAATATCACCGGGGCCAGTGCCAGCAGGATTTGCTCTGCAAAGTGTTTTAAAGTTGAGCTGGAAAGCCTCCGAAAATGTCAGCAGCCCCTCCGTCTCCTGCAAACCAGTGTTCCAATCAGCAGGACTGCCTTTTCCAGCTCAGGGAGCAGTGACATTTTGAAAAGCCCCCACATAAATCGCTTCTCTGGGAGAAAAATACCAAAAGGCAGAGAGGAGAGGCAACAGCAAACACGGCTTCCAACTGCACAGAGCCGGCCGTGCTTGCTGCCTCTGGGCTCTGCGCGGCCTCCCTGCTCTGGGCTGCCTCCAGGCTCTGCGAAGTTTCTGTGCTCCGCACTACCGCCAGGCTGCATACCCAGACGGAGAGACTGAGGCTCTCGGGGGAGTCACTGGCTTCACTGGAGGCCTGGCCTGGAGACACCGACCCCGTCCAGTCCTGTCCCGTCCTGTCGTGGTAGCCTTTGTGTCCCCTCCCCACCCCTCCTTCCCTGCACTTGATGCTGTGGCCTGACAGCAAACAGCAACTCAAGGAAGGGATGGGGCTTGAAAGAAGAATAGAAGGGAAGGAGGGGAAATTTAACTTTGACTTACAGTTCAAGAGTAAAATCCATAATGATGGAGAAGGCATGGCAGAAAGAGCTTGATGAAGAGGCCAGGAATATGAAAAATTGCATGCATATAGCCTGATAATGGTTTTAAAACAAGCTACCCGACCCTTTCTCCTATATTCGCCTAGTTAGGTGGGGAGGTGAAGCAGTTAGAACAGACCCTGGCTATGTAAACTCTTGAACTAACACCCTGTAATCAGAGGTTGTGAATCATGACACCAAGGGTGCACGCCACAGGGGTTGTGGATCCTGACCTTAGGAACGCATTCCTGAGGAGCCTTAAATAAATCCCAGTATGTACTCTCTGCCCTGTGTATAACCTTTGGCTATGAAAAGATGCTTGTGGCTGTGGGGTCAAATATATCCCCAGTCATGGTCCCCTGGTCAAGTGGTGAGAGTACTCTCCTGTACCCTACCAAATTGTGATCAGTAATAAATCTACATCCAGTCTGCTTAAAAACAAAACAAAAAAGATGCTTATAACCTCTCATCGGGGTCACAGAGCTGAATAACTCTCTGTGGCCCTAACTAGTTAGAAGGTTTTTTGTTTTGTTTTGTTTTGTTTGTTTCCCACAGTGTTTTTTTTTTTAAATAAAGTTGCTTCTGTTTAACAGACTCTGGTGATCTGTTACCTGTTATTTGCCCAATTCCAGGACCTAACATAGGAGTCAGCTAATCACGTTATATCTATAGTCAGGATAGATAGATGATAGATAGATAGAAAGGTAGATAGATAGATAGATAGATAGATAGATAGATAGATAGATAGACAGACAGACAGACAGATAGATAGATAAACAGAAATGCATTCACAACAGGTTTCTCTTCCTCACAAACACAGCCATACTGATTCTAAATTTCTTCATGTTGATAATCAAGAAGAACCACTGTGATACTCTATTTCCTTAGCAGGTAACTAGCCTTGTACCCCACTGGGGTTCAGTATCTGATCATGAGGGGGTCGGTTACAGGAAAAAAGAATGCAGTTCTTTCTGTCACATGACCTGCAGCTCTGCTCTTGTCTTAATGGCCAGTGTAATGATATAATACACAACTCTGGAAATTTCTTAGTTAAAGGAAGAAAACACTGGTGGAGCTGTTGGGGTGCCTGTCTATCGAGCCTGGCACAGCAGCTGGCAGACCTGATAGGATTTCCGACAGAAGCTACTAATGAATTGATACACTGGGGACTTTGCAAAGAAAACTGCTGGGAGAGAATGGCTCATGTGTGGTGCTCCCAGTGCCGCAGCAGGCTCCCACAGCTGTGAGTAGACAGGCAGCGAGGCCAGGTCTAGATGGAATGTGAGACTAGGGGTCAGCTCTCAGCCCTGGGTCTGCACAGAAAGCAGATCCTAGGAGCCGTCAAGGGGAAGGCATAAAACGGCATACTAAGGACATTCTCTCTAGGAGAGCCAGTCTCTCGGGCACAGATCTAAAGACCTGAACACTTGGCCTTTTTTTCAGTCTGGAGCATCAGCTTCCAGGCCGTTCACATGTTAAGACAGTACAGGGCCACTGAGCTACCATAGACTCCAAAGACATCTAACCTCGGACATAGGCAAGCTGCTATCTATAGGCACTTGATGCCTGGTTCCTGGCAGAAACCAACTGCAGAGTTTTAGATCATGGCCTCCAATCATCTCTGGGATCCAAGACTAAGCACACCCCCATCATCTGATGAATTTTATTTATGTACTTTTTGCACCTTTTTAAAAATATGACGTCTCATGTCTAATCTTGACATCCCTATGTAGTGAAGGACAATTTGAACTTCTTCCTTTGAAATTCATTCATTCATTCATTTATATGTATGCATGTGTGCATGAGGTTAAATGCACCACTTGCAAGAGGGTGGAACTGGAGTTACAGGTGGTTGTAAGTTACTTGATGTTGGGAACTGAGTTGCTGGGAACTGAGCAATAAGCGCTCTTAACTGCTGAGCCATTTCCCTAAGACTTGACTTAGAACTAATCTTCCTGCATCTGTTTCCCAGGTGCTGGGACTACAGGCATTCTATCATACCCGGTCTTAGGCAGTGCTGAGGATCAAGACAGGGCCTTGCTGAGACACTCTACCAATTTAACTACCCCTCATTTGTAGTGAAGAGGCAAGCAGGCCTGTTTTTAGTCCCACCCAGTTCCCGCATGGCTAGCTTTACACCTGAAATAACAATACAGAAATTGTATCCATTTAAACACTGCCTGGCCCATTAGCTCTAGCCTCTTACTGGCTAACTCTCACATCTTGATTAACCCATTTCTATTAATGTGTGCAGCACCACAAGGTGGTGGCTTACCGGGAAGATTCTAACCTACGTCCATCTTGGGCCGGAGCTTCACGGGGACTGCCTCACTGCCTTCTACCCAGCATTCTGTTCGGTTTACTCCACCTATCTAAGTTCTGCACTATCAAAAAGCCAAGGCAGTTTCTTTATTAATCAATGAAAGTAACACATAGACAGATGACCCTCCCCCATCACTCATTCCTATCTTGTTTGAGACAGGTTGGCCTTGAGTTCCCTCTGCCACTGAGGATGACACTGAACTTCTGATTCCCTCCAACTTCCAAGTGCTGGGATTGCAGGTGTGTTTTTTTGTGTGCAAAAAAATTGCACACACAGATTTTTTTTTTGAGACAGGGTTTCTCTGTAGCTTTAGAGCCTGTCCTGGAACTCACTCTGTAGACCAGGCTGGCCTCAAACTCACAAAGATCCACCTGCTTCTGCCTCCCAAGTGCCGGGATTTAAGGTGTGTGCCACCACTGCCCGGCTTCACTCAACAAATGTACATCCTCCCAGATGAAACATGATCTAGCTGGGTGGACAGGGATACTGTCAAAGCTCTCTTTGTGATTCTGCCATACTCCAGGTTTCCAAACCTCCCACCCAGTTTGGCCATCACCAATATAAGACTCATTCATATAAAGCATTGTATCTGGTCATTTTACCTAGGTTGCACCTTGAGTCTGGACTCCTGGGCCCCAGAATATTTTTATTGTTGTTATTTTGAGACAGAGTCTAGATATATAATCCTGCTCAGTCTTGGTTGGTCCTGAAATTACCGAGATCCTCCTGCCTTTGCCTCCCAAGTGCTGGGATTATAGACATACTCTATGACGCCTAGCCTAAAAATCTGTTTGGTTTTTGTTTGAGGAATTTTGTTCTGTTTCTTGGTGTATGTGTTTGTTATTCTTATGGTTTTCCATGTGTGGGGGTACACACACATGTGGAAGACCCATGTTGATATCAGGAATCACCCTTAATCACTCTTTATCCTATTGATTGAGAAGGTCTTGTTTGGCTGGAGCCTCCAGCTCACTCTTGCTTGATCAGAAAGCCCCATTCTTCTCTCCAAACCCCACCCTTTCAGAAAATCTCCAACAAAGGTGACAAAAAGACCAGTTGTGCATTCTTGGCAACTGTAGCAGTTCCTCCCCCAAAGCTGCCAACAGCCCAGGATCATGCCTAAAGCGGTCAGCTTCTGACCATACTCGGGCACAAACCCAGCTTGTGGAGGACACACCATCACCCCTCACCTGCGGGGCATATAAGCTCCCTGTTTTAATTCAGGCATACAGCTTCTTCAGGCTCCATCTCTGGGACTGGAGAATTCACTTGGGAGGCGTTTCTGCTCAAATAAACCTGTTCTTTTACCTTTTCAGTTCGGCTTGATTGGTGGAGAAACCTATAATCGTGATAAAGAAAAGCTATAGGTCTCTCTCAGTCAAATCCAGAGCTCATTGACAGAGCTAGCCTAGGGATAGTTTCCTCAGCCAGCTTGCTCTGGGATCCTCTGTCTACCTTATAGGGCTGGAATTACGGGCAGATGACCACAATAACGTGTTTCCTAGGGATCTGAATTCTAGCCCTTATCCTTATTCCACAAGACTTTTACCTCCAAATCCCTCCCCGGTGTTCTGAAAATCTGTTTTTAATGTGGTCCTTGGTGGTTGTTCTGGCCAGGTATGTTTAAACACCCACAACTAGAATCAAACATTCTATTTTCGTGTTATCACAATGACAATCAGGCCTCTGACATACTGTGACCTTGTTTATGTGTATGCTATTGGGACCATCATTAGGTTGTAAATTTGAAGAGGAAAGGGCCTTGATCTGTCTTCTACAGTAATGCCAGCATCGAGAAGATGTGAGCCAACAATGAGTATTTGATATATGAACAAATAAACGTGTTTCTTCGATTTTCCCACTTCTACCCTGTAAAGCCAGTTAAGGGTGAGATAAAACTTTAGGGTCTGGCAAGAAAGCTCATGGAGTAAGTAAAGATGCTTGCTGCCAAGCCTGATGACCTGAGTTTGATCCCCGGGTAGGCAGGGGCCACATGATGGATGGTGAAGACCGGCTCCACAAATTATTATCTGACCTTCCCACGAGTGTCATAGCATGCACCCCCATAACACAATAAAAATACATATACACATATATGATTTCACATACTTTCATGCACATACACACACACACACACATACACACACACGCTTGTTCTCGCACCTTGTTCACCTTACAGATGAATGCTGTTGTCAGAAACAAATATTTATTGTATATGGAACTTGAGTTTCTTCATTCATTCATCAAGTTATTTGTGGAGACTCAAAACACAGATAATATCTATCGTCCAGGAAAAGAATGCCCACAAACAACCTGGAGAAAGTCCCCTCCCCCAGGACAGCGTCTTCTTCATTGCGAGTCTTACACCGCTAGCAGCCTTGGGCCTGGATGGAATCCCGCACAATGTGCTTCCACAGAAGTTGGTGATATCGGCTGCTTTTATTTGTGCACATTCAGAAAACATTTACTGTGTGGCCACCAGCTTCCAGCAAGTGCCTCGGGGAATTCAGTGAGCGATGGCAAAACAGTTCTTCCCTTGGAGGTATTTCTAGTTAGTGAATGCTGGCTGTGAGTGTGGGCAGTTCCAGGACAGTGTGATAACAAGGCCACAGGCTCTAAGATGCCTCTGCTGAAAGATGTGCTATTAATTTATGTTCTGCAGGGGAAAACGCTGCCAGCTGAACTGTGATGGGCGGAGGGTTATAAGATACATTCTAGCTTCAGTGTTACAAAAATGGAGTGGTGTGGGGGTGGCTGCCGGGTGGAGAGGTAGCTCAGTTGGGGGAGTGCTGGCCTCCCATATAAGAGATGTGGGGTTCGCACCTGTAATCCTAGCACTAGGGAGATAGAAGCAGGGGGATTAATAATTCAGTTTTATTCTCAGCTACACAGAAAGTTCCAGGGTAGCCTGAGCTATAAGAGACCTTGTCTTAAAACACACACTCACTCAAGCACACACACACACACACACACGCAAGCAGAGGGGATGTGTTACCAGTGGGTTCAGCTGACTATTCGGAGGTTCTTGGCCTCATAGCCAAAGAATTCATGATAAAGGCTCAGGATCACACAGATTTGAAAAAGCATAAAAGCAAGAATATCTCATTTGCAGCTCAGGGGCACTATGAATTAAAGAAGGATACAGTGTCAGAGTTGAAGGCAGGCCACAAGTGAAGGTACTCAAGGGCCTTGATTGTTATTTGGGGCTTCCTTTTATGCTGCTCAGGAGAAGGGAGCGTTGGTTGCTAAGCGGCATAGTTCAGATCGCTCTCTATTTTGAATTATAATTATTCCTCTTCTGCACATGTCCCTTCCCATGCTGCATCTGACTTTAATCATATGCACAACCAATCATACATAAGCATAAGATGGTAAGTAGGGGATTCTCCCTAAAAGGCTATTTAGAGGTCACAGTTGTGTCTTACTGTACATGTACCCCAAACCAATTCAGGTCAGATCAGTTCTTCTATTCTTCGTACCAGGATACATTGGGAAAACACTTGAGTAGGAAGCATTAGCATTGAGGCATTTACACCAGCCTTCTCTCATGGACCTAGTAGGGCACAGCAGGGGCAACAGCCAAAATGTGACTCTGTAGCTACTGCAGCCAGTAAGTAGGGCATTCACCCTATGCACATGGGCTATAGCCCCTTGGAAAAGCCAAGCCCTTCTCACCCTCCCTCTCTCTCTTTCCTTCTGCTCTCTCTCAGAGGCCACCTCAGCAATAAACCTCCCATGTGTGCTCTGTTGCACGGTGTGTCTTTGTGGTGCCACTTAGCTCTGACCTGTCAAGGTTGCCTTCAAACTATTGTATTGGTTCCATGACTCGGGAGGCCCCCCTGGTGGTCCGTCCTGTCCATCGGCATGCTGAGGCACACTGGGACCCTGTGCATAGCCTACCTGCAATAGACTCACTTTCCAACTAACCGATCAATTGCTGGGCATTTCACCCAACACCAGCAACATTTGGTAAGTCCTGGTTCTCCTGGTCAGTGCTTCCCTGGATCTGTGGGCATGACTGCTGAGCATCTGGCACCTCGCTGGTATTCTCAGAGGTGGAGGAAGCCCCAGTCACAGTCTTTAAGGCTACAGTTAACCCTTTTGCCAACACTCATCTCTGGCCATTTCTCCTGTGTGGGGTTTAATCTTTCAAGCATGGTTTCTCACCCTTTGGCCTCATTCACAAGCCCTGGTATTAGGCTACCACATCTCACTCTGGCTCTTAGCCCTTAGCCCCTGCTTAGTGTGTGATGATTCACCAGACAGCTTGTGCCCACTCAGTCCCATCCTCCCTGAATCCCTGGGACACCAGGACATTCAGACTTGATCTTCTTCCTCTTCCTTGCTCATGGGAACTATGTCCTCCCCATACCACCAAGATACCCCTAGGGCTGCCTTTTGGAAAACCTCAGACCTCTATACCTAGTACCCGACTTAAGGGCTTCTAAACGCATTCACCTTTGCAGTCAACTCTGGCCCCAATACCCCTTAGAAAATCAATCCAAATGGCTGCCTACCGGCATCCTAGATCCTGATGTTATACGGAACCTTTGTAACTTCTGCCAGCAATAGGTACCCTATGCCTCAGCTTTCTCTTATTTTTGCTCCAAGCCCTCCCTCTGTTTTTCCTGTTTCCCCACTCAGCTCCTGCTAGTTATAAAGCCTGAACTAGAGGAACCTTCCACAATCTGCTACCAAGCCTCAACTTTACCGACCTCAATGCACGACTCCTTCTCAGCACCTCTCCCCTCCCCCCACTGATAAGCCTGCCACGTGAGCTCTGTTGCATGGTGTGACTCTGTGGTGTCCTTTGGCTCCAACCCATCAAGGGTGCCTTCCTCTCTTAAACTCTTACAGGAGTGTCTGAGTTTGATTGTTACTAAGGATAGGGAAACATACTTTGTTCCGGGATGGAGGTACGGGTAGTCTGATGCAGGTGGGTTCTAATGTTGCTAGGTGTATTATTAGGAGAGGGTTGCATGTACTTAGTATGTATAGAAAAAAGAACTAGGCTGCCGAGTGCATTATTACAAAAGGAATGTGAACATAACCTAAAATCAAATGGGGTCCCAAGGTACTAAACTATTGCCTGTACGTGCCTGCCTAAGGTGTGTGCATTTTAGAATTGACGAATATGTAAGGCCGAGGGAATTTCAGGATGGAAGCACACGTAGATTGTGACAGTTACTTTTAATTGTCCACTTGACCCAATCTAGAATCATCCGGGAAGATCCTCGATGAGGTACTGTCTAGAACAGATTGGCCTGTAGGCCTGCCTGTTGGGAATGATCTTGGTTACATTAATTGACATGGACAGTAATAGGTTTTCTGTATCATGATAATAGGCTTCTCTACCAATGCAGTAAGTCAGATCAAGACGAGTTGAAGAAGTAAAAGAAGAGGTTTATTTGAGCAAAGCAACTCCAGGGTGAGTTCTCCAGTCCCAGAAATTGAAGCAGAGAAGTCATGTGCCTGGCAGACTAAAGCAGGCAGGTTATATAGCCTGCAGGCAAGGGAGTGATGAAATGAACACTTTAAGTGGGGACTTGGGCCACTGGCAACTTAAAGGGAGGAGCTGCCACAGCCACCAAGAATGCAGAACTGGACTTTTTGGAGGTTTTTCTTTGTTGGAGATTCTCTGAGAGGGCGGGGTTTAGAGAGAGGCATGGGGCTCCTCAGACTGTGCAGGAGACAGCTGGAGGTTCCAAACAGAAAGACCCAGTCTACCATGGGAAGTACTATTCCTTGGGTCTGAACTGTGCTCTGTGGAAGAATGGAGAAAGTGAGTGCTAGACGCATGCATGTGTAACCAGCTTTCTTGGACACCCAGCTCCCAAATCGTGACATGGAGACTTATTCATTATGAACACCCAGACTTAGTTTAGGCTTGTTTCTAGCTAGCTTCTTTTTTTCAGACTTAAATGAACCCATTTCTATTCATCTATGTGCTGCCCCAAGGCTCATTTACCTCATTTACATACTGTCCATTCTGCTTTCCTGCTTCCTCCGTGTCTGTCTGTCTGGCCCCCAGCTGGCTGGCTGGCTCCCCTTTTCTCTCTGCCACTAATCCTGCCTATCCTTCCTCTGCCTACCTACTGGCCATTTAGCTTTTTATTAGACCAATCAGGTGCCTTAGGCAGGCAAAGGGAAACAGCAACACACCTTTACATAGTTAAACAGTTATTCTGCAACACATCTCCACACAGTTAAACAAATATTCTATTCCACAACCTGCATGTATTCATTTTCTCTCTGCTCTTGACTGTGGGTGTGATGACAGCTGTCTTAAGCTGCTGCTATGGCTGCCCCACATGGATGATGGGTGGTAACCTGAGACTGTGAGCTAAAATAAACCCCAAGTCACCAAGTTGTTTTTTGTAAGGGTATTCTGCTGTGGGACAATGGTCTATACCCTGTCACTTGTATTTTAAATAAATGCTGATTGGCCAGTAGCTAGGCAGGAAGTAGAGGCAGGGCAATGAGAACAGGAGAATTCTGGGAAGAGAAAGACCCAGCCACAGAGGAAGCAAGATAGCAAGATGTGTGACTGCCTTGCCAAAAAATGTACCAAGCCACATGGCTAACATAGACAAGAATTATAGGCTAATATAAGTCATAAGAGTTAATAAGAAGTCTGAGCTAATAGGCCAATCAGCTTATGATTAATGTAGACCTCTGTGTATTTCTTTGGGACTGAAAGGCTGCAGGACCAGGCAGGACAGAAACCTTAGTCAACAGCACTCTACGACAGCAGTGGGAAAGGAAAGTGGGACCCAGTATAAGCCAGAGAGGAGGATGTAGGAGGGAGCAGCTGGTGCTAAGATTCTACAGGGAAGCTCCTGCTTAGAACTCAGGGTCCCTGCAGTGTGCCATGGGCTACAACTTGAGAGATGAGGCTGGAGCAGGAAGCCAGGCCTGTCATCAGAAGTCATCTCAGAAGGCAACCGTAACTGTTTTTCACATATAGCCTCTCTTTTCAGCCTCATGTGTACTGTTGGTCAATGGACTCGGTGATCACCCCTAAAAAGTCAGCTTGAGATGTGTATTCTTTACCCCAAGAAAGCAATGTGGGCAAACATTTCTTTTAAAAATATATATATTTGTTTGTGTGGGTGCTCACGCCTGCGCGCGTGCGTGCATGTGCTCATGCATGCACTCGTGCACACCCGCACTCATAGATACCATGGTATTTGAGTGGATGTTGAAGAAACCTGCAGGACTGGTTCTCTCCCTCTGTCATGTGGGTCCTGGGAATCGAACTCACTCACGTTGGCAGGTGCCTTTATCCACTGAGCGATTTCACTGACCCAAAGCAAGTTTTTCCTTTTCTTTCTCATGGACCTCTGGTGTGAGAGAGGTGGAGGCTCTCTTGTGAGTCAGAGCTGATGGACTTGGATTCTCTCTGGTCCCTGGGAACCCTTGTTGTCATAGAAACGGATCTTATTTAGTCCTCAGTGGCACTCACACTGCTAGTACATGACCTGCTGCAAACATTGCACATTCAGATACGCCCACCACTTCTGGGTGAGCATTTCACAGGCTGTCCCTAACGCTGGCCTTCACAATGTTCTTGCTCCACTTCTTTCCTTGTGGTCTCCAGTGGGTTCCCTTTTGTGTTGATGACTCTGCTATTTGTACCTCTGACATATTTTAGGTGTATTTTATGTTCGTGAAAATGGAATTTCTGTTTTAATTCTTCAGTTCCTTCTTGCTTTAAGATTGTTTCCAGAAGAAAAAAAATAAAGGGGTAGAGGGAATTGATAATCTTCTACCATTTACAAACCAGCTGTCATATTAGAAAGATGGTTATTGGCCGGGGTGGGGGCATGGAAGAGAAACGAGGCAGGAGCAGCAGCTAGGCCTATGGGGACGGGGATGTTGCTTCTGCACCAGGAGGTTGGTGTTGGGGCAGAAAAGGACAGGGAGGCTCCTGGACATGTATAAGGATGGCATTGATGTGCCTGAGGCATACAGCTGGTTTAATGTGCTGTGGGATGGACTGGATTGGGATGGGAGGACAGGAATATTCCAGGGCTAGCTGCTGATATGGCTTGTGATTTCAATAGGAAGCTGGGCTTCCTGTTCCAGTCTGTAGCTTCCTGTCAGCTTCAAAGCCACACCTGAGGCGCTCTAGGAAGGTCAAAGGAATGATGCTTTTCTCACCGTTTGAGGTTAGGAATTGGCTACTGCATGTCCTCAGATACAGTGGCCATGTGTATGCTAGATGTGATGATGTCTTTGGTTCTAGTCCCCTGTTCTGACTGATAGGAACAGCAGCCAGATGCTGTGTCTTACCAACCAGGCTTTCTCCTTTCACCTTGTTTCCTCCTAGGCTCTATTTCTAGATTCACTTAACAGCTCCAGCCTCACCTTCCAGAACCTCCCCCACACAGCTCCCACAACCCACAGCAACAGCATTTGCAGTCACTTAGCGTAAGCTGCTCCCCATCAACAACACTATAACGTGCTGAGTGGTTAAGCTAGCTATCGAAGCTCTTAGGATTTTACTTTAATAAGAATATTATTAAATCCTCCAGTCCTTAGGACCTTCTGCTCAAAAACTCCAGAACTACCAGGCCAGCAAGATAGCTTAGCAAGGAAAGGTGATTGCTGAAGACAGACGCTTAAAAGAAATCCCACACTAGCTCAGAATTGAGCATAATGGAAGGTTATTTATTTAGGGGTAGACTCACAGATTACAGTCCTCTGCTCGAACAGGGAACAGCAATCTAATCCCACAGCTGGAAGACAGGCTGGATGTGTGCCTTATATCGGCATATATATATATATATATATATATATATATATATATATATGCCACGCCCAAGTGGGCGGGTAACTTAAAGGCTACTGGCTATAGGAATTCCTACAGCAGATTGCAGTAGAGTCTGACAACCTGGGTTTGATCCCTTGAACCCACATGGTGGAAAGAGAGAACTGACTCTCAAAAGTTGTACTCTAACCCCCCCCTTCCACACACACATGCACACACACACACACACACACACACACACACACACTATGGTGCATGCATACCCACTTACACAAAGTAAATAAATAAAAACACGAATGTAATTTTAAGTTCAAAAATAAATACCAGAACGGTGGCTCTACCCTGTGACGAAATGTTCTGTTTTCATTTAAAATGGTGCTTCTAAGGCTGGGGGGCGGTGGTGGCTCAATCTTAGAATACTTACCAAGCTTGCAAAAGGCCCTGGATTTGAATTCTATCACCTCCAAAAACAAACAACTAAAAACCTAAAATGATGTTCATGTAAGTCAAGACATTTAGAGAACTTTAAACACTTTGGGAGGGAGCTGAGGATACAGCTCAATGGGTAGAGGGTTTGCCTAGCATGCACAAAGCCCTGGGTTAAATCCCAGCATCACAGAAATTGACCTTGGTGTTATACACAGTAATCCCAGCACCTGGGAGGTGGAGGCTGGAGGATCAGAGTTCAAGGTCATCCTCAGCTACTTAGTGAGTGTGAGGCCAGCCAGGACTACTGTCTGAGACCCTGTCTTAAAAATAATATTACCAACAACAACGAAATCTTGAGTGGATGCTTGTGCTCTTGTAGAACAACAAAAAAGAGCAGACAAAATTGTATAACTTCAAGCATGTTAAAAAAGAAACGGTGGGGGCAAGGGGCAGCCCTGCCCCCCAAATCCTCCCATATCCACTCCTATTTCCCTTCCAAACAACTCCAGAGCCACATGGTTTTGTAATCAAGCAAATGAATGCTCTTTTGGCTTCTAACCCTTGACTGAAGAGGTCAATGTTCCCTTGAAGTCATAAGGTCAGAGTGTCCAGTCACAGGAAGTTGAGCTATGAGTGTGGTTAGAGGGAGAATATGAATTCCTTATGCGGTCAAATATTATTTGTGATGTTGTATTTTTTTTTTTCCTGGAACAAGTTATTCTTTGGATGATGGTACATACTTTATTCTAGATACACGGTTGGACGTAAAACCCCTGTAGTTTAGGGAGAAAACTTCTCCATTCTACACGCTAACAACTTCCCAGCCCCCATGCTCCCTCCTGGATAAGCCTGCTGGTCGGTGCACAGCATAGTGCAGTGGAAGGAAAGGAAGAAGAGGGCTTCAGGAGTCCCTCGCTAGTTTTAGGAAGATGTGTTGTTCTTAGAAGAGGGTAAAGATGAGCGTTTGTGGAGAAAGAGATGATGAGCCAGAGAATAGTCAGGAAGAAAGGAGGGGAAGGGGGAGGTAGGACAACGATTCAGCTCCATGTAAAATCAGTCTTTGGGTCTTCCTTGGTGTAGGGCTGAAATCTGTGCTGATTAGCTTTAAATATCAGCTGGCTACAATCTAGAATCCCCTGGGAAGAGACTTGACTGGGGAATTATTGAGACGAGGCTGGCCCCTGGGCATGTCTATAGGGGAGTTGTTTGTTAATTGACCCGAGCCCACTGTGGGCAGCACCACTCCCTAGGATGGGTCTAGTGAAGAAAGCAAGCAGGCATATGGGGTGCATTCATTTCTCTCTGTTCTTGACTTTGGATATGATGTGACTGCGTGCTTGACTTCCTGCCTTACCCTTCCTGAAATGATGGGTGGTAACCTGGAATTGACAGGTAAACAAACCCTTCTTTCTAAACCCTAAGTTGCTTTTGATCAGAATATTTGTTACAGCAATAGAACATCTCTCCCTTTAGGTCACAGGTCATTGTAGGCTTTCCAGACTTCTCTGTGGCTGAGTAGAGCTCCCTCGTGGAATGCCATTAGGCCTAAGAGGCCACCATCCCTAGGGTGCAAATACCTGGAGGTAAAGACATCTGGCTCACCTTACCCAGAAGGCTCCCAGAACAAACTTGTCCCAGGAGTTTCAAATTTATACGTTTAGAAAAAAAAAGATGAAAAGCTGGGGAGGAGTGGAGTGGAGCATATGTTTAATCCCAACACTTGGGAGGCAAAGGCAGGTGGATTTCTGAGTTTGAGGACTGCCTGGCCTACAGAGAGAGTAAATAGCGAAACTCTGTCTCAAAAAAAAAAAAAAAAAAAAAAAAAAAAAAAAAAAAAAACGAACAGAAGCTACCATGTTAATTGCAGTCTTTCCATGTTCCTGTCTCAGGAGCATCATGATTTAGCGTTGATTTATGCTTTCTGAATGGCCAATATTTTTAGGAATACGCTAAAAGTCATTTTTTTTTTTACACTCAAAAAAGGAAAACACCCCGTGGCCAGCTACTTAGGGAGTGTAAGGCTAGGGATTTCAGAGTATGCTGCTGGAGGCCAGTTGACAGGGCTGGGAACACAATAGTAATGAACACAGACTGCAGGAAACCTGAAGAAGTCATCGGGTCCATCCCCCTGCATATCCGAGAGGTGTATCTGAACAAGACATATCTGATCCCACCGTGTCAGTGCTGCCCCCAGAACAGAACTTCAAAAAGGAGTTTGACTTTCCCACTCTCCAGGCTCCAGAAAGTAGGACATTCTTAGCTTTATGGAAACTGGAGCAGATGGTCCCTCCAAGTCTTCGCTGGAACACCCAGCTTGTGGGCGGGCAACATCCCCTTAGGTGCTATCATCTATCGAGAGGGAAGGTATCACACACACACACACACACACACACACACACACACACAAAGACTGCTTCCTTGGGGATTGAATTTTCTAAACTCATTTTTAGATATTTATTTATTCATTGCGATAGATTGGCTTTGCCAAAGGTAACTGAATTCCCGATCTTCCTGCTTCCAACCTGAGTGCTGGGATTACAGGTGTGCTCCACCATGCTTTCTGTGGTCCTAGGGATGGGATCCAGGGCCTTGTGCATGCTGTCTATGCAGGCACCCTACCAAACATTTAGATACTTTAAAATATTTGCTTCATTTATAATTATGTGTTTGTATGAGTGTATGTCTCAAGGTTCCGATCAACAAAATAAGAGGTGTGGGGGGAGGGGGAAGTCAGCGAGATGGCTTGGTGGTTAAAGGCACTCACTGCCAAGTTTGACAGCTGGGTCCTGTGTGGTGGAATAAGAACAGAAGTACATGTGCTTGCACACTTACACACGTGCACACCCATTCAATGTAACACAATACAATAGGAAGGTCACATGGGTACAACCCGGCAAGGTCTCTCTAGTACTTACAAACTTCAATTGTCTCACATGGAAAAGCAAGGATGTTTCGCTAGGCTTCTCCTATGGGGCCAGAGCTCAGAGAAGTGTGAAAATTTGCCCCACCCCCACCCCATGCTCTATACCTCCTTCCTAGAGTCATGAAGGCTTGAGGACCTAAGCCCGTGGCACCAGCCTGAAACCTTGAGGCCACTGGGGAGAAGAGATTTGAACTCAGGTCTCGCTTTCACCAGTATTAATTCATTTGACCTTGGCCAAGTTGGGGGGACTTCCTTGGGTCTCTGTCTCTTCTGTAAACATGGAGGTGGTGACAGTCTCTGTTTTCAGAGTGACTGTGAGACCTACATAAGGCAGTACAGTTAAGAGGCTGGGCCCTGCAAGGGGCCCAAGCAGGAACACAACCAAACTGAGCTCTCCTTAATTCTGCTTCTTCCTAAGCCTGTGGAGGATGAAGTCACTTGTTCCACGGAGCTGAGGTCAGAGCAGGTTTTGGCCTGTAATTGTTCAGAAACCTGGGGATAGCGATATGTTGTTAGAGTGCCTGCCTTTTTTGTGAAGCCCTGGGTTCAATCTCAAGTGCTCCATAAACTCGATGGGAGCAGGAAGATCAGAAGTTCCAGGTCATCCTCAGCTACTCAATGAGTCCAGGTCAGCCTGCGATAAAGAGGACCCTTCTTAAAGAACAGAAAGGAGTTCCAGGACTTCACAGCCCTGTACCCAGTCCCACAGCTGTCCACCTGCCTCTTATTTCCATCTCCGCCAACACAGAAGGTCCATGAGTGTGTGCGCTCTTAAAGCCTCATTTTAGTCAAACATATCTCCCCTCTCCCTGAAACACAAGCTGAGATCCCAGGTGTCTTAACGTGCATGGCCACCAGCTGTGACAGGAGAGGGAGAACACACACACGTTTGCTCCCGAAGCCCCTGCTGCAGTTTCTGATGATGAAACAAGAAAAAGAGAAACCGAACCCATATTTGCTGCCCTTTGTGGTAATGGGAGCAGACGCCATGGAGAATGTCGTCGAGAAGCTGGACGCTCGGGTCCAGACCCAGGAGACTCCCAGAGTGCCTCCTTTCCTTGGGGTTATGGCTAAAGGCTTGTCACCAAGCATGATGGTCTGAATTTAATTCCCAGAACCTCGAATTCTAAAAGCCAGGCATGCTGTTGTGCACTTCTAATTCCAAGGCAGAAGCAGGTGAATTCCGGGAGCTGCCTGATCAGCCAGTTTGGCTGAATTGGCAAGCTCCAGTGAGATCCCATATCAAAAAAAAAAAAAAAAAGTAGGAGCTGGAGAGATGGCTCAGTGGTTTGGTTTAGAGCCCTTTTTGCTCTTACAGAGGATCTGGATTCAATTCCCAGCCTTCACATGGTGGCTTATGAAACTCTAGTTCCAGGAGATCTGATGCCCCCTTCAGGCCTCTGTGAGCACTGCATGCACACCATGCACAGACAGGCATGCATGCAAATATTCATACAGATAATATCAGTTAAGAAAATAAGTCTAGGAATGTCTGTGCATGCTTGTAATTCCAGCACTGGAAGTCTTGGGGAACAGAAAGGTCGCTGGGGCTTGCTGGCTAGCAGTCTAGTCAAACAAAGGTGAGCTCTGGGTTCAGTCTGAGACCCTGTCTCAAGGGAATAGAGAGTGATAGAGCAGAGTGCACACACACACGCACACATACACACATGCCACACTCACATACATACTCACACACACAAAACAAACCAACAACAACAAAAAACAAGAAAACAAAACAAGGTAGGTAGTTCTTAAGGAATGGCATCTGAGGCTGACCTTTGGCCTCCATACATATGAACACACATGTGCACATACTCATACAAGTGTACCCCCCTACACACACACATACATCCATACACAGAATTCTTTCCTCTCATACTATCCTCCATAGCACAATGCCAGGGAGTGGGAAGCCCTGGCTGAATGTGCACCCAGGGATGTAACACCTTAGTCCTCCTGGGCCTTCAGAGAGGTTGGCTTCTTCCCAGGAGGGCCCCCTCCTCTTTCCAGTTTCCCCAGAAGAGTCCCCTCCTCTTTCCAGTTTCCATGTGTGTCTCATTCCACTTATTTCAGTGGAAATACATGCACGCCAGGCTGTACCCTGAGGTCAGCCTACAACTAGGCTGTGGTCAGGACAGTAACAACCAGGATACAGGCCCTATCACCAAGGTGAGGCCATTGTGGGGGCCAGGGGCTGTGAGGAGGCTCTGCAATCCAGGAACAGGACTGGAGGAAGTGGAAACCATCACCATTAGTGTATCCAGGGCACCCAGGAAGAGCCGGAGGACTCTGGGGGCAGGGTGGACCCCACAGGGAGCCTCAGCAGGCCTAGGCTATGGGGGTGGAGAGGGAGAGGGGACGCAGGAGTGGCAGAGGGCCAGGCTTCCAACTCTGTGGTGATGGTGACAGCTAGGGAAGAGAAGCAGCTTTGGCACTAGGCTGTTGGGCAGGGGCTTTAGGTATGTTGAGTGCCAGGCCCCAGGGGGACATTAAGTGGCAGGTCCCACCAGCTGTCATATGTTTGGCTTTGTGACATAGAAATGCCATCCAACTGGGGCTGTGGATTAAGGAAACACTAACACGTGGGTGGTCGTAGAAAGCAGACTGGGGTGAAGAGAGGAAAGAGCAGGGCAGGATGGGAGCAGGTTGTATTTGAACACCTAGAGGGGCCTGGAAATGTGAGGGGGTCGTGCGGGAAGAGATGGGGCTCTCAGAGTTACCCTTTCCCACACCCCTAACTTTCTGGTAGACCAACCCTTCTCTTACCTGTAAGAGAAGCAGGTAAGAGAAGCAGGTCCCCAGTGTCACACTCCAAGTCTCTGGGTCAGATTCCATCGGAAAGCAACCCCACAGCCATGCTTTTTGGATATAAATACGATCTTATCAGGTCCCTACGTTGTTCAAGCCAGTCTGAGCTTCGGCACCTGGTTTCACTTCAGGCAAGAGGAAGGCCCCAGTTAACTCTCAGGCTGAGGAAGCACTACGCTGGGTCAACAGCCAGGATTCGTACCAGAGTCTCAGTCCCTGACCATCCTGAATCCCTCGTGGCTACAGAGCCCTATTAGTGGAGTTGCTATTTTCTATTTTCAATCTCTTCACAGTTTTTTCCCCCTGTCCTCTAGGGCAGTACAATTAACACGCTATTAAAGCCACTCACTCACGCAACTGGAAAATAGGTTAGCCTTCCCTGCTTCTTGCTGTCTAGACGCTGGAGTGCCATCCTCTGGAGCCAGGGACCAGGCAGAGCCATGTCCACCTGGTCATGCCCAAGCTCTAAAAGCCACACAGTTCCTCCCACTTAAAAACAGTGATTCAGCGGCAGCTCGGGCCCTTATGCTGCCATGGGACCGAGCTATAGATGTCTGATGCTCTTGTTGCTATCAAAGGTCACACAGACACCAAAGATCAAGGGCCAAGTTAGTGTCTTAGGGCCACGCTGCTGCTGGGGGCAGTGGTGATGTCCAGACCCAGATGCTGCTAAGGACCATATTGGGGTCCATTGTCCTACAGCAGCTGGGGGGAGGGTCCTAAGTCTGACCTAAGATCCTGCATTGCCACTAATGGTCACATAGAGGCCCAAGGTTGGAGCCACAGAGGCCTTTGTGGTATCTGGTGACCACATGACTGCTGGAGCCATCCCCACCTGGGTGGCCGCTCCTTCCACCCAGAGCTAGGGTGTTGTCAGGGCTTAAGCTGCTGCTTAGGGCCATGTCTGGGTCCATGATCTAGCCGCAGCTGGGGTCTGTGTTGATGTCTGTGGCCATAGTCACCTCAGGAAACCTTAGGAATCATGAGAGATGAAATCAGAGGGCCATGCTGAGCCAGTCCCACACTTCATTGCCCTGGGAAAGCTGTTCTTGCCTCTCACTGGCCAGTACAGCAAGAGAACTGGCCCCTGTACTTAGGAGAAAGTACACCATAGCGGGGTGGGGGGGGGGATGAACCTACCCTGAGGGCATGCATGTTGGTGAGCTGACTCTGCCACTGCACCAGAGGCAGGTAGTCCCAGTGGCTCCATCTGACCTGCCTAATACCCAGGCCAGCTTCTATCCTGTCTAGGTCCTGTTGGAGCTCAAGAAGGGACTGGGCCTGAGGAGCGATATCTGCAAGATCTCCAAGATGCAGAATATCCCTGAAGCGGTGACGGAGAGTCAGGAAAGAAGGAGAGGCAGAGATTTTTTGTTTGTCTGTTTCTGCTGTGGTTTTTGTTCTATTTTGGTTTATTGGGGAGGTTCCCCCCATTCTTGCTTTTATTTGCTTGCTAGCTTGCTTACTTTGTTTTGTTTTCATGGGGGGATGCAAGATGAATAGGGGGTATGGAGGAACCGGGAGGTGAACAGAATTGGGGTGCATGATGTGAAGCCCCCAAAGATTCATTAAAGAAGTTAAAAAACACAAACAAAAAACAGGCCTATAGAAGGACATCATTGCCGGTGCTGGTGTTCCAGATTCTGGGTCACCTTCCTGCTTCAGCTACCTTCCCGGGAACCAGTCCTGTGCGTGTGGTGAAGCCTTCAGTCAGTGCACTGGCTTTTCCCCATGTTGCAGGCTTTTCACTTACAGCTTCTAGGTTGTACTGTTACACCTTCTCCAGTCTAAGCTGCTCAAACTGGGCGGAGGGGACATTCTGGAGGCATGTGCATGTAGGTTTTAGGTTGAGGTTTGCCACTGGGATCAGGTCTCAGAGGGTCAAACAGAGAAGTTTCAGAAACCAAGTGTAATGATCTGTCTCTTTAAGAGACAAGCCATGCCCACTCTCCCCCCCCCCCCCCATCTGCTGAGACAGGCTGGTCTTCAGCTTCAGAGGCAGCTTCCATCTCTCCCTTATCCTCTCTCTCTCTCTCTCTCCCTCCCTCCCTCCCTCCCTCCCCCCCCTCTCTCTCTCCCTCTCTGCTCTTCTCTCCTTCTCCCCTCCCTTCCATAACCACTAAACAAATATCAACCTCACTCTGCATGGCATGTCTATTTATGTCTCTGTCTCTTGTCTGCCGCTGCATGTCTCCCTGCCCTGGACCAGCCACTGCTCGGGACCTGCAGCCATCTCTGCCTGGTACTGGCTGCTCTCAGGGCCTGCTGCCTGCCGTCACATGGCCCACTGTAACCACTAGGGGACCTGCAGCATTTCTGCTGCCTGCCACCGCCGGGGATCCCAGAGCATTTTTAATAATCCCTTTCATGAAGTGTGGACAGAAAGCACATGAGAAGGATCAGCTAAGGAAGGGGTCTAGAATTTTACCTCAGTTGAGCCCAGGCTTCTCCCAACCCCAGCCAGTGTTCAAGAAGCTGTGTCATTCAGGCCAGGTCCTCCTCCCTATGTGACACAGGCCACACTTATCCCCACCAACTTTATGTGTGCACATGAGAGTGTGTGTTTGTGTGCGTGTGTCTTTTTGCAATTTACAAATATCTGGAGCCTTGTCTCGCATGCTAAGAATGATGGTCAGTCCTCTCCTAGGTCTCCTGAGGGCACAGTTCTTGCCTCAAAGTGGGCTCCTTCTGTGGTTGAGAGAAGCTTCATCTCTTCATCTTGTCTCCAGAGATTTCCATTATTCCTCCATCCCTGCCTCCCTCTCAGATAATCCAGCATAATGAGTTTGCACAAAAACAAAAGCCAGGAAGGGGAGGAAGCATCTCCTGGAGTGCTTGGCAACAGCAGCCTCCAGGCTGAGTCTCTCTTGGACGACAGAGTTCCATAGCTAGCTGCCCACCCAGGCACCCAGTGTCTGCAGCAGCAGGACTGCAGGAGCAGAAGCCTCACCCCAGTCAGCCCCACAGCCCTGCCACCTCGCATTTGGTCATCAACAGCCTTCAGCTCACACCATGGAGCTACAACTCTCAGAAGGCAGAATGTATTCATTCTGTTCTCTTTGACTTTAGGCTGGGGCCTCGCACACACAGTAGGTACCCAGCAAGCGTTTAAAGAGGAAGGAAAGACAGAGGGAGGAGGCAGGAAGGTTTCTTTTCCTGCTTCCCATTTCATCTTTCGGCTTCTCCCATCTTGTAGGAAGAGGGTGAAAGGAATTCCGTGCAGCCTCCTTTCTGGAAGGGCTTCCCAGGCCAGAGAGAGGAGAAAGCCCCATTATCACCGAACATTGCTGATGACAAGCCTTGCCTTTCCTTGGGGAGCTAAGACAACACACCAGAGAAAACAACTGAAAAAAGGAAGAATTCATTTTAGCTCATGGTTTTGGGGCTTCAGTACGTGGATACAGGCCCTGTGGTGTTGGGGTTGGAGTAAGGCAGAATATTACAGTCACCAGGCATGGTGTTAATTATTAGATTCACCAGAGAAAAACCAGTTCCACCATTTTGGGACACATTAAAACAAGCTTTATTAAAATGTTAAATACTTACCAAGACAGAATTTGATCAGGACCACTTCCTGGAACTTTCCAGCTGAGTGGCCCTGAGATACATGTTGTTGGGACTTTTGTGGACATAACTCATAGGCCACCACACTTTCCCATGAGGCTTTGTTGTCAGTACATGTACCTTGCCTTCAGCCCCTCATGTCTCTGTTCTTGTCACCATGGGTGAGCAGTTTTGTTCTACCATTGCTATAGCCTAAATTAACCTGTAAATCCCACCTGCCCAAGGAGCAGGCAACTTCCTAGGATGCTGGGAGTTGTAGTTCTTGAAAAATAGCAACAAAGCCTCATGGGAGGTGGAGTCGGGGGACCAAGGCAACTCCCAGGGGGAGGGGGCTTGAAATGGAGCTTCCTGCTCTATTGGTGCTCCAAGGGTGGGTGCCAGGGACTGGGGTGATGCTTTTACCCAAACATCCTAGACTTCTTGGATATAGGGGTGTCAGGGGACTGGGGTCTCACTTTTGACCAAACAGTCCTCAAGCTAGAGACACCGTAGAGGAAGGAGTCTTAATTGAGAAGATGTAGACAAGCCTGTCGAGCATTTTTTGAATTAGTGATTGATGGGGGAGGGCCTAGACCATCGTGAGTGGGGCCCCCACCTGGCTGAATGCTATAAGGAAGCGGGCTTATCGAGCCATGGGGAGCAAGCCAGTGAGCAGCATCCTCCACGGCCTCCACATCAGCTCCTGCCTCCAGGCTCCTGCCGTATCTAAGTCCCTGGCCTGACTTCCTTTGCTGATGAGCAACGATGTGGAAGTGTGAGCCAGATCAACCCTTTCTTCCCCACGGTGCTTTGGTCATGGTGCTTCATTGCTGCAATAGAAATCCCAACAAGAACAGTACACACCCCGTCCTCCACGAGGCCCTGCTTTCTCCTTTCTACTGCTTCCCAGTAATCTATCATCTCATGACTCCACGGAGGGGCTGGTCTAGGGATTAGATCAGAGTCTATGAGCTCACTACTTAGATCAGAGTCTATGAGCTCACTCCTTCCCCACAAACCAAGCTTTGGAAACGAAGCTTTGAGCACATGAACTTTGTGTGTATGTGTGTGTAAATGTATAACATTTTAAAGCAAAGTGAAATGTTTAATTTTTTTAAAAAAATTTAACCATCCTAGTGAAAATAAATTATAGACAACCTTCAATATTTTATATCATGTTCTTATAACTGTAACAGTGCTTTCAAAAGACATTTTATAAAGGATATTTGTAAAGTTTTTATGGCCCAATAAGCCTCTCTGCTGACGCAATAATTCAAATCAGACCAAATCCCTTCCAGATCCCTCCCCCCCTCCCACAAAGAAGACCAGAAACCACAGGGAGGGGAAAGGAAGACCAAGAAGACCAAGTGTTTATTCTCTGGGGGTCAGTTTAAATAGAATGTGAGAGTGGTCTTGACCCTCTCTGGGGAGGAGTCACAGTTTGGTGGGCTTTCTCAGAGGTGGCAACTCCCAGGGGAAGGGGCCTGGGATGGAAAGTTCCTCCCAAACATTTCAGACTCCCTGGACACATGGATGCCAGGGGCTGGGGTAAAGCCTGGACCCAAACATTCCAGACTCTTTGGATATAATCGTGACAGGGGGCTGGGGTGATGCTTCAAACCAAACAATATTAATTTCACAGTACAATATTTAAAAAATAGGGCAACATTAAAAACATTGTTCTAAACCAGATGTGGATGGTGCTCACTTTTAATCCTAGCATTCAGGAGGGAGAAGCAGGCGGATTGAGTTCAAGCCCAGCCTGGTCTAAAGAGCGAGCTTCAGGACAGCTAGGGCTGTTACACAGAGAAGCCCTGTCTTGAAAATCCCTTTCCCCCCGAAAAAGAACATTACTCTGTGGTATATCTCACAATGCTGAGGGGTATATTGTTCTTTATCAAGTTAACTGTGCTTTTATTCAAACTAAAATAGCTTTTAATGAGTGGCAATTATTTCTTGTCCATGTCAGTGATTTCTTTGGCTCAAAACAAGATCTGTTTATTTACTTATTTGAAAGCATTTGTTGACTGTCCTTTCACTGTTATGGAATGATTCACTTCCTCACTTCAGTGGCTTCCCTGGGAATTTGTGTTTTCTGTCGGCATGTGAACTTCTGGGAGATATTTCATATCTAAGCCATAAAAGGATTCATACATTCTTCTATAAATTAACAAGACAAATCCAATAAACCCATAAGCAAAATATTCAGAACAGCCACTCTACGGAGGATAGAGTCCAACTGGCAAATGAACACATGAAAAAAAAGCTTGATTCCATAATCATCAGATTATATACTACACAGATGTGCTACACAGAACGGTTAAAATCATAGCCTGACACCATCAAGGGCTGATGAGGATATGGAGCAACTGAAACTCTCCTATACTGCCAGTAAAATGGTAAATGGGTACAGTCCCTCGGTAAACAGGTAAGTGTCTTGAAACCTGAATACAGTCATATTCACAGACTGGACTCTGGGTATATAACTAACAAGCTTGTTTATGCATCTGCCAAAACTCACTTGCAGGGATGCTCACAGCCAGGCTCCTTGTGGAAGTCACAAACTGGAAGCCATCCAAGTACTCACTAGTGATGAATGCTAAATGAAGTGTGTAATTTAGGAGGCACAACCGTGTACAGCAAGGAGCAGGAATAAAGCAACACGAGGGCATCTCACCAGACGTTGAGTCTAAGCTGTCAGACACTGGGGCCAGCTTGAGGATTCTACTGCTGTATAGGCAGGCAGGCCTTGAGCCTTTGAGATTAGAAGTCAGGCAGGTTGTAACCCTCAGTAAGGAGGGACTCTGGAGCGCTGGAACGTTCTACTCCTGACCTGGGCCACCCTCGCCCCAGGTTTGTTCACTCTGATGAGATTGCATTGTATGAGGTTGGCTGAGTCTTCTTTCTATTTTAACAACAACTACGACAACAACAGGGCTAATTTTTTTTTTTTTTTTTTTTGGTTTTTCAAGACAGGGTTTCTCTGCAGCATTTTTAGAGCCTGTCCTGGACCTAGCTCTTGTAGACCAGGCTGGCCTCGAACTCACAGAGAAGGGCTAATTTTTTTAAAGGCAGGGTGTAAGGATTGGAAAGTGAACACTGTCCCAAAGGGTTCAGTTGGTAAAAAACCCACTGTCCTTAAGAGCCATTTCCTTCAGGAAGCTATCCTCAATTTTTCTTGACTCCTGAGGAGTCTGAGCTTTTGCTCTGCTAAGCCCCTTCCAGGCATTAGACATTCTATCTTTTATAGAACTCTTACTTCCTGTTGACGAAATCAAACTGAGTTTGGGAGATACACATGGTCACTGCATAACAACAATAACAATTTAATGATGTATACTTTCCTTTAAAATATTTATTTATATTTATTTGTGTGTGTGTATGTGACTGTGTGAATGCATGGCATGTGTGTGTGTGTGTGGTGTGTGTGTTGCGTGAGGCTGCTTGTTCATTTCCCAGACACCCAGACTCCCGAAATAATCACACAGAAAACTATATTATTTAAGTCACAGCTTGGCTAATCCTTTCTAGCTAGCTCTTACATCTAGAATTAACCCATTTTCATTATTTTATATTTTACCATGAGGCTCGTGGTCTACTGGCAAGGTTCCGGCTGGCAGTTCGTGTCTTTCCCCTCTGGTGGCTACATGATGTCTCTATAACTCTGCCTTCTTTCTCCCAGCATTCAATTTAGTTTTCCCCACCTAGCTCTATTCTGCCCTATCACAGGCCAAGCAAGCTTCTTTATTTATTAACCAATAAAAGCAACACATATACAGAAAGATTTCTTGCACCTAGTGTGTGTATGTGTGTGTGTGTGTGTGTGTGTGCGCACACACACATGTGCAGCTGTATATGGCTGTACATGCACCCAGAGGTCAGAAGAGGGCATCTGGAGTTCTCTGTCAAGTCTCTAGCTATTCCTTTGAGGCAGGAACTCTCCCTGAAACTCAGACTTGTATTTTTTCAACTAGATGGGAAGCTAGCAAGCCCCAGAAATCTTCCTGTAGCTGCCCACACCAGGGCTGGGGATATAGGTGTATGTACCAGCTTGTTATAAATGGAGCTGGGATCCAAAATCCAGTCCTCTTGAGTGCATAGCAAATGTTCTTAAATGCTAAGCCATGTCTCTAGTGGTATAGTTTCAATCTAGAAAGTTCTCCCGAGACTGTGTGCTGGGGGCTTTGGTTTCCAGCCTGTGGTACTATTGAGAGATAGTAGATCCTGTAAGAGGTAGAAGCAAAATCACAGGGGGCGTGCCTCTGAAGGGAACCAGCCCTCTCTGCCTCTCTCTTTGCTTCTTGACTTCATAATGAGATGAAGAGGCCAGTATGTCCTGTGGGTCTATGAACCCAAAGTGACAGCACCAAGCAAGTATGGGCTGAAAGTCCCAAAACCATGAGCCGAAATAAACCATTCCTGTTTGTAAACTGATTATCTTGTGTATTTTGCCACAGTGAGGGAAAGCTGACCAAGCCTGGCTAGATTTATTCATTTCCTTTAGTGGGCCTACTGTGCTGCTAAACACTTGCCTGCCTGGATGGTGTTTCCTTGAGACATGATCGCATATCACCCAGGCTGACTTCAAACTCACCACACAGCTGAGGATGATCTTAAACCTCTGCTCCTCCTGCCTGCCGTTCCCAAGCGCTGATGGCAGGGATGTGCCGCCAGAGCTGTTTATGTGGTGCAGGGGATCAAACACAGGCGGTGCTTGCTGGGCACTGCTACCCACTGAGCAACATGCTCAGCCCTGGGTTTTCTTAATATAAATCAACCCTGTGAGTGCAAACCTCCCTTTAGTGCAAACCCACTTGCCCACAGTCACAGAGCCAAAGTCAGTGGAGATTGGATTCTGTGAAGCCTCAGTGCCCTCCTGAAGCTTTGACTGGGGAATAAGAGAAGGAAGAATGAGAAGGGGAAGGACAGAGGAAGGGAAGGAAGTAAGGGACAAAGGGAGGAAGGAAACTAGAGATGGCCTTCGTCTCCATGTCTGAGAAGAGGCCCATTGGCAGCCTGCTCCACCCAGGAAAAAGGGCTCACCTAGCCTTGCTAAGCAACTGTGGGTGTCCCTCCCCAACTGGGGTCCTGGCTGGGAGGAAACACAGCTGTTAATTCAGAGTCTGCCTGGGGGAACCGCACATCAGGTCTGCACCAGAGGCAGGGGTAGTTCTCAGTTTAATCCCATGTTTACTTTCTTTCTTCCACACCCTCTCCCCCGCTCGTGGCTCCCTTTGAAGAACTGCCTCGGGGTTCATGTTGCAGCTTCAGATGGATGGAAGAGGCATCTCACTTTAGAAGCAGAGTCTCTAGAACAGCTTAAGCCCCTGAGGGTGCCTGGCACGCAGACTTCTGCACAAAATGGAGAGCACGGAAGGGTGGGGCTGTGTTCGCAGCTGCAGTGGGAGTAGGAGACACACCCAGGCTGTGGGCAGACGTGGAAATGCTGTTCTGTGGGTGAACAAGACTCCAAGAGGACGACACAGAGCTTCACACGAACAGACACATACATGAAGACCAACATGAGCTCAGGGGTATTAATGCATGCATGCATGCGACATGGACACTCCTGTGTTCACGCATACTGAAGAGGCAGTGGCTCCTGAAAGGAGCACAATTTGTCCTCAGCTTCCTACTAGTGACAATCTACTGAACCCATTTCTGAAATGTCCCTCCTGATGGCCCCTTGTTTCTATCCCAGCCCCAGCCCCAGTCTTTCTAACCCCTTACCTGGAGCACCTGACAATGGTCTCCGGGTGAATTCCTTCCCTGTCCTGACCCACCCGCGAGTCTCTCCTACACACTGCAGTGGTGTTACATGAGTATCTGGCAAATTTGACATCCCTCTCCTGCTCTTAAAAACTTCGTGTCTCTTTCCTACAAGACCAAGTTCAAAGAAGCTGCCCTTTCAAATAAAGGCTTCTTCTGATCCTGACCCAGCCCAGTCCCTGCAGAGTCGAGAGTCCCTAGGATGAGGGTGCCCATACGAAGCCAAATGCATCTATTCTTGCTGGAGTCACACAGAAAATTCCTTCTATCCTTCTCACTTTTCCTGGGTCTCTGTCCATCTATCCTTTATGGCTCACTGGAGCCAGTATCTCTCCACTTCTCCCTGACATTCAAGGCTTGCCAGTGACTGCCCATTGCTTTTACTGCATTTGCTGGGCTTTCACAGGTACCAGGGGCCTGTATCCCCTGTGTGCTGATGAGCCTCTCCCACTCAACTCCAAGCATTGTGGGTGCAGAATTGGTTCGCATAGAAGATAGGACTGTACCAGTTGATGGTCCCTTTTAGTCAGGGAACTCTTGGACATCATGGTCTAACTTTGTGCTCAGCACCCCCACTTGCAAAGAGGTTCTACTAGCAACTCTGGGTAGTTTTAGCACACATGGAAGGAAGCTGTTATGCAGCTTTTTTTCTCCAAACTGAAATATTTTTAGAGGGTCATAAGCCTCAGGAAGTAAGTAAAACATACAAAGCTCAGAAAGTTCCAGAAACTTACAAAACCCACTAGCACATGACCAAGGCTATAACTGTCAGGCAGAGGAGACTCTCAGAGCATCTGAACTTAGTACAAGTAATCCAGGGTGTAAACAGACTGCTCGTTTGTTTCCCGGCCACCCAGACCTGAAAAATCACACAGAAACAGTTTTAATTACAACACTGTTTGGCCAATGACTTAGGCATCTTTCTAGCTAGCTCTTACATCTTAAATTAACCTGTTTCTATTACTCTGTATATTGCCATGGGGTTGTGGCTTACTGGAAAGGTTCTGGGTCCTCCTTCTTCTGCAGCTACATGGTGTCTCCTTGACTTTGTCTACTTTATCTCCATATCTCTGTTTGGATTTCCCACCTGACTTTACTTTGCTAAGCCATTGGCCGAAATAGCTTCTTTATTACACTAATGGTAATAAAACATATTTGTGCATATAGTGGGGAATCCTGTAATGGTCGATTCTGTCCCTTTAAGAGAGAAGCCCCACCCATTCCCCCCTTCTGCCAAGGCAAGATCTTCCTTCTGCTTCCAGCCTGTGCTCTCTCTACCCTGTCTCTCTTCGGAAGAGGTCACTGAGGCCTCTGTAGAAGGAAGCGGCGGGGCTGCGTCCCGCCACCTGGCCGCCGGCTAAATAATTACACGGAAACTGTATTCTTTTAAAACACTGCCTGGCCCATAGTTTCAGCCTCTTATTGGTTAATTCTCACATCTTCCTTTAACCCATATTTAGTAATCTGGGTAGCACCACGAGGTGTGGCTTACCAGGAGAGATCTTAACCTGCGTCCATCTCGGAGAGGAGCAGCATGGAGACTCCCTATGGAGACTGCCTGAAGCGTCTCCCCCACTCTACTTCCTTGTTCCCACAATTCTGTTCTGTCTACTCCACCTACCTAATTTTCTGTCTCTTAAAGGGCCAAGGCAGTTTTCTTTATTAATTAACCAATGAAAGAAACATAGACAGATAACTCTCCTCCATCAGGCCTCTTATCCTCTACCTCCCATCCTCTCTCCCTCTCCCTCTCCCTGTTTCTCTCTCTCTCTCTCTCTCTCTCTCTCTCTCTCTCTCTCTCTCTCTCTCTCTCTCTCTCTCTCCCTTCCCTTTTACTGAATAAACTATATCCAAACTCACTCTGCATGGCATGCTTATTATCTGTTTGTCTCTCACCCACCGCAGCTCCTTGTGGGACTGGCTGCCCCACAGATCACCGAGGTCTCTCATCCGCTGCCTCCTACCCGCCTGGGACCCACAGAGGCCTTGGGTGGTGGGACCTGGCCACCCCTCATGGCCCACTGCCTGCTGCCACCCCTCGGGGGACGATGCCATTTTACTTAAACCATTACAAATCCCACATCACCAGGGAGCTCCAGAGACACAATTTCCCCAAGTTATGTTGTCTGTCACTTGTCATCAGTCACTCATGCTGAGTGGGCCCTTGAGTCACTCAAGCTCCTGTAAGTAAGTCCCCTCACCCCCGTCATCCATGTGGCCTCAAGTGCCCCGTTAACTCACTGGGTCACTAATCTAGACATGGGTGGGATGTTTGTCTGCTATTGATGCTCTGTCTGGGGTGAAGAGATGTTTGCTCATGTCTCCACAGGAAAAGACCCACAGCAGATGTCTGTAAAGAACTCAGCAGAGTGGCTAACACATGGCGGGCACTGTGTAAACAGTAACCATAGCTAGTGTTTTCCATTCCCATTGTCAGTGGAGACCTTCAACTGTCTCCCGCGTCTCCATCTCTGACTGAACTCCTCAGGTCTGTGCTTGGCTCCCAGGGCTGGCTCACTGTAGGAGAGTTGGATTGATCGACTAAATGACTTCTTAGGCTTGTTTCTAGTCTGGGGATTCTGAGCTGAATTATGCTGTTCCTCTCTGCCGGCCTCCCCCAGAGACTGGCAGCCAGACGCTGCTCAGGGTAGCCCTTCCTCAGGTCTCCTCAGCTGAACAGCTGCTCTGTCTGGAGTTCTTGGAGCTGAGCTGAGTGGTGGTGTGGAGGACCGGAACAGCTGAGGCTTTGTGCTTCAAAAGGCAGTCATTGCAGCCAGGCCCTCAGCAGCTGTCCATTCCCTCCTGAGCATCCCCAGGGATGATAGACATGTGGCTGGGGTTCCCATAGCAACCTCTGTTGTGCCTGCATCACCACATCTCTTGGCATCATCTGAGAGGTGGAAAGGAGCAGGGGATGGGGACGGAAGGGGTGGCTCCCAGAAACTGAGAATGTGCCAATGTTGTCTTCATATGGAATGAAACAGAGGCCCCAAAGCATCTCGAGTTCACCTGCCATACATTCAAGAAGACAGGGATGTTCCCAACCAGCTTGTACTGACGGTTGGGACAGTCAGAACCCACCAAAGAGCGCTGGTTGCAAGTAAGAAAAACCCAGCTCTCTATATCAGAAATCATAAAGTATTGATGAGAAAGTGCAGTGCATGCCAGAGGGAAAGAAAAGTTGAAACACATGATGGGAAAAGACACAAAGAACAAAGCTTTGAGTGCCAGGAATTCACTGGAATGACCAGACTCCAAACTGGATTTTTTTTTCTATCTGCCAGAGTTCAGCCTTCAAGAGGTGGGACCTGGTATCACCTGTTAGACAGGAGCATCCTACCAAGCCTATATTCCTGGAAGTAGAAGGTAGTTCCCAGCCGAAAGAGGGATGCGCCAAAGGGGAATGAATTAGACAGGCCCAACCTCAAGGGCACCAGGCTGCAGTGGGTTGCCAGGGAGGGGTCCATGACCAATGCGAACGGAGATGTGAGGAGCTTGAGAGGGGGCTCCATCCAGAGGAGCTGGGTCCACGCAGGAGGCAGTAGTGATTGGAAGATGGATACCGGGAGAAGGAAGCTGGATATTGATATTTTCCACGGAGACATCCTTGCCTTAGCTTTCCCATACTTTCTCTCTGTGTCTCCCTGTCTCTGTCTCTCTGTCTCTCTTCCTCTTGTTCCTAGGATCAGAGAGCCTGCCTTGGGAGGTAGAACCTAAATTAGCTAGCTTTCTGTTGTTACAATAAAACAAGTTAAATGGAGGGAAGGCTGAACTGCAGCTCAGGGCTCCCAAGATTTCAGTCCACAGTCCCTTGGGGCCAGTGATCTGGGCCTGTGGTGAGGCCTCACAGTAGAGAGATCTGAGGAGACTGTGGTGAGGCCTCACCCAACAGCAAGGAGACCTGAGGATTCAGTAGAGGCTGACCAGGAGGGTGAAGGGAAATTCTTCCTAATGGAAGAAAGAGCAAATACAAAGGTCCCAAGGCTGGAAAAAGCTCAGTCTATTTGAGCAACTGCAGGAAGAAGAGAAGCATGACGGGAGCTGTGTAAGCAAGGGATAGAAGCTGAGGATGAAGAACCAGGGGATGGCATGGGCAAATGGGTGAACCACCGAGGACAGTTTAGCACGAGTGCTTCTTATATGGCTGTTTTCTTTGGAATCACTGAACTAGAACAATCTCAATTACCCGCAGAAGTTCTCACAGAATCAGGCTCAATAACATTCTCTGGTTAGAGAGAAGGAGGCGCCTTCTTGAGAACTTCAAGCCCCTCTCCCCTCCACAAAATTATAGAGGAGGTAAACAATGAACTAGGGTGGGACCCTTCAGTGGTACGACACTTAGCCAAACAGTGGACCACCTCTGGGCCACCTCAGCTAAGTCAGGTGCTACAGTCAGGCCAGTAATATCATCCCCTTGGTGACATGGGATTCCCCTCTGTATGCTATGAATATGTTCTATTAACATTGGTTAATAAAGAATCTGCTTCAGCCTATGGCAGGGCAAAATAAAGCCAGGCGGGAAATCTGAACAGAGATATATAGAGAGAGTAGGCGGAGTCAAAGAGATGCCATGTAGCTGCCAAAGGAGAAAGACGCATACTGGTAGACCACAGCCTTGTGGTGATACATAGGTGGATAGAAATGGTTTAATTTAGGATATAAGAGCTAGCTAGAAATACACCTGAGACATGGGTCAAACGGTGTTGTAATTAATGTAGTTTCTGTGTGATTATTTGGGTCTGGGCAGCAGGAAACGAACCTTGGGGCCCTGAAAGCACCTCTTCCCCTCCTGTCCCTCTCAGTCAGTGGCTGATGGATGGAGAGCCCGATGGTCTGGCTGGGCAGCATGCCTAAATGACAGGTGACGGATGGGGTTGGAACTGCATGTGGCCTTCCTGCCAGTGCACTGCTCCAAGAAGGACTTGGGAGCCAGGAGTTAATTTTTAAAAAAGGAGCAAGGGCGCTCAATATCCTTTCCTCTACCACTCAATTAGCAGATCAGGCTGCAGAGAGCTGGGGTTTTAAAAATCCCCTTAATCATCTTTGTCTGTTTGGCCTTGTGCAGGAGTGTGGTGGCCATAATCACACGTACACATTAACAAATGCAATTAAAGCACTGAGGCATCCGGCACCTCGGATTCTAATTAAACAGCAGATGAAAGGCTCATGGAGGTGACTTGGGAGATGAATCACTCCAAGTGCAAGACTTAGGAGGCTGGAAGTCTGGTCAGAGAGGTGACAAAAGTCGACAGAATTGCCATGGGAAGGGGTGTCCCTTTATCAGACCCAACCTGCAGGCAGATGGACCATCTTTGGGAAAGTTAAGAAGACTTGCTTTATACGACAGAGAGGCAATATTTGTAACAAGCGAGCCATTGTCTCCTGCCAAGTGCTTCCTCTTTGCCAAGGGCATGATCATAGAGCATTTAGATACAGGTAAATTCCTGGATCGTCCATTCTGATGAGAAAGTAGGGCATCTGAGTGTGTTGCCAGGAGTTTCTGGCCAGCCAAGCTCCTATCCTGTTCAGGGAGACAGTGGAAGAACCATGTCTATTCTGGGGAATCACTGATGTACCTACAAGGCCAGGGGCTATTCTTTGTCTTGTCTGCTGTCTTTAGCTCAAATCCCACCAGCCTCAGCAAGAGCCCAGACCTCTTTATTACAGATAGATGATGGCAGGGAGATTAGCGGAGTTCAAGCTTCTTGTCTATGATCACATAAGTAGCAGGTGATGGAGCTGGGATTAGAACCCTTGTCCGAGATGGCCAGTAACCCGCTCTACCAGACAGAAGCCTTTTATACTCATGGCTTTCCTGTACCTATAGTTTACCTGCACAAAGTCAGGCCAACCAGATCTGTCAATATTCTAACAGGCATCACTAACTGGACTCAGTGCTTTACCAAAAAAAGAGGAGGTGAGGATGAAGTTGAGAACAGGATGTAATAGGGGATGTCCAGGGTAGTTGGAGGGGAGATTGGGGGTAGATTTGATCAATGTATACTTGTATTAAGTGGAAAATAAATTATATATACATACATATATAATTATGTGTATATACACATACATACACACACACACACACACACACACACACACACACACATTAAACAGGGTTTCTCTGTGTAACAGCCATGGCTGTCCTGGTATTCACTATGTAGTCGAGGCTGGCCTCGATCTCACAGAGATCTGCTCACCTCTGCCGCCCGAGTGCTGGGATTAAAGATGTATCCCACCGCACCTGGCTCAAGAAAAAGATTTTTTTTTTTTTTTTTGGTTTTTTGAGACAGGGTTTCCCTGTAGTTTCTAGAGCCTGTCCTGGAACTAGCTCTTGTAGACCAGGCTGGCCTCGAACTCAGAGATCCGCCTGCCTCTGCCTCCCGAGTGCTGGGATTAGAGGCGTGCACCACCACCGCCCGGCTAAGAAAAAGATTTTTTTAAAGAAACAAAATGAATGGCTCCTGAGGAACAGCACCCAAGAATGACTTCCATCGTTCACATGGCTGCCTATACAGGAAAGGGGGTGTGTGGCTCTGGGATTCAAGTTTCTGGCAGAGACTTCATGTGCTTGGATTATCAGGGTTTACAGATCTTTCTGGCAAGAACCCAGACAATGACAAGAGATGACAGACATTCTGTGTCTGCTTGGGACCCAGCAGCCCTGCAAGGTGCTGAAGTCCCTCTATTTTTGTCTCAGGGGCCTCAGAGGGTGAGTGATTCCCAGTTCCCCTGTTCTATTTTTCTGAGAGTTAGTTTTTTTCTCTGTGCCCTCACTAAAATGCCGGCTTCAAAGGGCAAGAACATCACTAGGTTAAGACAGGTTTAGGAGAAGAGTTATCTGCTGGTTCCGCCACCCTCTGAAGCCTTTGGAGCTCACTCTAGGACACTTGTTGTTTCCTGTGGCTCAGCTTCTAATGGAGTTTAGGATTCTCATGTAAAATGAGAAGAGAAAGGGCAGGGATGACCGCCTAAGGCTTGGTCCAGATGTGAATCAACTGTCTTTCACGGCAACCAGGCACCCTCTTATCTGCCAGAGGAAGTTGTCTCTTGCAACTCCAGAACCCTGGGCCACTGCTGGGCATTAGATACGACCTTGCTCCATTGTCTGCCCGCCCACCCCCAGGATGTCTTTTAGGAGTCTGGCAAAGGTCCAAGAATAGTGGACCAATAAACAAGGCATCTCCCTGTCAGCTAGGTAAAGAACACGGGGACAACAGATAATGTGTGTGACGAGGTTCCCCTGAGGCAGCAGCAAAGGCTCCCTCGGGAAGCTTGAGAGAACCATGACTGAGAAAGCCGGGGAGGGGGGGGGGTAGCCCTTAGCAGTCTGTCTTGAAGATAGAATAGTGCAGGAACTTAAGAAAGGGGAGGTCCTAGCCAACTCTAGAAAGGCACAAAAGACACGGCACATTGTGAGGGTCAGGGCAAAATGGGGGAGTGGATAAAAGAACTTGCAAAAAAAATCTGATGACCTGGGTTTGATCCTCAGGACCCGTGTGCAGTGGTTTGAAAGAAAATGATCCCACAAAGGAGGAGCACTATTAGGAGGTGTGGCTTTGTTGGAGTGGGTATGGCCTTCTTAGAGGAAATGTGTCACTGTGGGGGCAGACTTGGAGTTTCCTGTGCTCAGGATACTGCCCGTGTCTCAGTTGACTTCCTGTTGTTTGCAAAATATAGAGCTCTCAGCTACCTCTCCAGTACTAAGTTTGCCTGAGTGCTGCCGTGTTCCCCATCATGATGATAATGGACTGAACCTCTGAACTGTAAGCCTCCACCTCAATTAAATGTTTTCCTTATAAGAGTTGCCGTGGTCATGGTGTCTCTTCACAGCAATAGAAACCCTAACTAAGACACCACGTAAAGGTGAAAGGAAAGAATCAACTCCATTAAACTTTCCTCTGGCTTCCGCATGCATGAGCCACCTAACTCCATACATAACAATGATAATAAAAGATGTGACATGTAGGTGCCACTTACATCCTCATGTTTCCAAAGGCCCTCAAATCTTCCGGATTTTATGGAGCCAGCCTCAAAGTGGGGAAATGGCACTGCAACCTCCCATGCTAGTCTCTGGGGCCTAGTGGGAGTAGTGGAAGGCCTGGGTACATGTCCCTTCTCAGAGTAAGATGGAGTGAAGGGCTGCAGGACACCTGTACCTGAGAGAACATCCATGCACTCAGGTCCCTTTGCCTAGGACTTCAAACTCAGAGAGAGCCGTGGGCATACACAGAGTGCAAGACAACCCACCTTAGACCTGGTCTTCTCAAGATCTGTTGAAGCCAGTGTTCACATGTGCAAACACACATTCATGCACATGCATGTACACACGCACACACGCACGCACATGCACACTGGAGACCTGGAACCCGGCTTTGCCTACTTCTCACACCTCCTGCCCCTAGCCCAGCAAATTCCCCTTTACACCAAACAGCACTGCCCATCACCTGATGCCAACCAGATGGTGGCAAAAAGTTCTTGCTCCAGGGTTAGGGCAGTGACAAGGTCACTCTTGACAGGTGACAGCTGACGGTGAGACAATGACAAACTGGACGGGTGACTCTCCTCTCCTCGTTTCTTTTCCTGCCCTGCTTTCCAGGTTTCCACCTGGAGATGGAGAGTGGACTCCCCAAGGGACTCTCCTCATCTTCACTGCCTCCTTCTCACTCTTAAGTTTAACCCTTTCACTCCCTGCCCCCTCAGCCTATGATCTTCATTCCTTTGAGAGTGTTGTGACAAGGACAGTGTGATGGATAATAAGAAAGACAGAAAGGCCAGTGACCTTCAGAAAGCACAGAGCCCGCCCACTGAACCGGGCTAGTGTCTGATTGGATGTGAACAGTTTTACATGGTGCCACCCTCAGCCCCACTAACTCTCAGACAGAGACAAAATGAGACATAGCAAGGCCACCTCATGATTTATTTAAGCATAGATGGAAACAAAGTCACTGTGTCAGGCACAAAATAGCAAGCCCTCTCCCTTTTCTACTTTGGAAATTTCCATCTTCATTCCAGTCTCTCCTTCTTACAGATAAGGTTGATCAATTGAGATCTTTGGAGTTTGCCCCTGTGTAGTGAGAGCGGCGGGGCTGCGTTCTGCCACCCGGCTAGCTTTACATCTGAAAAAATTACACGGAAACTGTATTCTTTTAAACACTGCCTGGCCCATTAGTTTCAGCCTCTTACTCACGTCTTGACTAACCCATATCTAATAATCTGTGTAACACCACGAGTGGTGTCTTAACGGGAAAGATTCAGCATGTCTGACCTGGTGGCTGGCTCCATCGCATCTGACCTGGTGGCTGGCTTCATGGCGACTGTTTCTCTGAGGAGAGACACAGCGGTCTGCCCCAGAGAGGCGAGGCATGGCGATTTATTAACTTCCCTTCCCAGCATTCTGTTCTGTCTACTCCGCCCACCTAGGGGCTGGCCAATCAAATGAGCCAGGCAGTTTCTGTATTAACCAATGAAATCAACTCAAACAGAAGACCCTTCCACATCACCCCTGCATTTTGTGTGTGTGTGTGTGTGTGTGTGTATGTGTGTTTGTGTGTGTGTGAAAGTGCATGCAAGTGCCAGAGGTGGACATCAGGTGTCTTCCTGTATCATTCTAAACTTCTTTTATTTAAAGATGTTATTTTTATGTATGTGTCCTCTGTGTATGTGTGCCACGTGTGTAGGGTATCCATGGGGCTCCAAAGAGGACACCAGATCATCCCCTGCAGTTGGACTTACAGGTGCTTTGGAGCTGCTTGAAGTGGGTGCTGGGTACTGAACTAAGATCCTCTTCAAGAGTAGCAAGTGCTCTTAACTCTGAGCCATCTTCCCCACACTTTCTCTTTCCCGTTTTTGAGACAGGGCCTTTCATTGAACCTGAACCTCACAGATTGGCTTGACTGGCTTGCCAGCAAACCATGCTGGGATCCTACCTCCAGCCCCCAGCCCTGGGATTACAGATGCACTGACTACTAAATCCAGCCTTTTACCTGGGTGCTGGTGATCTGAGCTCATGTCTTCAAGGGCAACCCTGACTACCTGAACTCTCCCCCAGTCCTTCCCACCAGCACCCACATTATATAATCAGTTCTTTCTTACACCCTGTGTTGAAGAGAGCACCCCTCACAGTCCCTTGTGCGTACCTGCCCCCGCCCTGCCATGAGTAACAACTCTGACTGGTATAACTGTTGATATACTCCACTCCTGTTGGTCTTTGATGGAGCTGGAAGGTCGGTTGAGACCCTCATAGTTTTGGATAGGAACCTTAATCCTGCTCAGTGCACACATCTTTGGGTGGGGTGGGCCCCAGGCTCTGGAGTTTCTAAAACTCCCTAGGAAATTTGAATGGCCAGATTAAAGTGAGAAGCCTTGGGTTGTACATCACTTTAGAAAGTATAAGCGTCAGGAGACATATGCTGTAAACCCCAGAGCACAGCTGGGGTCTTCACTCTTTGCCCTGCTCCTCTGTAAACAGTTGTTGAATGATCTCTGATGCTGATGGAGGCTGGGAATCCTATCCATTGTAATGCAGCTCAAAGCACAGTCCTGTCTCTCCCCAAGTCAGACTCTCTCTCTCCTGGACTCCCTGCTCCCTCACTCACCCAGGTTTGAGTTGGAGCCTCTAATTCACACTGACTCCCAGTGGCCCACTGGGACACTCCCTTCCTTACACAGGAGTTTTTGTTTGTTTGCTTGTTTTTGAAACAGGGTTTCTTTGTGTAATTTTGGCTGTCCTAGAACTCTCACTCTGTAACAGGCTGGCTTCGAACTCACAGAGATCCTTCTGCCTCTGCCTCCTGAATAGTGGGATTAAAGGCATGCACCATCACTGCCTGGCTCCTTACACAGAATCTTATTGCTCTTTGGTCCCCAAGGCCTTCATGATGGCTCAAGGCTCTCAGGTTTTCTTTGTCTTGTCTATAAAGCTCAGCAAAGCCAAGGTAGATATTTCTAGAGACTGGCCTGAGCATGTCAAACTACCAGTTCAGATATCCTCTGGTGATCCTCATCAGCTCCCAGTGAAGTCCAATCCCCTATCTTGACATTCTAAGTTGCTTTAGTCCAGCCCTACCTGACACATGAATGCATGGGTCATGCACATATTCTCCTTAGCCCTGCTGACCTGAGGTCACTATTCTTTCTTCAAGCTGATCCAGCCACCCCAAATGTCCTTCCACCATTAAGCCTATTAAAACTCCTTCTGATCAGGCTGCAGAGACGGTTCAGTGGTTAAGAGTGTTTGCTGTACAATTATAAGAGCTGGAATTCAGATCCCAACACCCACGTAACAAGAAGCATGAGGTATCCTGTGCATGCCTGGAACCCCAACTCTGAAGAGTGTGGAGACAGGAGGATCACTGGGGTTTCCTGGCTTCCTGCCTAGCTGAGAAAATGCTAGCCCTGGGTTCACGGAGAGACCCTGGATCAAAGGAATAATTAGGGAGTGATTGATGCTTTCTTGTGATGCCTGAACACATTCATGTGCACGTACAACACACAGATGCACACACACATACACACACACACACACACACACACAGATCTTTAGAAAGAATCCTACTGATCACACAAATGCCAGCTTTCTGCTGGTTCCTCCATCTCTAATTACCTCCACCCATGACCTTGAACTCATGATCCCCCACCTTCCACCCGGCCCCACCCTGTGCTGTGATTACAGGTGTTTGTCAACCAAGGTTCTACTCTTAAAACCTACTAATGATTTTTATATCCTGGGCTAAAGTATAGCTGTCTTTATTCACCCTGAGTCTTTGTGACAAGAGTCATTATGGACTAGTAAAGAAGCTAGGGATCAGAAAAACACTGGGATTGCAACTCTGTGCCCTCCTGACATGCCAGTGGTTCTGAAGCATTGGTGACCTGGATGTTTCTCAGCCTCTCTGGGCATCACCTGGTCCACAGTGGGGAGGAGCTCTTCATGCTGGATGAAGTGTATGTGTTCCTAACCAGGACGTCTCTCCTGCTGAACAGAAGGCAATCGTTTACCACTTGGTTATTTTAAGGATCAAATAAAATAATCATACATGTTGAATGTCTTGCTCAGAACCAGGCAGAGATCATAGTTACAATAAAACAGTTATTATGACAGGCTGCTACCTGGCAAAACAGGTCATCACACATTCACTGTGCATAGAAACCACAAAACAATCTGCAAAATCCAGACTAACTCAATAGGTCTGAGCGGCCTGAGATTCTGTGTCTTCTTTTTGTTATTTTAAGATAAAAAAAAGTGTGTGTGTGTGTGTGTGTGTGTGTGTGTGTGTATCCACATGATACCCTAGGAGGCCAGAAGAGGGCATCAGAACCCTTGGAGTAGGAGTTACAGGCAGTTGTGAGCTGCCTGATGCGAGTACTAGGATCAGAATATGATCCTCTGCAAGAGCATTTTTCACTCTTAACTGTGGAGTCTCGAGTGTTCACATGTCTAACAGTTTCTGGGTGCAGTCTAGCCAATGATCTCACTTGGAATAGCTGTCTTAGAGCCCAGAGTTTGCAACCTATGTAGCAATCTTTTTCCTCTTGCAGAGTTGCTATGGCTTCCAGTACAGGGTGTGGAATTATCATTTTTTTAATGGATGCAGAGTCATTACCGTGGTAGGCATGAATTGTACATGGCCTTCTTGGCTCAGGCTCTCTCTCTCTCTCTCTCTCTCTCTCTCTCTCTCTCTCTCTCTCTCTCTCACACACACACACACACACACACACCATATACACACATCAGCTAATCTAACCTTGCACAGACCTGAGATTTCCCAGAGGCCCAACTGCTGTGTTTCAGAAATCAGTGCTTTGAGATGGAACGGCTGTGCACTAACCTTATAGCCCTGATTAATTCCCTCCCTTTGTTTGCCTCATTATCGTGATTAGGTTCTGCCCGTAGCATAGCAACAGCTAATTGTAGGCTGGTTGCCGAGTGCATAATTCCTGCTATTAAAATTTTATCGAGTCTTAATTGTGTTCCTTTTTTTGCATCAGGGAAGCTTCAAAGTTTCAGAAGAGAGGATGTGGTTAGCGGGAGCTGATGATTTTTTAATCTTAGCAAGCCCCACGAAGCCATGTTCTGCAATATCACTGACCTTGAGATGGTTTCCAGTGGCCAGAAAGAAGCCCATCATTTATTTATTAGCCCTCCTGCAGGTCTGCAAACAATCCCTTGCGGCCAGGCAGAAGGCAGATTCTAGGTCAAGTGCTATTACAGAAAGCCTCAAAGGGCAGGCAGAGCAAGGAGCTGGCCATGGGAGCATCTGGGTGGAAAAAGCTGGGGGGGGAGGGAGTGTTATGTTTCAAATGTAGAAGTGGTGTCGTATGCATACAGGTGCATAGGGTCACTCTGTGGAAGCACCCTTGCCTCTCGGTGGACCTCCAAGCCTCCAGATAATCAGGAGGCTTTTGATATAGTTTTCTAGGACTAGATGTACCAAATTGCCCAACCTGTGTGCTTCCAGGGTTGGGAAGAAGCGAGCCTACTGGCAGCTGTTTGCTACAGATGCCTCCACATCTGTCTGATTGTCAGCTCACCTGCAGAGCCTGTGAGTGCTGCATTTTTTCAAGCCCCACCCAGACCTATGACTGGGAGCAAGGAGGAAGGCTGGGGTACCACTCCTCAGATGGGTGGGGTTGGCATCAAGTGCTTTGGGAACCACCAACTGGCAGATGGAAGGCAGTGTGGAAAACAAGAGAAAAAGAAGAACCAACTGGCCCTTGGGCAGGTAGTCACTTACCTCTGCTTAGCTCATGTTGAAAGCATGGGGCCCGCCGGTGTAGCTTGGCTTTAGGTCATATTCTCACATGGCCTAGGACAGCCAGGCAAACCCCAGATGGCTGAGCCCTCTTTGTAGAGTTCCTGACCCCAGGTTCATGACTGCCTGTTCAAGTAGTCTGCAGGAGATGCTGCCGTCAGGCTACTTTGAGGCTTTCTGTTACGGTCCTGGCAGGGATGAAGATGTTCTGAAGTTACTTATCTCTCCTTTCACTCTCAGAGTATTTCATTCATGGTCCCTAAGAAACTGGAACTCCCCCAGGAATCTCGTGTTGAAAATAAAAGCCTGGTATCAGCCAGAGGAGGAACTTATCTCTAGGAGAGAGATTTCACACGGTTCTGACAACTTGTCAGACCACCTTGCAGGAGCGATGAGAGCTGGAGATGGTGATCCTGAGTGGGACTGTGGAGCAGCAGTTAAAACCACCTTGGAGGGAAGTCTTGAGAGACAGAATGTTAGCAAGGAGGGAGACAACACAATGTTCCAGGAAAAGGTGAAGCATCCCTGTAACAAATGAACGGGGCTAGGCCTGCTCGCTTGTTTGGGTTTCTTTTTTTTTTTTTGGTTTTTCGAGACAGGGTTTCTCTGTGGCTTTGGAGCCTGTCCTGGAACTAGCTCTTGTAGACCAGGCTGGTCTCGAACTCACAGAGATCCGCCTGCCTCTGCCTCCCGAGTGCTGGGATTAAAGGCGTGCGCCACCACCGCCCGGCTTGTTTGGGTTTCTGTCCCGCCCGATACCCAACAACTGTTTAGCCCCAAAGAAAATCACACATAGGTCTCTAAAGTTATAAAGCTGATTGGCCCATTAGCTCTAGCCTCTCACTGGCTGACTCTCACATCTTGATTAACCCATTTTTCTGATCTATGTTAGCCATGTGGCGCAGTACCTTTTATCAGTGGGGCAGATCCCATCCTGCAGGAGTGGGAGGAATCAACTTCCTCCTTCCCAGAATTCTCCTGTTCTCATTACATCATCGCTACTTCCTGTCTGGTTTTCCCACCTATACTTTCTGCCTGGTCAATCAGTGTTTTATTTAAAACATGATTGACCGATTACGGACAATTCTCTGGCACCACATCCCAATCTGCGGGAAAGCGCCTTAAGCTCAGGAAGTAAGCAACTCAAAAGATTCAGGAAGTCCCTGAAACTGACCCAATATGCCAGCCCCCCCACTCCCTTGAGCAGATATAAACTCTAAGGTCCTGCTAAAGGACACTCTCACACTAGCTGAGCTGCCTGGAAGAGGCTTGGATCGTCTGAGCTGCTGGAGAGAGACACTCTGCAACCTGTTGAGCTGCCAGCATGCTGTGCAGTATGCTCCAGGTTTCCAGCTTTTCTTGGCTATCACTCATGCTGAGATGGGTTTGTGTGTGTGTGTGTGTGTGTGTGTGTGTGTGTTACCATTGTCTTATTAGAGTTGTTTCTAGTCCTGTAAGTAAACCCTCGCCCATATTCCTATAAATATGGATGAAACTTGGTGGTTAACCAAGTTGGGCTTTGGTGGTATCTGTACTTTGGTCTGTTGTTGGTTCCTATTTAGGGTGAATAGGTGCTTACTCTTGTCTCCCTAAGAAGAATGTCACACAGCAGGGTACACACCATGCCAGAACTGGTAAGATAAATAAACGAATTTATATTGTGGCTGGAGAGTTTAGAGTGAATAGAGCTCCTGTTGAGTTTACTTCCTAGTACCTGTATCAGGTGGCTTGCAGCCAGTAGTTCCAACTCCATGGGCTCTGATTTTTCTGTCTGAGGGAACCAGCGCTCATGTACACATTCATACTTCCCCCTCACACACACACATAATTAATTTTTTAACATTTATTTATTATGGGAATCATGCAGTGGCATAAATGTGGTGGTCAGAGGACACCTGACAAGTGTTGTTTTCTCCTTCCACTATGTGGTTTCAACTCAGGTAGTCAGGCTTGGTGGGGAAATCCCTCACCTACTGAGCCATCTTGCTACCCCCCCCCCCCCCCCATATGTGTAACCTAAACCTCAGACCAGGACCCTAAACGTGGATTTGGAGGGCCGTGGGGGAGTGTCACTGGATCTCCTTATTTATTCCTCTTCCTGATGTAGCCATATGGAATAAAGATCCTTTATATGCATTTCACCATTACCTGTCTCCTTTATTGGCCTATTTAAGACTGGAGGCTGTGTCTAGTTTATGGGACTGCCAGGGTCCCATGCTCTGACCCTGACAACTCCAATAACAATGCTGTTCTAAATGCTTTTCCAAATTTGGACCAGATGTATCCCTTTGAAAAGGACTCTATTGTGTGTAATCTTCACATGACAGAGTGTTGCTTTTCCCAAAGACTCAGTGCTTGTGTCTTGGGCAGCTTCTAGCAATCCCATCCCAGAGGTATTCGTAACAGAGCTTTGGCCTGCAACAGTCTGAAGGACTGGAGTCTAGATCCACGCAATGAAGTGCAGAAGAACCCGCCCTCACATGCCATTGTCAGGTCAAGCAGGGATTTTTTTTTTTTTTTTTTTTTTTTTTAAGGAAATAGGATTTAGACTCTGGGTAAACAAGGCATTGTTGGATGAGTTGGCTTCAAGCCAACAAAGGCTTTAGCTAAGCTGTGGTGACTGAAGGGTGGGGCGTGGATGAAAACACAGTAAAGTGTGTTTTATGGAGAGGAGGAAAACAGTGAATGGGGGAGCAGGGAGAAACTTTGGGGGATATTTAAAGTGGGAGCTGGAACTCAGAAGCTCCAGGAGGCGGGGAAAGGTGCTCAGTTGGTGGAGTGCTTGCCTAGAAAGGTAGTTTGAATAAGAAATGCTCACACACACACACACACACACACACACACACACACACACACACCGCTGCCCCGTGCATGTATTCCAAACACCTGTCCGCAGTTGGTGGCCTTGTCTGGGAGGTTATAGAACTTTTAGGACATGAAGCCTGGCTGGAGGAAGTCTGCCACTGGCTTCACTGAGGACGGGCTTCAAGAGTTTATAGTCTCACACTCGGTCCCAGTTAGTTCTCTCTGTTTTTCTTGTGTGGTTGAAAATGCGACCTCTCAGCTTCCTGCTTTGGCTACCTACTGCCGTGCCTCCCCTGTGGCTCTTCTCCAGCACAGTAGCCCAATAAATTATTTCCTCTATAAGTTGTTTTTGCCCACAGTGTTTTGTCACATGCGTGAAGCTTTGGGCTCCGTCTCTCTGATCTCCTAAGTGACCAGGGTCCACACAGGCCACACCAAGACCAAGTTCTCAGCAAAGGGCAGAGAGGAAGAGATAAAGACAGAGACAGAGGATGAGGAAGAAGGGAAAAGGGACAAGGGAGAGAGGAAGGGATATTTGCCCCAGACTAATGTCTGTCTCTGGAAAGTGGAGAGAGCGGTGGTCCATGGGCAAATGGCAGTTTATAAAGGGAAAGGGGAAACCCTCTGTTAGAATAAGGTGTTTAATTTTAATTTAGCATCTTAATTAGGATAATAAAAGGGGGCTTTTGATTGCTAGACTTCAATATTTTGATAGCTGGCCTTGGTGGTCAGCCCCTGGAGGAAGAAGTGGTCAAATAAGAGACTAGACCTCGGTGGCCAGCTTTAGGGATGTAATCTAAGGATTTTTAGCAAGGGGGAGAGGGAAAGGTGAAGGACAAAACCTGTCAGAGCCATGTTTGCCAAGCTTGGGCTTATTAGAGCCCTTCAGCAAGTGCTATATAAATTGGGCATAGTGGTACACACCTGTAATCCTAGCCCTTGGCAGGTAGAGGTAAGAGGATCAGAAGTTGAAATAATCTGAGCCAGCCTGGAAACAGTGCGTACCTATCTGCTGTGGGATAACCCTCTGTATGCTATGAATATATGTTGCTATCATTGGTTGATAATAAAAGCTGTTTTGGCCTATAGCAAAGCAGAATATAGCTAGGCTGGAAAGCCAGACTGAATACAGGGAAAAAGAAGGGCAAAGTCGAGACAAATGTGAGCCAGCCACCAAGAAACAAGATGCCAGCAGACCCATAATGGCAATACATCAATTAATAGAAATGGGTTGATTTAAATGTAAGAGCTAGTTAGTAATAAGTCTAAGCTATTTGGCCAAGCATTTTGTAATTAATGTTAAACGCCTGAGTGATTATTTAAAAGTGGCTGTGTGTCGGGGCAGGGCAGAAAAACCTCCACTTACACCTGTCTAAAACGCAAAACAAACAGCTTCAGAGGCCAGGCAGCTAACAGAAGGCAGAGAGACTCTCAACTCAGACATCTATTGGAACCTGTGTTTCCAGACAACCTGTAACAGAGTGGTGGGGACTGTGGTGACCTCAACAGCTGAACCCTCTTAAAGGGCAAGGAGAAGTATCCTCCTCGTTTTAGCCACGGAAAAATGTGGGCCTAGGGTTGCCCGCCCTTTAAACTTTCAAAAGTTTAGAATGTGAATTTTAAGATGGAATTTCCCTATTTGAAAACAAACAAAACAAAACAGCTTCAATCAAAACAAATATGCCCTGCAGACCATGAGTTTACAACTTTCTTGTTGAAAGGTTTGGAAAGATTCCTAAATCTTAATTATGGAGCTGCTTTTACCGGAGCTGATTATGGCGTAGTGTATTTTTCTGTTTCTGTTTGTTTGTTGTCTTTTAGGGGAGTTTGGTAGTTATACAGAGAAGGAAAATAAGACAGATGAAGATGAGATCATGGAAAAGCATGAGAAAGACTTAGAAGGGACTTGGGAACAGATACAGTCCTGTCCTCTGTATAAATGATATGTTACTACAGCATGCATCACTCTGCAATTTAGTGGCTCTGTGGCATCCCCTCTCAACAGTGACTGGCCTGGCCAGGGGTCAAGGTCATTAGCAGGCACAGTGTAAAAGGCTGGAGAAGCGTTTGCCTGCTGGAATGTGCTCTGGTGGAAATCTGATTGTTGAGATCCAGTCACCAGGTAGCAAGGAAGCCATGAAAGAAAGGAAGGGGGCTGAAGACATGAGGCCCTGAGGTCCTCAGTCGGAAGAGTGCTTGCCTGGCATGCCGGAAGCCCTGGGTCCCATCCCAGCATCCTATAAACTGGGTGTGATATATAATTACACTGTAAGATTATAATAATATAATGTCACTGGGGAGATGCAGGCAAAAGGACCAGAAGTCCAAGGTCTCTTCGCATGGACAAAGTTTGAGGCTAGTCTGGGGGTTGGGGAGAGGAGAGGGGTCTAACCTTCTGTTGCCCCTGTCAAAGTGCCAGGTGCATGACTGGTGTGGCCATCTTGGACTTTTAAAACAGGAGACCAGAAGAATAACCAAGATGAGCCTCTGTCAATCCAGAGTCTCATGAGAATAAGAAAAGTGTTTACAATCACTATGTTTTGGAGCAATTCCTTAGGCAACAACAATGGAAGCAGTGAGTAGCCTCCCCCAAATCCTGCTGGTTGGATGTAGCAGGCTATCTGATAACCATTGGCTTTTGTTTTGCTGGCCAGAAGCAGCTGTACCGATAGGGAGTGGGGGCCCTGACACCTGAGAAAATGTCATTAGCTGGGTGTGCTGATATGTTGAGCAAAAGAAAGGACTTTTTTTCTTAAGATTTATTTTTGTTTTTAATTATTCGTATGCCCATAGAGGCCAGAAGAGGATGTCAGATCCCTTGGAGCTAGTGTTAAAGAGGTTGTCATCCATCTGACATGAATGCTGGGAACCAAACTCGGGACCTCTACAAGATCAAACACTTAACAGCTGGGCCATCTCCCCAGTCCCCAGAGTTTTGACCGGTGAAGAAGAATATACCTAACTGTTTCGCAATGCCTGTCAAGACCAGTTCCTACCAGGAAAAAGACTAATGTGATTGTCTAGTGAATTTTGCCTTCTGCATCAAATTTAGCCCTAAAACCACAAGCCGGGCAGCCCACATAGCACCCACGCATCCTGCATTTGAAAGAAGAGGTCTCATCTCCAAGGCTCAAGAGTTCATTTTTTACAGCTTCCTCCAGGTTCATTTCATAAGCAGCTGATTGAGCTTGAGCTTGATTCAGTCCATTGATGCCATCACCGCTGATCAAAGGTCCCTGGGCAATCAGCTGTAAGTCTGAAGCAATGGAGGCAAGCAGACAGCTCCAAGTGAGCAGATCTGCCAGCCAGCCTTAGCAGACTTGTAGGATGTCTGGTACGAGAGGCCATAGAATTATCTAAAAATAAAGTCTGAGGTGGGGGGTGTGGGGTATGAGGCAAGGCGAGGGGGGGGAGGGGAGAAGGTGACGGCGGCATCACGCTGTTTCATGAATTACAAAGCCTTGCTGGGGGTGGGGGGGGGGATGAGATAGAAGCAATAAAAGAAAACGAGGTTGAATTTCACTCCTTTCTCTCTCTTTTCAGTAACTTCTGGGAAGGAAGAACTGGGGATAAATGAGGCATAAAAATCACAGAACATAGACGTAGCAGGGCTTTTAGAGATAGCTGAGCACCCTTCCCCACTTGTAAGTCGCGGTGGCTAACATTTGTTGAGTGTTTACCAAGAGCCAAACATTATGCAAACCACGCCTGAATTCTTTCTTTAATCTTCTCGTCAGCACGTTCCTTCAAGGCACCGTGATTTTAATGCCCACTTTATGACAATCTAGGTAAGTAAGTTGCACAAGGCCATGCTGGATAAGTAGAGGTGTGACTGTCCTGGCAGGAATGAAGATGTTCTAAAGACGCACCTGCGTTCTGGCCTTTGGCTAGCAGAGCATTGAAACAAAGGAACTGGCATTTCCCTAGGATTCTCATACTTGGAGAGGGCAAGGGCTGAAGTCTGGTACTAATCAGCAGAGGAACGTGTCTCCCAGGGAGTCCTTTCCCATTTCTGACCTCTGCAGAGGAGGGTGTCCTGAGATGATGATGATGATGATGATGATGATGATGATGATGGGTAGGACCACACCCTGATGGGAATTGCTTAGTTATACATCCGTCTCATCTTCAGCTTAAACTTAGCTTTTATTGCAGGACCCTGAAGATGGACTGTGGGGGGGTCCCCAGACCTTTTTGTTCTTCTTCCCAATGTGGTCACACTGACTAAATCTCATTTTCCACTATTGTTTGTTTAATTGGCCTATTGAAGAGGGGTGGAGCTCGTTAATGGGAGCCCCAGAATCCCTGGCTAAGTGTACCCCTCTCCCTCAGTTCTTCTCACTCCTTCCCCTAGCAGCCTCTACTCCTCTATCCTGGATGCTCATTTCCATTTGGGAAACTAGATCGCTCAACAGCTTATCTATATTTTACGATGAGATCTGTTTTCCTAGAACTCTTGACCTCTGGGCTGCCCACTGAAGTACTATTGGCCAATTCTGCTTTAGTATGGGCCCTTCACCCTGAGCCTTTACGGCTTCAAACTGAACCTCGACAAACGTCCTAGGCCCCTCCTCATCAGGTATTTGTTGTTGTATGTATGTGTCTGTCTATGTTCATGTGCTTGGTGTAGGTACATGTACTGTTTGTGCACATAAGCATGAAAGTCAGAGGTCAGAGTTTGGTGTCTTCTTCAAGTTTTTCTCTACCTTGTTTTTTTTGTTTTTTTTTTTTTTTTGACAAGTCTCTCATTTAACCTGGCGCTCACTGATCCAGTTTAAAGTACTGTCAAGTCCTAAGGATCAGCCTGTCTTGGCCTCCCCAGAGCTGGGATTACACTCGCTGTCATGACATGGATGCTGGCCAATCCAACAAAGGTCCTTATGCTTGTATGGCAAGCGCTTTACCTGCTGAGCTATCTCTCCCAGTCTTCACCACACATGTTTGTATAGACTTTGCTGCTCCTCTGTGTGAACTCCCAAACTCAAACCCCTGGCTGGTCAAGCAAATCAAAAACAGGCCTGCAGCAGTGAGAACAGGTGGGCTTCTCAAGCCTTTATCTTTCCACTTCCATAGCGACATAGACAGGCAGGGTTTCTTTCTCTCTCTCTCTTTCTCTCTGCAAAGTCAATGATAAAAGACGGCTAGCAATCAGCCCTGCCACGGCGACAGCAAGGAATGGTGGGCACTGAGGCAAATTGGCAATGAAATGTTTGATCTGTGTGAAGCAGACAGTCCTCAGATCCCTCCAGGTGTTGCTACAAAAGGACCGTGCTGAATCGTCTGAACTTTCTGAAATCTGCTGGAATTTGGGGTTTTATTTGAAAACTTTTGATTTTTATCAGAATTTTTTCTTTTCTGTTTTTTTTTTTTCCCCTACCAACTTCTAGACTTTAAGAGCAGTTAAAATGGATTCTCTGAGCCACACAGAGTGGGTCTGCAGGCACCTTTGGGTCTCACTGTTCTTTTTCACCAGGTGGACCTGACATCCCGACAAAGTCCAAGGGTGGGGAAACCTCACCTCACTTGACCTGCACATCCCACTGCTAGGAATGCAGACTTATTTGCCAGAAACTTCTCCAGCAGCTGCATCATATTATATTTGAAGTTGGCATGATGCTGGTGGCCCAGTGACAAACTGCAAGTCTTCACGTGTGGACTAGCCTGACCTCTCAAGTCATTTTGTTAATGGTATAACAGCCTAATTCTGCATTCATTCATGTCAGCCCTATGCTTCTGTGTGCAGCATGGAGCAGCACCTTTTCTGTGAAATCAACAGCTGGATTCAAAACCCCAGAGAAGTCTGACAGCCCCACCAGCATTCATAGAAACATGGGTTCATGGGCTCGGGGTATAGCCTAGTAGGGAAGTGATTGCCTAGCGTGAGCGAGGCCCTGGGTTTGATCCTCAGCACCACATAAACTGGATGTGGAGGCACAGGCCTGTAATCTTGGCACTTGGAGGGTGGAGGCATAAGTTCAAGGACAACCTTGTTACTTGCAGAGTTCAAGGCCAGCCTGGGCTTCATGTGTCTTTGTTCTAAAGAGCCATAGAGGTGGCTCGGTGGATAAAAGCACTTGCCATGGAAGCCTAATAACCAAGTTCAACTCCAGAAACCATAAACGAGCTGGATGTATTGGCAAATAGCTGTAATGCCAGGCTTTTTACAGTGAGACGAGAGGTGGAATCATAAAAATCACCCAGAAAATTACAAACCAGCCAGTCAAGAGCGTTCAGCACAGCAGAAACATGAGGTTTCAACTTGGTAGGCAGGAGATGAAAACCAACTCCCCAAAGTTGTTTTCTGACCTTCACATTCATGCCAGACATGTTCCCAGGCATGTACACACACACACACCCCACCACCACCATCACCACCATCACCACCACCACCACCACCACCACCACCAATAGTGAATACTCACAGATCTTGCACATCAGAGGACCAGCCTATGCTCAGCACCTGTCTGGCTTCTCATTCTCTCTTCCTGCCATCTGTAGGAACCCATCTCGCAGCTCTGCTCTGATGGCTGCCACTAAACCTTCAGGCTTCATGCCAGTGATGTCTGAACCCTCAGCTCTGGTCTGGAATTCCTACCTCACTGCCTGGTGGAACTATTATTCTGCATCTCAGTTTCTCTCTGAATGTAGATACAAGTGCCACACCCGTAGGGTCAGCCCGGCCTTGACTTGTAGCCTACAGACTGTGGACACATACAGTGCTGGGCACCATTTCCTGTGCTGCCCCTTCTGTGATCTCAGTTCACAGTCTGCTTCCTCTGTCGCCCAGCCCACACTTTTAAACTGGGCCTTCTGGATGACTAAAATATTTGTATTGTTTTTGTTCTTCCTACCTCTCCACTATTATAACCAAGAGCAAGGGACCTAGCTGTTGGGCACCTTGCATAACTTGCCATGATAATCTTATGATGCAATGTCCCCTTACTCAAAGAAGACTTTAAGTGGTGGGAAGTGGAGGGTAAGGAAGAGTTCCTAATTGTGGCCCCTGAACGGTGTGAGAGTGGAAGAACTGAGCTGAGCACAAGCAAGTGAGTAAGCATGCATTCGTTTCTCCCCTCTGCTCACTGTGGACATGATGTGACCAGCTCCTGTCACTGGAATTTTCTGAAGGGATGCACTGTGACCTGTTGCGGGATATTTGTATACTGTGTGAGGAAGTGATGCTGGGATTGGTTTAGTAAAAAGCTGAACGGCCAATAGCTAGGCAGGAGAGGTTAGGCGGGATTTCAGGTCAGAGAGACCTTGGGATGAATCTAGGCACTCAGATTTTACCAAGACATGGTGCAAATTGGATGTACAGAATGGAGGAGAAGTAAAGAGTCATGTGGCAGAACACAGATGAATAGAAACGGGTTAATTTAAGCTGTAAGAGTTAATCGGGAACAAGCCTGAGCTAAGAGCAAGTTTTCATAATTAATAATAAATGTCCATGTCACTATTTGGGAGCTGGTGATCTAAGAAAGTCCGACAATAAAGTTCATTTACAGTGACCTGGAATTGCGAGCTAGCACAAATTCTTTCTCTCCTAAATTGCTTTTTGGGTGTTTTCACAGCACGAAATATGAAACCAGGACACTCACCAAAATACTAAACCACTCCAAATGAGTCTCCATCCCAAGCTCCATCCAGATTCATGGGAAGGAGAGAGAAGTGTTGGATTTGTATTTTATTTGTGCTTGAGAGAATATATAGTGGCGATGACCCACAAATGGATTTGTGGCCTGGTGTTTTAAAAGTACAAGGACACATCCAACCCCTATAGTGAAGGACCCCACTGGTCATGGGCCCCCACAGCCATGCTCATCATTCTGCATGTGAGAGCTAGCTCTGTTGACCCAACGCTTCCTAAAAAGTAGTAGTTAGTGAAATTACAAGCACATGGCACTGGCTAATGTTATGGCCAAGCCTGACATTTTCTGTCACCAATTGATCCTGGTACACAGATATTATTCACTTAAATAATCAGTCGCTGTCAACAAATTCCAGGATACTCAATGAAATTATCAAGACAAACTATGGGTATAAAATTCATCCAGAGTTCAATTTAGTGACAGCATTTGCTTTCATTTAGTTTGCCCAACTCTTTGAACATCGTCCCTCTTTACTGAGTTTTTTTTTAACAAACAAGTGTGATTAACCTTTTTGTTCAATCGCCCTTGTGTTCCATCATATCATTATGACACACTGCTCTTGTCTGGGAGTGGCATAATTAAATGGTAAGGCAGTAGGGTGGCTGTGTAGCTTGTCTGGGGTCCCCGCCCCTGGGCTGTGTATGAAGGGGGAACAATAGAGGTCTATAAGATAAGGTTGAGCGATATTTGAGATGAGGGTTCTCATTGTCTCCATTCTTGGGGAAGTCGTATGACCCCCATGTTCTGGGCTCCATTCTCCCTGTTCTACATACCTGGGTTTGCATCCTCAGACCCTGAACTCGGCCTTTTTCCCTAGGTCCTAATGCACAGTCATGGTTCTCTGACACCTTTAATTCAGTGGCCTTAACTGAAGGGCTGAGTCCCCTCAGACTTTGCCCTTCGCCTCTGTTCCTTGGGCCTGGTCACCCTTCAAATCTTCCAGACAAACAGTATAATTCTCTCCTGCCTATTCTAGAGGCCACACAGGGGTGGGTCTGTAGGTCCTCATTCTTCTCTTTATCATTTGCTACAGGTTTCTCCCTGTAATTCACCATAGACACTTCTGCCAACCTTCAACTAGCCATTCCACATTCAAGATCCCGCCTTAGCTCCTCATTGCCTGGGCAGTCCAACCCAAAGCCTCACACCAAGGTTGGCCATTACCAGCAACCCCCGCCTGCTGGACATAGCCTCCCCCGACTACCCCACTTTGATCACTGCCCATTTCGAACTGCCAGTCCCTTCTCTGCCTCCCAACATGCCCTGTGCTCTCCTGCCCTCACGCTTTTGCTCACAGCGGCCTCGTGCTGGGAAAGCAAGCCTTTTCCATTTCTTTCTCTTCAGAAAATCGTGCTTTCCCAAGCCTGCTTGGTGCTCACATCTGCCACAGAGCTTCCTTGCCTCACCGCAGGCTCCAGAGATCTGTCAACTTCAATGGGCTCAAGAGCTTATTGTCTGGAACATTCTTTTTGATCCTTAACAAGAAGCTTTGTGATTTTTCTCCCCTCCATTCACTCAGCTGACTAGCACAATTTTTGAAAATGGTACCATTTTTTGGACCCTGTGGATGGTCTTGCTTAATGAGTGAGGCTATTTCGAAGCCTTCTTCAAGAAGAGGTTGTGCTGGCTAGTCTTGTCAACTTGATACACAAACTCAAGTTATCTGAATGGACAGAACCTTAGTTGAGAAAATGCCTCCATAAGATTTGACTGTAAGGCATTTTCCTAGTCAGTAATGGATGGGGAAGGGCCCAGCTCATGGTGGATGGTGCCATCCCTCATCTGGTGATCCTGGGTTCTGTAAGAAAGCAGACTGAGAAAGCCAGTAAGCAGCACCTCTCTATGACCTCTGCATCAGATCCTGCCTCCAGGTTCCTGTCCTGTTTGAGTTCTTGTCCTGACTTCTTTCAGTGATGAACAGTGATATGGGCATGTAAGTCAAATAAATGCTTCCCTCCCCAACTTGCTTTTCAGTTACAGTGTTTTTGAAGCAGCAATAGAAACCCTAAGACAAAGGTGATATCATTTCTCTCATCTCCTGTTTTCAGGGAGGACTCGAGCTAGGTTACGTGACTCAGATAGGTCAGCCAGGAGGCTATGCCTCGGAGTGGCTATTGCAGGCACCTGCTTGGATTTCTTCCAGGCAGGCAGCTTGGAAGAGCCCCCAGCACTTGTGGCTATAATATTTGCACTGTAGCAGTCTCTTTTTGGCTGTGGTCATGACCCATACCCCCCACTAGCTCTCATCACCCATTTACCTCCCCAGAGACTCAGGGAGTGGGCATAACAACGAAGGACTAAAATGCATGTGCTTTCGCCTCCTTTCTCTGTGCAGAGCTGCAGAGAAGTCAGTCGCGTGGCAACACTAGGAAGCCAGGTTCTTCCAGCAGCCAGCAGCAGAATTCTCCATGCATGGCAGAGAATCTCTGTGGAGTCTCAAGATTCTCCTCTTAAAAATTCCAGGATATGGTCCAGGTAGGGAGGCCTCTCATTTCTCAGGACCAAGACGGGAAAGAAGTAGCCGTCAGTATCTCCCATCTATGGTTCCTCTCCCCAGCTCTCCAAAGCCAGCATGTGTCTTCTGTGCACTAGCAAGCTAGTGTTTATTTTATTTTTGTGTGTTTGTGATATGTGTGTGTGAATATGTGTGCATGCACACTCATGAAGTATGTATGTGTGTGTGTGTGTGTGCCCATGTAGGTCAGAGGTCAGCACAGAATGTCTTCCTCAGTTGCTCTCACTTTATTCTTCATCTTTATTTGGGTATGATTGTGGGCACATATGTGCCTCGGCTTGGGTGGGAAGGTCAGAAGACAACTTGGGGTGTTGGTTGTCACCTTCTGCCTTGTTTAAGACAGGGCCCCTTGCTGCCTAGTATTGTGTACATGAGGCCGGCTGACTTGTGAGCTTCCAAGATTCTTCTGTCTTTGCCCCCCCCCCATAAGAGTCCAGGGCTTATGGACATGTGTCAACACACCCTCTTTTTATTTTTAACTTGAGTGCTGGGATCTCAACTCTGTTCTTCATGTTTGCATGGCAGACACTTTACCAAATGAGCTACCATCTTGGCTCCTTATTAATTATTTTATTACTACTACTATTACTGGTGCACCACTGAGGTATAGTTTCACTCTACCACCTCCTGCCTCTGCCTATTGAGAGTTGGGTTGCAGGTTAGTTCAAGAATACCCGTCACTGGCTGGGCGGTGGTGGCGCACGCCTTTAATCCCAGCACTCAGGAGGCAGAGGCAGGCGGATCTCTGAGTTCGAGGCCAGCCTGGTCTACAAGAGCTAGCTCCAGGACAGGCTCTAGAAACTACAGGGAAACCCTGTCTCAAAAAACAAAACAAAAACAAAAACAAAAAAAAACCAAAAAAAAAAGAATACCCGTCACTAGCTGATCATGGTCACACATGCCTTCAATCAGAGCACTCGGGAGGCAGAGGCAGGCAGATCTCTGAGAGTTAGAGGCCAGCATGAGCTACGAACTGAGTTCTAGGACAGCCACGGCTGTTACACAGTGAAACCCCATCCCGAAAGACAGACAGACAGAATACCCATCACAAAATAACATGTAAGAAAGGCCACCTCAGGTGTGCCAGGCGATATGCCAAGGGCTTCACACATATTATCTCTTTCCACTCTGCAGAACTCTGCTAGAAAAAGTTAGAGCTAAGAAGACCCAGGCTGGAGGACTTTCTGGGTCCAGCTGGGAGACAGAACCAGGCTAGAAGCCCAGCTGAGTCCAGACCCCCTCTTTCAGCAGCCACACTGGCCCTAACACTAGTCTTGTAGCTCGAAAGGCCCCTGTCTGGGAAGCCCTGGGCCCAGCCGCCTGGATCATGGCTCACTCCAGCTGTCCTCTTCCTCTCCACCATAATATGACCTGGTGGTCAGGCTGGTGGTCAGGCACTCTCAGCACTGGTGAAGCTGAGGTGTGAGGATTTGGGGATCACTATCCCACAGTCCCCACCAGCTGACCCAGCAAGTGGTCCACAGCCAAACTGTCCATCTGTAAGGCTGGCTGGTCAATGTGTCTTTGGGACATCAAGGCACAAAAAATGCGTGTCTACATGGGTTCTAGATCACTTTATCCCTTTGGATGCCCCCTCTGGTGCTTTTTAGGAAACTCTGGGCTAAGCCAACAAGGCAAGTCCCCTGCCCCAGTCTCCTTTTCTTGGATTTAAATTCTGGGTGACTTGGTGAAGAATTTTACCTCTCTGCCTCAGTTTCTTTCAGTGTAAAGTGAAGACCTCATTCATCACTCCTTGGAATGTTACTCAAAGACTGACTGAGATACAGAATAAGACCCAGCACAATGTCTACAGATTGTGTTTTCCATAAAACGTCAGGGTTTGATTTCTCACATCCCAAAGCCTTACCCAGAGCATAACTGCTGGGGCGACAGGAGGCTGAGCAATGGCACCCTGGACAGTACCACATGGCCAGGCCCCTGCCTGGGCTCCTTTCCCTAGTGCCCCTCTCTTTCCTGGCCATCCTCAGACCCTCCTCTGTTCAGTATAAACTGAGCTCTTGTAAGGGAGGCCAAGGAAGAACAGAGAAGCGAGCAAGAGTCCCCAACCCTTTCTCCTGGAGACCCTACAGAGTCCTGACCTAGGGAATCCCCCACCTCTCTGTCCCAGGGTGAGATATGAGCTCACCTTGTTTATGTCTGATTGAACTCACATAGCTGGGTGAAAATTCTAGTTCTGCTCATTATTGGCAAGGTAACCCCTCCCTGTCATTTATTTCCTTCTCTTGAAAATGGAAGTATAATAATATCTGTTGAATTCATGTGAGGACCAAAGGAATGTGATTTGGCCTAGCATGGCACTTAGTAAAGGCTCCAAATTAACATTGTTTCCAGAAAGGTTGGTTCTTTGAGTCTGAGGGCTGAGTCCTTGCTTAGGCTCCAACTGCAGGCACAGCTGAGAACACTAATAGACATGAGCTCTTATGAGCATGGCAGGGCTGGTACCTTGGTCCTTCTGGTCTTTTGGATGCCACCTCTGTTACCTAACTCCTTTCTCACCAGCCTTTGGGCCTGGGTTTCCCACTGTCTTTGTGGGTGTATTGCTGAGGTTGCCTGGGTATGCCCCCTGCACCCCAGTGCCCTCAAATAAGTAGCTGCTCTGCCTTTTACCCCCTGACAGTTGTGTGTTAATTAGTGGGCAGGTGGAGGCAGCTGCCATGGTTGGGCCCTATGGCCTGTCAGCCCCCATGTCAGATGCAACCCCAGGGCAAAGAGTAGTCCAGCTAATGAAAAGCTCGGCCTTGGCCCCGGAGCTGTGCAGCTGCTGGCTTTGTGTTTCTCTGCTGTTTGCTTGGTGATCTGGCCCTCGGCACCCAGGACCGGAGCCAGAGCCTTGGCACCGCACTTCTCTTCTCCAGTGATCTGGTTACAGAACGCATTCTCTGGCTCATCTCAAAGAAGCCGCTTTTCGTTATAACTTTGGGAACTCTAAGGGGGAAAATAAATCTCCAAGCCTCAAATATTTCCCTGCTACAAACCTGAAGTTCTACCAGAGGGCCAGTGATTCAGAGCAGCAGCTCTCGGAGACCAGGTGCATCTCCTGTGTGCTGTATTCTGGCTTGCTAGAAACCCAGTGACACTATTTGTAGAGCGCTTGCTTAGCATGCAGGAAGCCCTGCGTGGGGAGATCCCTCCCCAGCAGCATAAACCAGGTGTGGTGGTGCATGCCTGCAATCCCAGCACTCAGAAGGCGGAGGGGGATGGGAGGATTTAAAATTCTAGGTCATCCTCAAATTGTGAGCCCAGATGAATCTCTCTTTAGGTTGTTTCTCGGGTGTTTTGTCACGGCGGTGAGAAAAATAACTCACACAGAAGAGGTCTGGGTTGACTGCATGGAAGGATGGTGCCGGTGATGGGGATTTGAGAATCCCAGACAGATAGACCAGCAGAGAAAGACAGGAGGCAATAAAGGGACAGCAGAAGCATGAGACGCTCCCCTTGACGTCTTCCCACCTCACTCGTTGTTTTGCAGGAACTGGTCCTCGCACAGTCTCTCCACCATCCTTCCCAAAATGGGGAACGGGTCTGAAGCCTTGCTCACTTCTGATGCTGCTTTCCAGTCCCTGGTCTCCTGTCCAATCTCCTACGCGTTTTGCAAATTGTAAGGCTTCTTTAGAGAGGTGACTGGTGGAACCATGGGAAGGGTGAACTGTCTTGTCCTTTGGGATCCTTGGGGTTAAGGAAAGAGCTTTTGCAATTCATGCTGGAGTCAACGTGGAGACTGCCTTTTGCCCTGATACCTGGAAGGTCCTCCTGGTTAATCCCCAGGCAGACAGCAGAGAGAATCCTCAGAGAGGAAGTCAAGACCCTGGAGAAACAGATGTGTGCAGTCCACAGTGGTACATTCAGTGGTAGTTTGAATGAGAATACCCCCCCGACACACACACACACTAGGGCTTAGATGTTTGAATACTTGGTCTCCAGTGGGTGGTACTGTTTGGGTAGGCCTTATAGAAGGAAGTGTGTCTCTGGGAACAAACTTTGAGGTTCAGAAAAACAAAACAAAAAAACCTCCCACCATTTCCCCAATGCTTTTTCTGCTTTGTGTTGAGGTTCACAATGTGAGCTCTCAGCATCCAGTTCCGTATGCCATGCCTGCTGTTTACTGCCATGCCCCCACCTGTCATGATGTACTCTTATCCCTTTGGAACTGAAAATCAAATAAACCTTTCCTTCTCTAAATTTCTGTGGTCCTGATGTTTTATCACAGCAATAGAAAGACAACTCATATACTCCCCTTACTCGTCAAGCCTTTATGTAGTGTCTTGTACCTTTGATGGAAAAGAATAAGATCCCAGTCTCTCTAGGCAGGCTCACAGGCAGGAATTTCTCCACTCCCTATGGCCAGCAATCTCAGAGTCAATGTTTTATCATTAATTTAAGGGTGTAAGCCCTACTAGAATTTCACGAGCTTCGTTCTGGGCTTGGGTCACTTGGGGTTCAAATTTTAGTTCTATTACTTGTTAGTCATTATGTTCCTGGTTAAATATTTACGCTCCTCCAGCATTGACGTTTGCCATTATAAAATGGAATCCGTGCTTTGTGCCTCCAGACACCTGTCTATAGATACTCATTACTATTTCAAGGGTTAAAAGTATGCACTGCTCGCTGGATTTCTCGCAAGCACATTTCTTTAAAGTGACATAAGAGAAGAGTGACTAGGTAAAGAAGTGAGTGGTTGAGGATTCTGACATCAGCTTGGATTGTTGGTGTTTCTACAAATGCAATCACAAATGTGAACTATAATATGGACTGGGCAGAGTGGCACATGCCTTTAATGCCAGTGCTCAGAAGGCAGAGGCAGGCAGATCTCTGTGAGTTCAAAGATAGCCCGGACCACATAGCAAGTTTCAGGCTAGCCAGGGCTGCATATTAACCCAATTCCCCCATACGCATATAGTTTTAAGTTTGAGTTGTGCCAGACAGTCAGGACCTATGAAGGCAAAGGATTCCTCGGATGACAGAGTGTGACAGTATGGAAATATCTCGTGTGTGTGTGTGTGTGTGTGTGTGTGTGTGTGTGTGTGTGTGTCAGGGTGGGGGCTGGTATCATTTGCAGCCCACATTCCCTTCCCTGCTCCGCTTGCCCCTCCCTCCCTGAAGGCAGGCAGAAAGGCAGACTGGGACCTGCAATTACTTGCAGTAGAACAGAAGGAGCCATTACCTGGGCTCTTCAAAGGCGAGCACAGAAAGAGCTACTTAGCCTCTTAATTGAATGCAGCCTCCCAGCATCATCTAACCCTTGGAGCTGTCCCCAGTGCGCAGCGCCTGTCCTCTTGATCTTCATGAGAAAACTCTTTTATGTGTTCTCATGAGGAAAGAGAGGAGCGCTTCTCTGCAGCAGCATCAGACACACGTGCGTGAGCCTGAAAGATCATGCTGCCTGTTTCATCAGGGCTGAATGAGAGCTGGGGACTGAGGAAGGAGAGAGGCTTGGAGGAATCAGGCTCTCGTGGGAACCTGAATTCTAACTTCCTGGCTGTTTGGAGATCAATGGTAGCCTTTGTATGTATTTCCCAGCTGGAGAGGCCCGGGGCTGGCAGGTGTTTTACATTATTAATAGTGAAATCCTTTCCTTCCTAATAATCTAGGCTCCTTCCACATGTGTGGAGCTACTTGGAAAACCAGCCGTGTCTGTGTGAGTGTTAAATAGGTAGCAAAGCAGCGGTCTCTTCTCATCAAGCATAGCTAGCCTTATGCCTGTGGCCCTCTGGACTTTGAAGGGCCAGGAAGATGCTTTAATTTAGGTTTCTCTTAAAATGAGAATGAAAAGGAAGAATAATAATGAAAGAAACAACAATGAATATAGACTAACAAATTGATTACTTGACTCTACCAGTGCAGTTATAAAACATTATATTTGACTGAGCAATAGTGGTGCCTGTCTTTAATCCCAGCACTCAGAAGCAGAAGGGAAAGGTAGGCAGATTTCTGTGACTGGCCTACAGAGTGAATTCTAGGACTGCCAGGGCTACATGGAGAAACTCTGTCTCAAAACACCAACATTATGTGTGTGTGTGTGTGTGTGTGTGTGTGTGTGTATTTACATGTATATATGTATGTAATTTCCATTTTCTTTTTCTGGAAGGGCCCACAGAGGCAAACATGTATAGGGCCCAGGGAAATTTTATTGGTCCTAGACATGGGGTTGGAAGACATTTGAATGGGGGTCTGAAGACAAAAATAATCCATTCTTGGGCCCTGGTAACCACATGACCTTAGGTAAATCATTCACCCAGGTTGCAGTTTTCTCTACGTTCCAGGGTTCTCTGCAAGCACAGAGGAGAACTCACTGCCCACCCCCTTCTCTCTTCCTCTCTGTCCAGGATCCAAGGACACCATCATTACAAACTGGAAACGCACAAGCATTCGGAAGGTGGGGACAATGGGACCCGTGTTCCAAGAGCAGTGTTCCAGAGGAGCACTGAAGAATCCCACCAGGCAGCCATTGCCTATCCAGTTCCTAGGAAAAGTCAGTGAACAAGCTGGGCTATTGGTGGTTTGTGGGATTCTAGGTAACGGATTCAGAGAACCAAATGACCCTACCAGAAGCCATCAACCTGGGGCAGTCTGACTGAGGCACAGCAGCTGGAAGGGAGAGGAGGCTCCAGATGTAGGAGGTGTGGCCCACCTGCAGACCAGGTGGTTGTCCTGCTCTGTGGACCCTCAGCTGATATGAAGAATTAAAGAGATCTGGAAACTGAAAGGTCTTTTCACAAATATATTATTGAGAGCCAGCAAGATGGCTAAGTAGGTAAAGGTGCCAATACTCCAAGACCCATCCCAGGACCTGCATAAAGGTAGAAGGTGAGAACTGAATCCACAAAGTTGTTCTTTGTCCACACACGTGTTACCAAACACATGCTTCCTGCACACAGTTAAAACAAACAGAAAAAAAGGAAGAAATGAGGGATGGAAGGTGGTTGGGAAGGAGGAACAGAGGAGAGATACATTGAGAAAGAGAGGAGAGAGAGAGAGAGAGGAGAGAGAGAGAGAAAGAGAGAGAGAGAGAGAGAGAGAGAGAGAGAGAGGAAAAGGAAAAGGAAAGAAGGAATGAAGGTGAAGGTGGGAGTTTAAAGTCATCTTCAGCTACATAATGAATTTGGAGTCAGCCTGGGTTGCATGACACCCTGTCCAATGGGGAGGGGAGAGAAAGGAAGGAAGAACAAGACAGTGGGAAGAGGAAGCATGGTAACATTTTGATAAGGATCTGCTGTTCTTGGTGGAACCCAGCCTCCTCCTTCTTCCCCGAGGGCTCCTGGGAAACAAGGGAGCACTAGAACTGGGCGGTGTGTTCAGAGCTGCTGCTCACTGGCAAACATGTCTAGTATGTGTGCCAACTTGCCTCGTTGCTCTTCCTCTTTCTCCTCTTCCCCCTTTCCCATTTCCAACCTCCCTCCTTTCACCCATTCTCCATCTGCCTCTTACCCTCCTTCTTTCTAGAAAGTTCTTCCTCCTCACCAAAGTGCAGAGAACATGTCTACCTGAGGCCTCCCAGCTGTGAGGACCCCAGGTTGGCATGCCAGGAAGGCTCCTGAGAGCAGCTGCTTAATCTTCTGGTCACATGATGAAGAACAGGCTTGGAAGCCTTGTTCTGACTCTGAAGTTCATCCAAATCTCAACATTGTTTGTCATTTACATGTTTCCACACCCCTTCCTTTCGTTTCTTCTGTGCCTTGGTCAGAAACAGAGGTGATCCTTTTCCATTGCTCTTGAGAACAGGGTCCAGGTGCCCAGGCCCAGCCAGCTGTGGAGTGATTAGACAGCTGGACCTCACTCTGCTAGCTTGGAGGCTGGCAGGTTTGGAGCCTAGGGATAAAAGCATCTTCATCTGCGGTAGGGACAGGAAAAGCAGGGGTCTGCTATAAGGTACAGGTGGCTCCATAACTGGGGTGGGATGCGGAAATGACAGAATGGCAGACAGCTCTCTCTACCTCTGTGGGACGCTGCCCACCGGGGCTCCAAGCTACTGTCATTAACAATCAACGAAATGTGCATTACAACAATCAAAAACCATCTGAAAACGTATCTGATGGGCAGGTGATAAATGTTTTTGAAATTCCCCTTCTAAGCAGGTGCTCTCATGGCCAACAGGGAAAAGTCCTACAAGCTTTCTGAAGACACGGGTTGGAAACAATGTGAGCCCAAATCTATTTCTTTCTTTTTATTATTATTATTGTTAAAAATTTCCACTTCCTCCTCACCTCCCATTTCCCCACACCCCACTCCCCTCCCCCTCCCTCCAAATCTATTTCTTGACCCAGCAATTCATTTCTCAGAATGTATCCTGAGAAAACCATGCCACACAAGGATGAGGACCTGAGTTCGAATCCCCAGCAATTGCATAAAGCTGGACAGCATGGGAGCAAACGCGTGCCTGTAATCCCAGTGGGCTCGTGGTGACATGGGAGGTGAAGACACGTGACTCCTTGGAAGATGGCGGGCCAGAGATTGGTTCTCTCCAGGTTCTAGAAGCCCGAAGTGTGCTATTACAGTGTTATCAGAGTGGCATGCCCTCAGCGAGCTCTAGGGTGGCATCTTTCCTGGCTGCTGGCATTCTGTGGGGCTGCTTCACTCTAGGTTTTGCCACCATTGTCACATGTCCTCTCCTCTGTGTGTCTCTTCTACCGACACCAAGTCCTGGACTTATCTGAAAAATCTAGAATGGCCTTGTCTTGAGACCCTAAACTTAATCACATCCACAAAATCCTTATGTTAGTCAGATTCCCATTGCTGTGTCCAAATGTCTGACAGGAACAACTAAAGGAGGAAGGTTCCATTCCGGCTCAGGGCATCAAAGGGCTCCGTCTATGGTAGCTCCGTTAGAATATCATAGTGGCAGGGGCTTGCAGCCAAAGAATCTTGTGGTAGATAGGAAAAATAATCTGGTTGCAGTGGCTTGGATGATGGTACGCCAATCTCTCTCTCTCTCTCTCTCTCTCTCTCGTGTGTGTGTGTGTGTGTGTGTGTGTGTGTCCAGTGTTTTTATTTTTTTTCTCATGACCCTCAGCCTAGCAGAGTACTGGAAACTTGGTACATGATAAGGAGATGGGAGGGCCTAAGTGTGTTGGGCTGACTATGAAGAAGCCTCACCCATTAAGTGACATCTAGTTATCGCTATTCTGTGCCTCAGTTTCTTCTCTTGTATATATGAAGTCAGTGGTTTGCTCAACTGTTTTTTCTTATCAATGGAACCTCCCCTGGCCCAGTTACTACTAGGACAGTAGGAGCTGGAGAGATGACTCCCTTAGCAAAGTGCTTGCAGTGCCAGTGTCAAGACCTGAGCTCAACTTCCAGAACCTACATCATGAACCCAGGCATGGTGGCAAAGAGTGGGAGACTCCCTGGGGCTTTCTGGCCAGCAGTGGGGCCAAATCAGTGAGCTCCAGGTTCAGTGAGAGACCCTGCCTCAAAAAATATAGTGGAGTGCATGTGAGAAAGACATTCTCTGCACACGCATTTGTGTATTGTATGGACATGTACACATGCACACAAAAGTTAAAATTAAATGTGTGTGTGTGAGGAGAGAGAGACCCAAACCCTGCACAGCAGTGAGGCTGGTAACAGCACAGTGACAGCCCAGGATGCAGATTGTGAGGGAGTCTCCCCATTTGACCTCAGCTGCCCTGCATACACACTAACTTGTCACATGCCAAGTGTTCCATAAATACCCACCAGTAGCTAACTGGTCTGATTCCTTTCAGGCCTTTTCTGCCGCCACGTTGAAATGTTCTACTCCGAGTCCCTCCAGTTGGCAGAATCTGGGCATTCCATCCTCTCTCTCTGTTGGGCAAGGATGCCCTGCTTCAAATGCTACCCTGTATGTGCTGCGGAGGAGGCCTCAGATCTGGGCACTGCTGATGAAACTCCACTGGTATTTTGAGTCAGACCCAGGGCTCCCTGGGGAGGAGGAAGCTGCTCAGAGATTCCCTGCTAAATTAGCTGGAGAGTTGCTGCTTTGCTCTAAGCTTCTGGATAAAATCCACCCAGAGGTTTTCTTGGCTGAAATAAAATCTGCAATCCCAGCATCCTTTGCTTCCTAAGTAGATGCCCCCACTGCCTAGCCACAGGTTTCAGAGAGCTGTCTTCAACCCTTTGACCCTTGCACCTCATCTCTAAGATGGCGCCATCAATACCTACTGTTCAGCCCATGTGCATCAGAGCAGGTACCCTGGTGTCAGTCTGTCTCCATCATAAAGTCAATGGCCTGGAGCTCCGTCACACCCCAGCAATCCAGCCACCCCTTCTGGAGATCCAGATTCCCCAGAGTCACCAGCCCATGTCTAGACCTACAAGGGTCAACTCTGACAGCTGGTGTCCAGGCCCTGCTGGTCATTAATATTATAGTTTTACCCTTGGCTACCTGGATGCAGTGCTATGTGCACTAGTTCTCCGGGAGCCAGGGAAACAACAGTGTTTACAACAGCCATGCTTCTCTGAGCAGGATTTCCTGAGGGTTTCCCTCTGTCGGTGTCCAGATAACAAGTCTTCTTTCTGCTCTTGTGCACAGCGCTGGATTCCTCTCTCCCGGGCTGAGGTGTACAGGTTGCTGTTTGGTTTCATGTGATGTTCCTTAAATGCTCTTAGGTGGCTCTACTGGCTTTCTGCTTGTTTCCTTTGTGGGTTGGCTCCAGCGAGGAGATGAAAAGAGATGAAGCTATTTAGTTGTGGTACAGAGAAGTCATTCTGTATTTAGCAGTCAACACTGCTGGCCACACCATAAAGACCTACCCCCAACTCTGGGGTGGAAGACCCTGTTAGAACATAAACATTCTAATTCGTTTCCCCCACATCCCCCAAACCAAGCCACACCCCCTGCAGTAATCCTTCTCTGGGTCAGAGAATTGATAATTAGTACTGTGGACTTGAAGCTCCTGCATGTCCCCGTACAGCTTTGGGATAAGTTTATGGTCTAGCCTAGTGCCTGCCTCTGTGACTGCTTGGCACATAGACTAGGCCAGGCTAGGTCATATGGTTCAAAACTTACCCTACCCCAATTCCACCCCCTGAAAAGCTATGAGACAGCACTCCCTTTGTTCCAGAGCATCTGAGAGAACTGAGGGCCCAGAGGCTCCCATGTCTCCCCTTTGAGGCCCTTCCCAGCTGCCTATGGCCGTGATGCTGTTTCTCCTCTTCTCTTGTAGTCTGAGACTAGAGAGGAAGGCTCTTTCTCCCTTCAAGGTCTCATTATGGTTGCTTAGGGCCACCATCCTTTCTATTTCAGTTGCTTTCCCACCTCAGGACCCCATGATATACAGCTGTGCTCAGGAACCTAAAACTCCCATTTCTCTGAAGGGTAGTTTCGTGTCAGCGGCTCCCTCTGAGCCTGCTTTCTTTCTTCATACCCAGCATTCTCCAGCAGACTCGCTGAGCATGGTAGCCAAACACATACTTTGAAACAGTCTACTTTAGGCTACTTTGACTCACCCCTCCCAGAGGATATGCCCACATCCTGACCCTCAAAGCCTATGAATATGAATTGATTTTTAATAAAGGTTGTTATGGTTTGAGCATAAAATGCCCCTCCATATGCTCATGTACCACAAGAGAAAATTAATTTACCTACAAAGAGGGAGACGTCTCTATTCTCTTTTTCTATAGATAAAACAAAACCAGAAATTAGAGGTTAGGATGGCAAGCAGACTTGCACTTTGGGGGCCCTTGGAGACTCTGATCTTGGGGTGTTCTGTACCTCCCTGCCCCCCCCAGCTAAAGACAACTCCCGGGACACTCTAGCCCAAATAACGCTTCCCTGAACCCAGTTAAACCTGTGCCCTTTGCTCCCCTTCACCTGACTCTTTACTAATCCATTCTGTCACTTGGGCCAGTTGATCAGTCCTACAGAACCCCAGTTCCCCCAAGTGTTAAAGGAGGGCATAGTAGAGCAAAGGGAAAGGGTCTCAGCACTGACTATGGAAACCTCAAATACAGCAGCTCACAGAGGACACCCCAATCTGCTACCCCTGTGACAGTGTTGTTAAACTACAGGGATGTTCAATAGGCAGGACACAAGAGCCTGATACCCCAACCCATGGACAGAGAGGGGGAAACCGGAATTGAAAGAATATGGCATTATTAGGAATGTTTGGTTGGCATTTCATTTGCCCCATTCTAATGGCTTTAGGAAAACCAGATGAAGAAAAGGGTCCCTTACAGGAACAGGCAGTCGGGCTCAAGGAGCATATACTTAGTTCTTGCTATGTACCCACCCACATCCATTCCCCGTTGCCACCCTATCTTCTTCCCAAAAGTATTTATAGCAGGTATAACTATTGTTTTGGCAATAAAAAAATAAGTTAAAAATATGCAATATCTTTTAGCATGTTGAGGGGGGAAGGAAGGAGGGTGGATAGAGAGGAGGAGAGAATAGCTAGAAAAGAGAAAAAGAGAGATAGTGAGAGAGGAAGGGAGAGAGAGAAAACGAGAGCAGCGAGCGAGCACCAAGAGTGAGAGGGAGGGAGGAAAAGAAAGGACAGACCCTCTGCAGCAAACGTCCATTTATTAAGCAAACGACCTTTCTCTTTTTCTCTGCTATGCTCTCCAAAGACCTCTGCTAAGCAGTATCGATTGGAGAGCTGGCCACAGTCCCTGCCTGGCAGAATCCATCAAGGCAATACCTGCTTTCACAGGAGATGACTTTCCGGCGCTGATGGATCAGGATCTATCTGGTTCCTTCCAATGCACAGTTTGGATCCAAATTTGCCCCCAAGGAAAAGGGCTGCTGTTACTTTAATCCTATTCAGGAGGCTGGGTCTACAAGATGGTGAGCTCAAGGTCGTCTGAACTACATAGTAACTTTCAGGCTAGCCTGGTCTACAAAGCAAGACCCCCCCTTCCATCTCAAAACACAAAACAAAAAGATAAAAAAAATAATAGGAGAGATGGGGAGATGGTTCAGTGGGGAAACCATTTGCTATGCAAGCAGGAGGGCTAGAGTCTGAATTCCCAGAACCCACACAAAGCTGAGCCTGCTAGCCTGCATCTGTAGTCCCAGAGCTTCTATGGCGAGAAGGGAAGCCAAGTCAGGAAGCCAAGTTCGGGTGTTTCCCAGAAACTCTCAGCAGGCTAGCCTCATGTGCTGAGTACTCATTTACAGATACAGAAGGGGCTCAGTCTCAAACAAGGTAGGAGGCTCCTCACGTGTGGCTTGGTGTCAGTCGGCTTCTTCCACAGGATCGTTGGCCACTGGTCCATGAGTTGGAGGGAGCAGGAGCGGAGAACAGGGTTTGGACAGCTGTGGATAGCTCTCCAGGAGATGACTTCAGTGAGACAGTTCAGAGTATATGGAATGTATGTTTGGGGACATAGCTGGGGAATCAATAGTTTGCATTGAACAGCAAACTCCTATCATAAAGCTGGGTACTTAATTACCATCAGGGAAAGAGTGTTTGCAGGGAACTATGTCGAGGGTCAGCCTTGAGATAAGTCAGGCATTGGGACCTAGAGACATCCTCCAAATAACAGCAAGTAGAGAGCAGGAAACCTTGCTGGGCAAGGAGTCCATGTTGCTGAGCTTGGAGAAAGCTGCCAGGCCACCGTATACCGCAACCTCTGACCAACAGGGCCTCCCAATGACTTGGTACATGTTTGCCCCCCGACTCCCACACGAAAATAAAAAGTAACTGGGATGAGAGCTTTGGAATTTAGGATTCTCTTCCCCTTAGATGCTACAACTTTAGGACCAGTTCCACTGTACTGGGAACTACCCTGGAGTGCTATACTGAGCTCATGGGGTGGACTTTTGATCACCTAGCCAGTCCGTCAATTGACTAACAGGTCTGTGTTGAGTACTTCAGGTGAACTGAGGAAGTACTTGAACATTGCCCTCGAGGTTGTTTCGAGGGAGAAAATGTCATTGTGCAATTTAAAAAGAGCTACTCTTGACAGCCGATCAGTGGCTTTAAACAGGAAAGGAAACTGGAACCAAGTGCTGGTGTTCCTAGTGACTACCTTATTAGGAAGGAGATGGCTGGGCGAGAGGACTCTAGATTCAATTCAGCCAGAGCAAGGGCACCAAGCAGGAAAGTGGTAGAACTGGCCTGTGAAGGCAGCAGCCTGGTCCCAGGGCCCTGAGCCCAGAGCTGCATCTGCCACTAGGACAGGCAGCCAGGATACAAAGAAGACATTTGGAGCCGTGACTTGTTGCTTTTGGTTAGAAGCATCCACCGTGGATTGACATTGTTCCAGTGCGCTTGGGAGATTGGTATGTTTGCGAGGCCTTCCCGGCTGTCTGCCTACGCCACCCCTATGGGGAAGACAGGACATAGGAGATGGGTTGTTTTGTTTCTGAGCTGGTTATATAGCTAGCCACATGATAAAAATTATTGTCAGGCAGTGGTGGTGCATGCCTTTAATCCGAGTACTCGGGAAGCAGAGGTGGGTGGATCTCTGTGAGTTCAAGGCCAGCCTGGTCTACAGAGGAGTTCCAGGACAGCCAGGACTACAAAGAGAAACCCTGTCTCAAAAAACCGATACACACACACACTCTCTCTCTCTCTCTCACACACACACAGAGTTATGTTAGCCACATGGTATCTATTCTCTCTTGGCTAATACAAAGGCAGACGTTTTTATGGTGAGCTGTTCAATGACCAGTCTGAGCCTGCTTTCCATCCACATGCAAGAAACTGTACCAAAAAAGAGGAGCAGCAGGCAAGTTGGAGTGATGGATCCCATTTCTGGGGAAGAAAGGCTTATGTAGGGTAGATATTCACTGAACCTGCAAAACAACCCTTGTGCCAGGTACTGTTATAATTACTACCTTCTGCATTATGGTACATTCCCTGCACCTTTTAGGGAAGGTAGGTATTTTCTGGGGCTGGGGAGGTGGCACAATTGGTAAAGTGTTTGTTATGTAAGCGTGAGGACCTGATTTTGATTCCCAGAACCTATGTAAAAAGCCAGGCATGGCTGCATATACTTGCAAACCCAGTGTTGGGGAGGCAGAGATAGGAGGACCCTTGGGCTTCCTGGCCAGCTTGTCTAGCTGTAATAGAAAGTTCCAGAGTCACTGAGAGATCTTGTCTTAAAATATAAGACCAAAAGTGATTGAAGGAGACTCCTGACCTTGACCTCTGACCCCCACATGCATATATATATAATATATATACATATATTATATATATATATACATACATACTTGTGAACCACACCCCACATACATGAAAGTATTTGATGGTAGTAAGGGGCCTGGACTGAAAAGCAGGACACACAATTGTAGCTTCTGTTTTGCCACTACAGGGCACTGGATGAGGCTCAGATTTTTCATCTGTAAATTGGGAGCTGGGATTGAGGAACGAACAAGGCTCTTCTCTCTCTGCTCAACCTCATGGATTTGCTGGTTGCTGCCAGGGCCTTGTCCTTGGCTTCTAGGGCCCAAGCCGGCTTCTCAGATCTGCTCCCCAGCTGTCTCCATTCTAGCAGACACCAGATCGAAACTGAGCTGTGCCCTCTCACCCTGCCCAGGGCCATCTTGAGCATCTGCCATCACTTCCTGCTTCTTGGCATGGACTAGGCACAAGGGTGGCAACCCCGTGGTGCCTGAGCAAAAGGCCAGAGCATGGCAGATGGCAAACAGAGCTGCCTCTGCCCTGAGCCCTGGGTGGCTGTCACCTGCCACCCTTATGTTGGCTGAAGTCTTGCTCAGCTGGCATCAACCCCTGCCACTCAGTCAGTTCTGCCAAATGGCCTTTGCAGACAACCCTGACAAAAGAATACACTTTCTGTGTCTTGTGACTTTGATCTTCCAGCTGAATAAGGATGCTCGGCTCCTTTTCTGCTTCTAATGTTCTCGGTCACTGCATCAGACACAAGAGAGACTTCTTGCTCTTCCACCCTGCTCCCACTGGTCAGACAGGCGGGCAGCCATGGTTGAGTCCAAGTCCAGGGCCAGGAGAGACTTAGCTTGTGACAGGTATTGAGGCAGCTGCAGGCTAGACTCTAGGCCTCTATCTTTTCCTGCTTATCCATCCCAGAGTTCATTTTGCAATAGAGGTGGGAATAAATGACCTCTGGAGGCCATCCCACAGATGCCTCCTTTTATAAATCTCTCTCTCTCTCTCTCTCTCTCTCTCTCTCTCTCTCTCTCTCTCTCTCTCTCTGTGTGTGTGTGTGTGTGTGTGTGTGTGTGTGTGTGTGTGTGTAGGTCAGAAGCCAACCTCAGGTGTCATTCCTCAGGTGCCATCCACCTTGTCTTTTGAGTCAGGGTCTCTTATTGGCCCAGTGCTTGCTGCTTGGTTTAGGCTGGTTGGCTACCAAGCCCCAGGGAGCCACCTTTCTCCACTGCCTTGGCACTGGGTTCACAAGCACACACCACTATGCCTGATTTTTTTTTAATACGTGACTTCTGGGGATTGAACTCAAGTCCTCCTGCTTATGTGGCAAGCCCTTGACAAATTAAGTTATCTCCCCAGACTTAGATAAAACTTTATCAGTACTCAGCCACTTTTGAAGACCACAAAGACTTTAGACTAGAAGGTCATATGGGTTGGTTGTGTGTGGTAGGTGAGGAAGCAGAAACTGGGAAGGTTCAAGCTGATGTTCTCTAGATAGGAAAGAATGGGCCTAGACCTGGTTAAAGCCTGATTTGTCTTTGAATTCATTTTCCAGCCCCCTAGAAGGCCCAAGTTTCATCCCATTGGCCCCCATGTCACCTTGCACAAAGCTTTCCTGAGAAGGGAAGTCTATATTTACCTCTAACATTCCCAGCCTCAAAATCCAACACTTAATTACCTGCTACCTGATAGCATCATACCACAGTGGTCTCTAGTAGAGGGTGGAGTCAGGATGCTCGTCTTCTCTGGCCTTCCCCTGAGCAGAGTGTTCAGTCTGTGCTGATGATTTATTACTAACTACAGAAAGCACATAGCTAAGGACTTGGGAGGTGGCTCGGTCTGTGAGTGCAGGCAGGAGAACCTGAGCATCATCCCGCACCTGTGGAGAAGAGCAGCTGCAGCAGTGTGATCCTGTGATTCCTGTCCTCAGAAGACAGGAGGATTTCCCCAGCTTGCTGGATAGGCAATCTCGTGGAATTGATGAGTTCTAGGTTGAGTGAGAGGCTCTGTCTCAAAAAAATAAGGTGGAGGACACTTGATGTTAACGTGTGTGTGTGTGTGTGTGTGTGTGTGTGTGTGTGTAACACACACAGAGACAGACAGGCACACAGAGATAAACACAGACAAGCAGACACAGACAGACAGACAGACAGACAGACACACCAGAAACACACACTCATACACAGACATACACAGAAAGATACAGACACACACAAGTGCACAATCTGGGCAGTAGGTCTATGTTTTCTGCCTGGCATGGGGTAGAATACGGGGGTTGCAGGTATGTGCTCATAGAATAGGAAAGATGTAGGACACACCCCATTTGCCTCAACTATAAACCTCAACACTCCCTACCTAACCTGAAAGGCTGGATTTGGTAATACATTCCTGTGAAACTGAGCCATGTACATACCATACTTTGTTGAACTGGAAAATAGACCCCTAGGAAATCAGTAGATCTGCAAACAGGTATCTCAATCATCAAGGGCAACAAACAGTCAAAGGCAGCCTTCCCTCTGTGGTTGATGTCAGCAGGAAAGCCAAAGACAGAGTCTGCATTTAGGAAAAGCATTTAGGAGAATCTTGTGGCTGAGGGCTCTCGTGGGGCTTGGGTAATACTGATGAATATGTGCGTTTTGAAATGGTCAGGAGTCCTCTAATAATCCATCACATATAAAGATGCCTTGGGGAGCCACTAACCCTTTCTCTGCTGCTGTGAAGTCGAACCCTTACAGTGATGGGCGCCTGGGCAACACCACCACAGATTCATCATCATCAGCTCTCATCATTACCAGCCATGGGGAGAAGCTGAAAAGACCGCTTGTGTGTGGTGCTCGGGCAAAGCTATGTCTGGGGTAGGTCTCATCTCTGCCCTCAATGAGCTTCTGGCCCAACCTTTTTATGAAAGCACACTAAGGGACTATGTGGGGCAGTGGAGGAAGGGCGGCAGCTGGACTGGTAATCTAGGGTAAGAGCCTAACTCTGCAAGTTTCTCTCTCCTCTCCCTCCTACCCCCGTGTGTGTGTGTGTGTGTGTGTGTGTGTGTGTGTGTGTGTGTGTGTATGTGTGCAGGTGTGCATGTATGTACACAAGGGCACGCACCCATACAACTGCACAGAGGCTGGAGGTTTAGCCTGGGATGTCTTCCTCAATCACTTCTGTGTTGTTGGGTTTTTTTTTTTTTTTTTTTTTTTTTTTTTTTTTGGTTTTTGGTTGGTTGTTTTTGTTTTTATTAGAAAAGATTTCTCCCTGAATCCGGAGCTTGTGGTTTTCAGCTAGACTGCCTAGCCCATGGTGTTCACCTGTCTCCACCCCCCACTTCTAGGATTATATGGGCAAGTGCTCCCATACCATATTTTAACATGGGTGCTGAAGGTTCAAAATCAAGGCCTCATGCTTATCTAGCAATCATTTTACCCACTGAGCCACCTCCTCAACACTGTAAGTAAATCTTAAATCTCTTCCTTTCCTGCCCTCTTGCTAGTCTCAAAAGGCTATAACCTAGATGGTGCAGCAATTGATTATTGATGCCTGCCACATGACCTGGAAGGGAGAGATAGTATGCTTGCCATATGCAACACATACAGCAGGCATCAAATTGATCATTGTATCACACTCTATCTTCCTCGGCTTAAACTAAGCTCCAGTACCTTCAACAAAGTGTTCCAGACTCCAACCAACTATGACTTAGATCAGTATTCACACAATTCAACTCACTTATCCTTAGATAGTGTAGGAGGTTTGCTTTGAGTCTAAGTTCCGATCATAGGTAGGTCAAAAATGGTTAATGAACTATCAGGACAGGCCCAGCAGCAATTTTTTCACAGGAAGAACCCAGGAGTCTCCTGGAAAAAAATTTACCCTAAAGGAAGGGAAAGTGTGCCATATGCATTAAACTAAGCGTCAAAGGCTCACCGTGGGAAGGAATACAGGAGATTCTACCATCAGAATGACCTCTGCCTAGCCCACTCACTGGGCCAGTACCTGAGCCCTTCTGGTGGTAAAGGCTATGAAAAAATTCATAAAAGAGCAGTTTCCCAATGGTGGTCAGAGATAATGAGATTTAAGAAAGCTGCTGCTTTAGGGAACAGAAGCTGCTGGTGGGGAGGCGCATGGGCAGGGAGGGCATGGGTGGGGCTGGGCATGGGTTGCTTTTGTGCAAGCACCAGGGAGCAGCTGCACCTGCTGAAAGGCTTTTGGCAGCAGCCTCCATGGGCCTGGCTTTGGTTACTCTGTGGTGGCTGCTGTACCGTGTGTAAAGACCGAGGACCAGCATAGTGAACAGAGCAGGTGATCAAGCTAGTGCCCTCAGATCCCCACTAACAGTGAGACACTCACCCGGCACCCCCAGACAAGAGAATGTTTCTGATACCACTCCAAGCTCTCCTACAATCCAGGTCCAGTAGCCTCAGAAAGTACAGTTGTGAGCTGCTGTGTCGGTGCTGGATATAAAACCCAGGTCCTCTGGAAAGAACAGCCAGTACTCTTAACTGCTAAGCCAGCTCTCCAGCCCCTTATACTGCTATTTCTTTTGAGAAGTGTTCTTTTTATCAGCTGTCTTTGGAATTATAATATTATAAACTATATATTTGGTCTGTCTTCCCACGTCCTGACATAGTACTTCTAAGGCCTTGGAAAGAAGCATATTCTGGTATGCTAATGAGATGACTGGAACCAATAGTCTCTAGGAATTCACAGTGAACCCTGATGGATCGACCCTTGATCAGAACCTCAGGCCACAAACACTGTGCTTACAACTCATTCAAAGTAGGGGGTGCCTCCAGGACTGGGCTCTAAACCTGTGGGACCTGATGCTCTCAGGTAGTGACAGAATTGACTTATCTTAGAAGATACCCAGCTGCTGTGTGCAAAATTGATGGCTTGGTGAGAGGGGAACTCTCTCTCTCTCTCTCAATGCTTGGAGCCACAGAAGTATTCTCTTTAGTGTATCCTCTGTAATTAAAAAATGTAGATCCTAGATTTTGTAGTTGGGGTTCACGTCTTGTATGTTCCTCATACTTTCCAGCACAAGTTGATACAGTGGTAAAGTCTCAAAACAAAACAAAGGTAATAAAGGAATGAACTAAGGGTACAATGGTTGGACAGTTAGATGTGTGAGTGTTTATGTACATATGTATATATAGTTGGCTAAATGAATGGACGGATGGATGGGTGGATGGATGGGTGGATTGGTGGTTGGATGGATAGATAAATGGATGGGTGGGTGGGTGGGTGGGTAGATGCATGCATGGATGAATAATGGATGGGTGCACGGGTGGATGGATAGATTGGTGGATGGTTGGGTGAATTGATGGACGGGCAGGTAGAAGGACGATTGGTTGGGATGGGTGAATAAGGCCCTATTCCTAGAGGACAGTCTTGATGGTCTGTCTTCCTGATCAGCAGTACATTTTGTTTTTCTCCTATCCCTTTCCAACTATTTTCCTCTTTGATACAGTTCTTGCAGCCTTTGTCCACATTACCTCCATCTTTTCTCCATTGCAAGTTTCCTTTCTCATAATTCTAACTGTGTGGAATCAGAATGAAAGGCTAAGTCAATTTCCCATTAATTAATTGAGTCAATCACTGTTTATTGAGCTCCAGCTGTTCCTTGCTCATTCACATAGTCTCTTGACATGACGTTTATTGAGCACTGGTGGTGAGTCTTATGTGGTGCTGGAGCTGACTGATGGGGGAAGAAGAAATATCTCAGCAATATTTCTGTTCTTTGGGGCCCAGTGATCTAACACACAGAGTGGACAGACAGCACCGAAGCTGTCAACTCTGGGTTCTGCTGTCCTGTGGCTCCCACCCTGATCAGTTGCCCCATTCTCAGATTGCCAAGGCCTCAGCCTTGCCACAAGGCCTCAGACTGTCACCCCCTGCCTCAGTGTTGTTTTGTTGCTTGTCCTTTAATAACTGGTCAAGCATGCTGCAGCAGTGGCCACACAATTAATGTGACATTACCAGAGGCAACCAGTCTACCCTACCCTACTGCCTCTCTTCACCCTAATCCTCTGATCTGTTCAATGGCTTCTGTTCCTCACAGCCTTAGTTCTCTGAATTGGAAGAAATATCAGTGTGCTCTGGAACCCCAGCACCCTACACAAAACCTCCATCTACATCTTAGGCTGATCTCCTGGCTATGGTCAGCACCTCCAGCTACAGTCGTTTCCTCTGCTCAAGACCCTCCTATTCTGGTTCCACTGAGGCAGAGCCACATGTCAAACTCACATTGACCCAGTTTGTCCAGATGCAGAGATCAAAGCTCAAGATCATCCTAATCTAGTTTCCTAGCTGTTATTTTCTGGGTATTAGAACCACTGCTATTAGTTTCCTTTCCTGGATTTTTTTTCTTTATGGTAAATAGTTCCAAGTCTGGGCTGGGGAGATAGCTCAGTTGGTAAATGCTTGCTTGCAAGCATGAGGGCCTGGGTTCAGTTCCCCAGTATTTACATTTAAAAAAAGGATGATGAGGAGGAGATGAAAAGGAGGAGGAAGAAGAAAAGGAGAAACCAGAAATAACATCCCCAGTATTCATGCAGAAGAAGGAGGAGGAAGAGGAAGAGGAAGAGGAGGACAGAGGGAGGAGGGAAGAGGAGGAGGAGGAGATTTTCGCTTGGTCCGTTTCCTTTCTTTTTTCTTTTCTTCTCGTTCTTCTTCTTCTTCTTCTTCTTCTTCTCTCTCTTCCTCCTCCTCCTCTCCTCCCTCTCCCCTCCTCCTCTCCGACAATAAGAAGAGAAGAAGAACCTCCCCGTTTTTTCCAAACACAGGGGGCTAATGATAGCCAAGGTTTGTCCTCTGGCCTCCACAATCACATGAACACATCCATATGAGCATGTGTGTAACACACTTTCCAAGTTCAAACATGAACTGTTCTGAAAAGCTCCCTCTTTCACACAGGGATCTTCTGGCCTCCACAAGCACATGAACACATCCATGGGAGCATGTGTAACACACACGCAGACTTCTAAGTTCTTAACTTTTCCAAATTCAAACATGAACTGTTCTGAAAAGCTCCCTCTTTTCTCCCTGCCTCTTTCTGAACATACCTTCTTTTTCCTACAGAGACCTCAGAATGTGTGCCATCCCATAATGAACCACCACAAAGAAAGCTTCCCAGGAACCGAGGCTACCCGGGAACTGAGGCTAGCCAGGCGGTTGTCTGATTTAAAGTGACCATTACATTTCTACTTGTGCACATGTGGTCCACATTAAGTACTTCTGACGCACTCCTGGATCTCATTAACTGATCCTAAAGCTACAGAGCCCAGCTTGGAGTTTAGCTCACTGCCTGGTATATGCAAGTTTGGATCCTGTCCCCCAGCACAGCAAACCTCAGACAAAGGAGCAAACAGAACATAGCACCTATTTTACAATTTGAGAATCTATTAATATTTTTAATTTACATTCTTGAAATTATTAGCAGTTTAATTGCTCAATGTTCTGCATTTTTCTTATATTCAGATACTTGACTCAATTCCATTTTTTCTTTTGGTTTTTCAAGACAGGGTTTCTCTGTATATATATATATATATATATATATATATATATATATATATATATATATATATATTAGTTCTAAGAATTTATTGTTCACTTAGGATTCTTAAAGTATTTGTATTACATTCAATGAGTGAATATTTGAATTTCCATTTAGAATATTTTCACTGTCCATTATTTTCTTAGTTTAATTTACCTTTTTAAAAAATTATACAGAGTTTCTCTGTAGCTTTGGAGCCTGTCCTGGAACTCGCTCCACAGACCATGCTGGGCTCGAACTCACAGAGATCCACCTGTCTCTGCCCCGTGAGTGCTGGGATTAAAGGCATGCACCACCACCGCCTAGCTAATTTTCCTTTCTATGACTCAATAAAATTTTCAAATTGAAAAAAAAGCCAAATCTTTATTACACGGATAAAATGTGAACATGTACACTGAGGTTGAGATAAGCCGTGAAGATTGTCTCATAGTCCAGTCTACTACATGCATTCATTCATTCATTTTTGTATGTTTGTATGTATGATTGTTTTTCTCACATGTGTGTCTGTGCATGCCTGGTACCCAAGGAGGACAGGAGAGGGCTCTGGACCTCCTAGGCTGGAGTTACAGGAGTTACAGACAGTTGTGAACTGCCATGTGGGTACTGGGAATTGAACCCAGGTCCTTTGGAAGAGTAGGCAGTGTTCTTAAGCCCTGAGCCACATCTCCAGACCAGATGGTCCATTCATTTTACAGGAGAGGAAGCTGAGGTCCAGAGAGTACAAGAGAGCTCACATGGACAGCTTGTGTGGAGAGAGGATGGACTGGGGCTCCTGATCGTGATCAGCTGTCCTTTCTGCTCTACCAGGCAGCCTCCTGATTGGCAGCCACCTCTGAGAAAGCAGACGGGTCTTTTCAAGTTTCTCTCTAGTTCAGTGTTCTGTACTGCTCCATGCTTTGGCTTTTGAAACTCAATGCATCTACTGGCTACTTTCCTCCTTGCTGTGACAAAACACCCAACAAAAGCAACTGGAGGAAGGAAAGATTTATTCCGGCTTACAGTTCAAGGGTACAGTGCATCACGGCAAGGGAGACAAGGTGGCAGGAGCCCAGGCAGTGGGTCATGTGGCATCTACACTTAAGAAGCAGACAGGGATGAATGTGGTGCTCAACTTACTGTCTCCTTTTTCTTTAGTCCATGACTACATCCCATGAGATGGCGCCATGCACAGTTAGGGCAGGTCTTTCCAGCTCTGTCAACCCAAGCTAAAAACATCCTTACAGACATGCCCAGAGTTTTGTCTCCTAGGTGGTTCTAGACCCTGTCCAATTGAAGAAAACCAGTATTAACCATCACAATGCACAGCTCTGAGTTTAGCGCCTTGGCATTTTCCCTAACTCCATCAGTCCGAGGAGACCATGTCCGGCCTTGATTTTGCAAGCATTACTATGGCAGATACTGCTTGCCCATACATATCAGGCTCACACATGACCCTTTCTCATCCCAAAGGCTCTGTGACTTGTGCTTGTCCATCCCACTGCAAGTCTGGCAAGCTACAGTCAGGCCTGAAGCCAGACTGACCTTGGCCTCCTCCCCTCTCTAGCTCCTCCCCTCTCTAGCTCCTCCTGCTGCCTTTCCCACTAGCTCTCTCTTCCAGCCTGTCCCTTCTACGTATTAGAAGCCACAGAGACTCTATCACCAGAATGGAATGTAGTGAAAAATAGCACAAATAAGACTTTCTTCTGCACAACAGCTTTTTTTTTTTTTTGGAAGAATCTCTATGTTGTAGCGAGAAAACTCTGACCCAGGTGTGTCTAGGCACTGGGTCCTCTCACTGTTTGGATTTGCAGAATTTCTCTGTCCTCATCTATATATTTTTAGGAAATGGAAACCCACAGCATGGTATATGGTCCATGCTAGCAGCCATCCTCTGGGCCTCCTTTACAGTCTTTCATTTAATTATCGCCACAAGCCCATAGAACAGACAGCATTACTATTCAAAAGAAGGGAAAACTGATGGTGGCAAAGTTAATTTGCCAAGGATTATCCAGCTGGCGGGTGACAGCGTCTTTACCTCCCGCCCTTCCTTGTTGAGTTATCACAAAAATCAAATAATTTAGTAATGAGAATGAGGCTGCTTTAATGGAAACAAGCACTCTGTAAATATAGGGGAGAGTTATTAAAAGACCCAGGCTCCTCGTTCACTCCCTTTCTTTCTCTTTTTCTGTCACCTCCCTAACGTATAAGCAACTGCTTTTGGTCCAGGCCTATCAAAGGAATGTCATAAAACCATTTTTCAAAATGTCAAATGCCTGTGTACTCTCCCCCCCAAAGTAATTAAGCCCTTTTATTTTCTCCAAGTCATGATGCAGAACCCTGGGAACTTCCAGAACATGCCCTTTCTCCGCCATCCTGAACTAATGGGAATCAAGGCTGAAGGGTGAGCTTGCCTGGGACTCCACAAGATCCCATCAGTGCCACAAAGGCCTGGCCTGGCTTTGGCAGGCCTCCAGTGTTGACCAGAGAGCACTAAAGAATAACAGGGGTCAATTATTTATCTAGGGGCCACAGACTCACAGTGTCATGGGCCAGTTCCAGCAGATGCCACGGTCCCTTCACCCAAGGAGAGTGGGTGCCTGAGGGTGGATTACAGTCCTGTCAGCCAGCCTGCTCATTCTGTCATCCCCTCTGATGTCATCCCAGCCTTTGTACACAACACCACCACAAGAACACCATGCCCGGAGGGCAACTGACATTTCCGTGGCATTATTGGGTGTTGACACTGAGCTAGATATCTGTACATACATTTTCCTATTTCGTCTCCATGGCAACCTTTGCTTTCCCTATTGTCCCTGACTAAAGAACTGAGGCTTACGCTCTGTAATAGAGTTGGCAAAGGGCAGGGCTGGAACGATAGCCCAAGCATCTCTTTAAAATTATTTTGACATTTATTTATTTATGTATTATTTATTTATTTATTTACAGGGTTGCATGCAAGGACATGTGCCATGTCCTTGACTATTTGAGGGTCAGAGGACAACATATGGAAGTCAGTTCTTCCACTATGTAAATTCATTTAAGAGATCAAACTCAGGTTGTTGGGCTTAGAAGCCCCGCCCCCACAAGCCCAGGTATTTCTAGGACACTATGTTTGAATGAAATGTCCTGCCAGTCTTGGGCATCTGAACACTTGGACCCCAGCTGGTAGTGCTGTCTGGGGAGGCCTTAGGAGATGTGAGCTTGTTGGAGGAAGTATGTCTTGGGGAACTTAAGACCTCACCCCACTCCCAGTTCCCTCTTTCTGCTTAATGCTTGCAATCCACGATCTGAGCCTTCAGCTTCTTCTCCAGCTGTTCCGTCTGCTGCTTGCTGCCGTGCTTCCCTGCCCTGACGGACTCTCCCCCCTCTGGGGCTATAAGCCAGATAAACCCTTCCTTTTATAAATTGCCTTGGTCGTGATGTTTTATCACAGCAACAGAAAGGTGACTAAGACACCGTGTGAGCCTTCTTTCATAGCTTCTCCTTTGATTATTTCTTAAGATTTATTTATTTAGTATGTATACAGTGTTCTGCCTGCATGTGTACCTACAGGTCAGAAGAGGGCACCAGATCTCATTACAGATGGTTGTGAGCCACCATGTGGTTGCTGGGAATTGAACTCAGGACCTCAGGAAAAGCAGCCAGTGCTCTTAACCACTGAGCCATCTCTCCAACCTCCTGATTTATTTTTTGAGAACACTATCTAGAACGCTTAGATGATGTCAAACACAATCTTAGAAGGAATGGATTCTGTTTACGGGCTTCCTGGTTTCATTCCTAGCTTATTATCAGATATGATACAACCCTTCGTTAGAATCATCTAGAAACAGGTTTCTTGGAATTCATCCTTTATGCTTGGCCATAACCCTAACCTTGGTACTGGAATATAGAATTTGGTGTTTTTCAGTCTCCTCAGTGATTTTAATAATCTCTCGGGCCAAAAGCCATCATCTTAAGCAAGCTTTTCTTCTTTTCAAATTGTCTCTTTCCAAATTGATATCTATATTCTGGATTTACTGAGGTTGCTCAAGCCCATAGAATTCAGTTAGATTGGGTGGGCTTTTCTTTTCTTCTACCCTTCAGTGTTTGTTGTTGTTTTCAAAACATTCTTATTATGTAACCCAGGCTGACCCAAACCTCCAAAGTGTTGGGATTACTTACAGGTATGTACTGCCAAGTTCATCTTACTCATTGGTTTTATTTTTATTTTTATTTATGGAGACAAGGTCTTACTGTGTAGTCTTCAACAGCCCTAGAACTTGTTATATAAACGAGGCTGGCCTTGAACTCTCATAGAACCTCCTTATTCTGCCTCCTGAGTGCTGAGATTAAAGGCATGTACCACTACGCCTAGCTTTAATGGTCTATTTTAAATTATATGTATTTCTCTGTATGTCTGTGCATATAAATGTAGTTGTCTGGAAAAGCCAGAAAAGGGGCTCAGATCCCTTGGAGCTGGAATTACAGGCTACTGTGAACTGGGTATCAGTGCTGGGAACTGGAGCTGGGTCCTCTGCAAGAGCAGTATGTGCTCTTAACTGCTGGACCATCTTTCCAGCCTCTTGTTAGTCTTTTTTTTTTTTCTTTTTTCTTTTTTTGGTTTTTCGAGACAGGGTTTCTCTGCAGCTTTTTTAGAGCCTGTCCTGGAACTAGCTCTTGTAGACCAGGCTGGCCTCGAACTCACAGAGATCCGCCTGCCTCTGCCTCCCGAGTGCTGGGATTAAAGGCGTGCACCACCGCCGCCCGGCTCTCTTGTTAGTCTTTAACCAAGCTCATATTCTGTCATCTCTGCGGGGATACTGACTACCACCGCTTGCAGGATTGCCCTGGCATTTGTATTCTGTTGGCACTGTTGCTTTTCATCTGGCTTCTCTGTTAGTTAGAACGTGAACTTAGAAGGTACAAGAAAGATCCAGAAGAGAATGGTGCCTCATTTAGCACCTGGAAACTTATTTCTGTCTCTGAGAGAAGAATGGGTCCAGCAGTATTTCCAGGCAGCAGAGACCCAGGTTCCACTATCCTGTTGCACAGTGCCTTTGTTCCTGCGACCCAAGCCAACAAGTTCCCATTTAAATATTTGAGTCGGTGAGGAAAGGAGGATGAGGAGGAATTGCACCACAGGATTATGAGAGCATCCCACTGTCTGGAACTTGATTGTGTGGCCACACTTAGCTGCACACAAGCTCAGAAGATTGGGTTTTGTCTCGCCCAGATTCAGTCAGCTGATTGTGCTAGCAGAAGAGGAGGAAGGATAATGGATAATAGCCTAGCAGCTTCAGCTTCTTTGACTTGCGTTTATAGTTTTCCATTCACGTCTGTGTTCCAAGCCTCACTGTGGAAGCTCTGTGAGAGCCGGACCCTGAACACCTCTTTGTGATCCACCTAATGTGGAAAGCGTGAGATGAGAACCACTGGTTGGCATGGGACCAGAGTGACAGGCAAGGTGTTGGAATGTTAGGCAGGATTTTATTTTAGATTGTGTAGACCACAATTGAGGGAATGTTTCTTAACCTCTCTGAGCTTCGGCTTCACTGACCCATACGTTTAACTAAAGGATGCTTCAGGTATCTACTCCAACCCTCTGGTTTGGTAGAGAAGGAAGCTGAAAATGAGAAAGGGTAGTGACTTGTCTAGGATAAAAGCTTTGTAAATATGGGCTAGTGAGATAGCTCAGTGGGCAAAGAGGTACTTGCTGCTGAGGCTGACGCCCCGAGTTTGATCCCTGGGACCCATATGGTGGAAGGAGAAAAAAACTTCTACAAATTGTCCTCTGATCTCCATATGCTGGCACGCACATGCTCGCGCGCACACACACACACACAATTAATTAATTCATTAAAAATGTAAAGTCTCTATATAGGAGAGCCAGAGGTCAGGCCCCCCAGGAACCAATTCAGGCATAGTACAAGGCATTCTGCTACATCTGCAGAATAGGCTTCCAGAAATGGTGTGATCTTCAAGCTTTCTCCTGACTCAGGAACCCTGGTGGCCATACTCACCGTTCCTACCTCTCAGTTAAACGAAACACACAATTGGGATAATTTCCAAAAATGGGACTGACGCACCTTCTGGATCTTACACATCCTTAGCAGCTTTGAATGGTGAGCCAGAGGTAGGAAAGGCGAGAGCTTGGGTTCTAGAATCAGCTAAGAAGCAAAGCCAGGCAGAGAAGCAGAGGAGAGAGACTCAAGAGATCCCAGTCCTTGACCAAAGGCAGCCATGTTCTGAGAGCCTCTCTAGGACATTGGTTTAGGTGTCACAGAGCCCCTGCCCCTGGGGACTTAGAACCCAGGCCACGCACAGATAAATGGCAGCAGAGGAGGGTGCCTGTAACATTAAATAAAGGAAATGTCACAAGGCAAACTGGCTATCTTAATAATAACAGCTTCTGCTTATTGCTCAACTGTGATGTGTCCCCCCGCACTGTGAGAGGTATTTATTTTATAGGCTTGATCTCATTAAATTCTCACGACAAGCTTCTGGGATTACTGAAGGTCATACGGCTGGTAAGTGGTGATTAATTGCCGTAGGAGTGGTGTGAAGAACATAAATTATGGAGCAGTTCAGGAGGAGAGGAGAGTGGGATGGTCTGGGGAAGGCTCTGTAATAGGGGAGGAGAAGGCTGGATTTCTGAGAGCAGGTGAGATTGCTGGGATCAGGGAGGAAGTTCAGAGGGCAAAGTCGGCCCAGATTTAGGGGTTCTGGGTGAATGTGTTCCTAGATAAGATAGAGGAGTAGCTTAAAGCCGAGCACAAATGTCCCAGTTTGAGGATGGTTTGGCTAGGGAGCCGTGAAAGAATGAGACACACCCAATAACTATTCTCGCAGGAAGGTTTACAAGTCAATAGATTGTCCCTGCTCCACCACGGCCTGCTGCCAAAGGAAAGTGCAAAGAAAGCTCCTAGAGAACTCAGAAAGCAATCTGTGTCAAGTGCCCTCCATCTAGCAGCTCACTTCTAGGTCAGAAACGGGGTGAAAATGGAAACAAATGAAACATCTAAAAGTAGGAAAGTGGTGTGTGCACCATACCTGCCCCTTAGCACATATCTGCCACTGAATGTCACCTAACTTGTACAGAACATACTGCTGGGGACCGTGTAACCAGAGTGCATGGAGCAAAGCACGAAGTTCTTATCTTAAAATTGTACAGACTTCGTAAAGTCACATGTGAGCCTGCATATGTACACACGTACAGAAAATAAGACAGAAAGGGAAGATATTGTATCATAATACACTTTTTTTTAAAAAGATGGAGTCTCACGTAGCCCAGGCTGAGCTTGAACTCTGTATATGGCTGAGGATGCCCAGGAACTTCAGACCTCCTCCTGGCACCTCCCAGATGTTGGGATCACAGATGTGCTCCACTGTGCCCAGCTTATTCAGCACTGAGGCCCGAACCCAGCACTTCACGCATGCTAGACAAGCACCCTGCCAACTGAGCTGCATTCCCAGCACCCCTCCCTTGCTTTGTCTTTAAAGACAGTTTAGTAGTTGCTGCTGCCATAGGGTTTGGGGGAGTTCATTTAAACCTGATTTTCTGGGTTCTTACTTAAAGCTCCTAGACGAATACCCCCCACTCCCACCCCCACCACACTGAATGGGAAGCTCTA